>NC_069501.1:134787993-135112993 GCF_027579735.1 Bombina bombina | reverse complement strand
CATGATTCAGATAGAGACAACTTTCCAATTAACTATTATCAAAATATGCACTAATCTTTTTATATGTACACCTTAAGGCACCAGCTCCTACTGAGCATGTGCAAGAACTCACAGTATATACGTACATGCATTTTGCGATTGGCAAATAGCTGTCACATGATGCAAGGGGGATGGAAAATGGAACTAACTTTGTCAGGTTAGTAACCATGGTTACTGATCAGATAATTATTTCACCTGTGCTCTAGTTCAGCTATCATGAAAATGTGGCTTGTTAGGTGTACTAGAGGAATCGGATTGGAGTTGAGAAACACTGGAGTAAAGCAAGAGTAGGAAATAGGGTTGCCGGGTGTCCAGTATTTTAGCAGACTGCACTAAAATTGTCACAAAAATACTGGACACTTAAATGTCTTTTTTTTTTTTTTTCTTCAAATCTCTGAGTATTAGCTAAATGTAAAATGTCTCCTAAACCTCAACACATTACAAATATGGAGCAGAAAGAAGGGGCTTTGAAAAGGGGGTCAAATAACTTTTGCTTACATATGTTACTGGCAGCCAAGGGGAAAAATGACTACTCTGTTGTAAAGAAATATACAAAGTGGAATCAAGACTGGGGCTAAGGTAGACCGTCATGGGGGGCATTGTGTGACCGCATCTACCATCATGCCCGTCACCGACAGATTAGCCCAGTATTTTTGTGGAAGATAGCTATCAACCCTAGTAGGAAGTGGATCTGGCAAAAAGAACCAGGAAGAATACAAGACCTATAAAACAGATCTGATGACAAAATTACAGAATATAAAAGAAACAGGTACAGCTATATTTTGCTAATCAGGTTTGCTTAAAATCTATACTAACATTGCTACAAACATGGTTGAAAAACACTGCAGTACTAGAGTGCAAAAGACGTGCATACTCAAGTGCCTATCAAGGTTTACTCTTCAACAAAAGATACCAAGAGAATGGAGCAAAATTTGGTTTTAGAAATATACTGGACAGTTGTTTAAAACAGCATGCTCTGACTAAACCAGGAATGTATACATTTTGACATTACCGTCCTCTTAAAGTGATTGTAAAGTTTAATGAACTACTGCCCAGTATCTAAAAAAACAGGGTAACTTTAGTTAATTAAACTTTACAATGACGCTTCTTTTTTAAAATATTTACCATCCTGTTATAGAAAACATACCACTGTATTGAGCAGATTGATGACGAATCCGGCATCCCTCAATTGTTGCCTGCCCCCTTTGGCATCCAGCTCGTGAGGCCCGCAATGATTGGAGGAAGCCGGATTAGTCATCGATCTGCACTATATAGAGTAGGAGATGCGGGCGGAGGATCTGTTTTCCATAACGCAATGGTAAATATCCCTCGGCCCAGTAGGGTTGGAATCCTCCAGCACCGCCAAAACATGCCTTAACAAAACACGAAGACGTGCCAGTCTATAACGGAAGGCAAAATTATCCCCCGCCGGGTCGATGGGAGACCCCGGCCCCAAGGGTGTGGCCCCTGAAGCCTCAGAGGCCATCGCTTCCCCAGAAGGTCTAACTGACTCAGGCGATCCCACACCCGACGAACCCCGGTTAACAGAACACGGACAGTATCTTAAAAATACCTCATTAGGGAGATATAAATGGACCAGCACCATAGATATGGCCAAGCGGAACCGTGCTGTAACCTCTGGAGGAAACAAGCCGTAGGGACACCTGCTTGCTTAGCAAAAGAAGGTTCTGGGGCACACGCCTCCCGGGACATGGGATCCTTAGGGGCGGAAGGCTCAACGCACTCTAAATTCCCTGATACAGGGGAAAAGAGTACTCTAGAATGCCAATCGGAACATAACTGATGGGCATGGATAACCCTGGCCATTTCATACTCTTCGCAAGACGTGGTCTTCGAATCGGAGATATCCGTCTCCAAAAAATCAGAATCCTCCATAACTTTGAGATTCCAATTATGGGCAAACACTAACGGCACCTTACACCGCCAATGGCTGGGGCACTCGCCACCTCCTGTAAACCAGACAACTAACAGACTCTCTCCGTCGCCACTCGGTCTATGTGCAGAAATAGACTACAACGTGACCACACCCGGTCACGAGGTGCATTGTGTAAGCCAAAAAAACGCACCAGTTCCTAGAACTGCGCAAAAATATGAAGTAAGGCTGTTATGTCCGAAAAGCCATGAGCCCAAGTAACACTACACAATAGCAGACAAAATCACATAAACATGATTACAGTCCCCCCTGTTCAATAAACCCCCTCAGGAGATATTAATCCTTGATTCCATAAGATAAAGGATCTTCAATCTTCTGACACTTCTCTTCCAACCTCCTGAGACGAAAGGAAAAGAATGACTGGGGTATGAGGGAAGTGGGGGAGGTATTTAAGCCTTTGGCTGGGGTGTCTTTGTCTTCTCCTGGTGGCCAGGTTCTGAATTCCCAAAAGTAATGAATGCAGCTGTAGACTCTTCCTGTTTAAGAAGAAAATGCATAATGCGTGAACAGTTCAGTGTTAATGCACTAGTTACAAAAAAAAAATGATGATACCACAGGCCGTTACATGTTCCTAACATTATCTTATAAATTATTCACAAATATTTAACATGAAAAATACTTTCAAGTTTCAAAAGTGTATCTGCAAAGTGCAAAATAAGATTTTTGTAATGAAAAACATTTTATTTCACATCAATTACAGTAACAAGTAGTATAAATGGATACACTGTCTATTTGTCAAGAATTAAAATGTTAAGCGGTGATTTGGTAAGTGCAGAGAAAAGGAAAGGATTTATTTTCCATGCAATTGTTCTGGCCTTGTGTGATCGAATTAATGAGCACTTTACGTAGGCGAGCAGAGGAAAAGAGAAGGTTAAATGAGAGTAAGCAAAGGTTGCGAGGTTAAATAGTTAAATGTGAGAGGTGAAAACGAGTATAAGTGGGGCTAAATATGTAATACTTTGGAAGAAATAAAGATAATTAAGTTTGATTTTTTACCAACATAACTTTCTGTAACCGTTAATAAATCAACATTGCACATTTTCTAACCAAAATTAAAAAATAGTTTAATGTGAAACAAAAAAATGCAAAAACATATCAAAATGTGTGTTCCACGTTATAACATTTTTAGTGTTGGTGTTCATTGGCACAAATCTTTTAGAATCTCACGTGTTGGTTGATTAATCCCCAAAAGGTATTGCATGTGACAAAAATGTGTTTAAATATGCTACTCCATTATTATTGTATTCTAACCCGATTATTTTTTAATTCTAACTTCGCTTGGAGCATTCACTTTCCCAAATCAAAGCCTTTACTCTGTCTAAAAAACTAAATCACCATCGTCAGATCTTAAAGAGATTTAAAATGAATTTCCCCTTAATGTGCTTCTATTGACCTGTGATACCAGAAGAATACAAAAATGTATGGGAAACTGATAATTTAAAGTAAAGGTAAAGTTTAGGTAATCCGAATATATCTATGCATTCTTTTAACATTGGATAAGCTAATCGCTAACTTTATTTAATAAAAAAAAAAATCTTTTAAATTTTATTCCGAATTTTCCCTACTGTTCCGTCGATAACTCCTCCCAACCTCTATTGCCGGGATGTATAGAGTGGTCCCACCCACTCTATACATAATCTCAGAAGCACGTTCACGGTGAGTGCTGCAAATGCGCATGCGCGTTTCTGAGCTTCCCATCACTAATGCGCATGCGATAGAGGTTGAAACCAGTCTCATATGTGTATTCAATGCTGCTGTAAACAAAAGAGAAACGCATGCCCAAAACAGAAACTTGCGTTTAGACAGAGCAAAAAATAGAATGTAGCGCATGCGCAGTGCATTGAGTAGGCGGATGACATAGGGTCACGGCCGCCTAAAATCCAGAATTTCAACTGGATAATTGAAAAATGTCACTCAAAAAGAAAACAAAATTAAAAACGGGTCGAAATTTTGAAATCAGAAAATTTGAATTAAAAGTAAGATTACAGGATTTGTAAGTAAAAACGGAAAAAATTATGACAAAGTCCTATTCATTTAGAAAAAAAATTTGAATTCTGGATTGTCAACAAGGTAACTTTACCTTCACTTTAAGGGTTTTTTGTATATGAAATAACTGTTTTGCTAACTGAAACCTAGTCACATGCATTATCTTTAATAGCTTTCTACAGCTAACACTATTGTACTGAAATTTTCAGTATAGGTCACTAAACCGGCTATTTCAAATGACAAAATAAAGGTAAAAGAGCCAATTGAAAATCATTTCATATACTTTAGCAGATAAAATGGATCACTGTAATATATTAAAAAGGAGACATTTTTACAGTACATTGTAGAGTAAAAAATAGTAAGAAAAAAAAGACAATACTGTTGCCTTGTCTTGTATTAGGTTATCCGTTAGTTTGCTTATACCCAATCTATTACAGATTTTGAGAGAGGAAAAATAATGGGCAACAGACTCAGAGTATGTTCAAACCGTTTTATCTGTGAGGGCCCCCACATAATGCAAATCCACATATAAAAACTAGATTTATTGTAAGGATACATTTGTTTTACTCTTATACCCAGGTTGTAAAGATACAAACATGATTCATTTCATATAAATTGTAAAAGGAGAAGCCTATATTATCTCATGAACATAAGGAACCATAAGGATGGCCGTACATTTTCAACTTATCAGAGAGTCCTTGGAGGTTGTTACTTCTTGCAAAACAGGGAAAAAAGAAATTGTGCCATTCCTGAAATTTGCTAACGTCAATAATATATGCAGGGACTCCGCACCCTGACGGCAGCTAATTTCTTCAAAACAACAAAACACTATCCCTGTATCCCTGCACCACATAACTCCAAATAGGTAGAAACAGAATTGAAACCAGAGGCGTCTGCGAGGTTTTCTACCTAAGCCAAGAAGAGAATTGATCGTATTCTCAACATAAAAACAAAACAATAAAAACCTTAGGAGATTTTATTTATTCCATGGCAAATAGACATTTTAGCTACATTATATAGGCTACGTAATTAGAAACCTCAGTTTTGTTTTATTCATTAATTGAATAAAAAGGGGGAAACCCATATAGAAATACCTTACACAATTTCCCTCAATATAGTTAAATATCACTTTCGTAATACACATAGAGCATACACTTTTAAACAACTTAGCTAGTAATTTACATCTATTATCAAATTAGCTTCACTCATTTTGTATCCTTTGTTAAAGGAGCATCAATGCACTACTGGGAAATAGCTGCAAAGATCAGGTAAACCAATGATAAGAGGCATTTATGGGCAGCTGCCAATCAGCCCTAGCTCCCAGTAGTGCATTGCTGCTCCTAAGCCAATCTAGGTATGCTTTCTAACAAAGGATACCAAAAGAACAAAACACAATTAGATAATAGAAGTTAATTTAAAAGTTGTTTAAAATTGCATGCTCTATATGAATAATGAAAGAAAATAAATTGGGTTTTCATGTCCCTTTAATTATATTACTTGCAAGAAATGAAGAATTGAACAAAATGGTGCAACATAATACTTTTATTAACAGGTTTTTTTAACACTGGGAAAAGTACATAAACAGAATTCAGGCTATGTCAGCAGAACACGTTCATTTTCAGTTTCAAACAGAATCATGAACATTTAGGAACAGTGATCCTCAGGGCCTTAATTTAAAGCTTGGTAATAAGTGCCAAGTGCCTTCGTTTAAATCTAATTTACTTTTCACAGCAATTTGGAAGTGTCAGTCCATGTATCATTTCACTCTTTAAAAAATATGACTTGAGAGGACAAAGAAGTAATGGAGTCAGAACATGTCCTCAGATTTATAATTCCCTTAGCCTTTTACATCAAGCAGCATATTTAACTCTTTACTATCAAAATCACTTTTTATAGGACTAAAACTAAAAGTAGGGAATACAGGACAATCTGTTGGTGAGTGGGCACGATGGAAGGTAGGTTAAGACAATGAAACCCTCCAAAAGCTCTTCCTTAGCCCCCACTCTTGATCCCATCATGCATATTTTTCACAACTGAGCAGACATCTTACCCCTTGGCTGCCAGTAACATACAAATTTGACCCCCCCCCCCCCCCCTTACACTTGATTGTCCATCATTTCTTTCTTCTCCATATTTGTAATGAGCTGAGGCATAGGGCCACATTTAACAATGGCTGGACGGACCAGGTTCCTGGCATCACGGCCAGCAGGCTGCTGTCTGCATTTAATATTGCAAAAGAGGCTGCTTTTGCAATGCCGCACCCTATTCATTCGAGGCCAATCGCATGCAAGCAGGGGCTGTCAATCACCCCAATTGGACTTGTCCGGGTAGTTTTATCCGCCAGTTAAGAGCTGGCATACAGGTTGGAACTTAACTATACGCAGCTTAAATCGAGCCCAAAGGAGGCCTTTTACATTTAGCTAACTCAGAGACTTAAATAAAAAAAATGTACATTTAAGTATCAATTATTTTTGCTAAGGTTTTACTGGGTAGCCTGCTAAAATACTGAACTATTCCGTTAAATAATGGACACTTGGCTACTCTAACTAGAAGATTCATCTCTGAGAAGTTATTTGCATAGCACAAGATTAATCTCTGACAAAAGATAGGTTATTTTCTTACTTTAAGAGAATCAAAATGGCCGCTAAATTTTCCCTTAGATATTAGGACACCCTAAAACTGTTATATTGTTATGGAGTTTCTTTAATAGCATAAGTAAGAACTGTGTAGGACAGTGCTTTTAGCCACAGCAACAACTTTCCATCTTGGGGGAGTAGAAAAAGTACAAACTACCAAGGTTGGTTCCTTTTTTGATTACTCATAAAAAAGGTACATTAACCTTTTCACTACAGGGACTTTCAGACAAATAATTTGCCCAAAATACAAGAGAATTTTTAGCATTTTTGCTATCACACCATTTAAATAGAAATAGAGCCTTGTTGTTTTTTTTAATTTACCTTTCAAAAATATATATATATTTTTAAGTAAACAACCCAAGGTATTGATCTAGGCCCATTTTGGTATATTTCATGCCACCATTTCACCGCCAAATGCAATCAAATAAAAAAAATAATTGATACTTTTTTCACAAACTTTAGGTTTCTCACATAAATTATTTACATACTGCTTGTGCAATCATGGCACAAATTTTTGTAAAAGTTACTCTGGGATCCCCTTTGTTCAGAAATAGCAGAGATATATGGCTTTGCCATTGCTTTTTGGTAATTAGAATGCTGCTAATTGCAGCTGCGCACCACACTTCTATTATTCCCAGCAGTGAAGGGTTAATTACGTAGCTCAAAAGGTTAATTTTAACTTTAGTGTAGAGATTAGCCTCCCACCTGACACTTCCCACCCCCTGATCCCTACCTGATCCCTCCCAAACAGCATTCTTCCCTCCCCCACTGGTAACCCCCATCTTAGGTACTGGCAGACAGTCTGCCAGTATGACAATATAAACTGAAAAAGACTTGAATGCCACAATAACCCTTTTTTAGAATTTGCAGATTCTAACTTTCTGATAAGAATCATTTATCTAGATAACCATTTTCCATTTTTTCAGGTGAGGGCAAAACTAAAAACACAAATCTTACGTTCACCAGTACACAAGACTGTACTATAATACTCACACACACAAAAAAAACCCCACAACATTTCATATACAGAGTTCATTATGATAGTAAATGTTATAAATATAACACTTTTCAGGTATTGAAATTCCAGATGCAACTTTCACACTTCAGTCCTATAAATCGATAGCTATGGCAACTAATGAATTTCAGCATTACAGGTTTAGAGTTTTGTTCAGACATCCTACTGCTTTAGAAACTCCCAAGATATTTACGAATAGATAATGGAAGAGAAATGATACCAGCACAGCGCAATTCCTTTTTCAATTCATCACTTCAACCTCTACTGGGAGAAGGCAGAAAACCATATCAGAGGCAATCAATCCTTTAAAAATATGTAAGATAAATCGCAGGAATGCAACGATTCTGGAAAAAAAAAAAAGGAGCAACCAGGTACACTGAATCACATTTAGATAAAAAAAAAAATCTGTTTCTATATTAAAAGTAATTTTAAAAAAACACAGACTTGAAAAAGAAACCAATTTAGATCAGGGCTTGACAAATTTCAGGAGTCAAGAAGTCACATTGGAATTTTACACCTGGCTTCAGCTTCTTAGGCTGTTCTACATAATATGACCTGAGAGTTTAGGGCAGTGATGGTTAACCTTGGTAATCCTGATGTTTCAGAACTACATTTCCCATGATGCTCAACTAGACTGCTAAGTGCCTAAGCATTATGGGAAATGTAGCTCCAAAACATCTCTGGTGTCAAGATTAGCCATAACTGGTTAAATCCCAAATAATGCATTCCGCTGCACAAAATGAGAGGATAGTAACAAAAAAGGAAAGAACAGTTGAAAGGGCAGAATGAATAAGGCCATACAAAATAGAATGGACAGATTAAAATCTAGTAAATATAGGCCTCATAGTAAATGAATGTATTTTGTTTTCATTTACCTGACTGGTTGATCGCAATAAAATATTTCAGACCAGGTTGACTCATAAGTCAAAGCAGAGATTTCATTTTTTTGCTTTTTAAATCATCTTAACTCTAAATGCAAATACGGGTTTTGCTCAGCCATTCTTTTGTGGAATTGAAGAAGGAGATTTAGTCATAATTTTTGTATTACAGAGAGAAAACCCTTTATCCAAACTGCTTTGGACTGGAAAAGGTTTGGATTATGGAATAGTTTAGATTTTTGAATATTTGCATCTGCAAAATAGGACAATTGGAGAGGGGATGGAACCAAAACAATAATTATATGTCATAATACTGCTTATTCATGCAACGTAAAAAGGCAGTGGAGGCTCCTCCATAGGGGCAGCGCCTCATACATTTTTGGGGGGAAGGAAAAAAATAAAACACTAAAATAAAATACCATTGTGGTGGCACAATTAGGAAAAAGTGTTTTGTTTGTTTGTTTTTTAGGTTTATATTTAAATAAAAAAATTTGCATTTGCAAAATTCTCTCAGACAGGGTTTTTTTTTAATCTGCCCTGTTTTTGAGAACTTTGCACATGCTTCGTCTGTGCCTTTAAGTGATTTCTGTTGTCACTATCAGTTAACATAGGGGATGTCTAGGCACTGACGAGCTTCTAAGCTCCCATTGGCTGCCTGAAAAGAGCATGTGGTAAGGGGGGAAGGTCTACACACAGAGCTTAAAAATATGTTCATGGACAGAGCGTGGAAATGCTTAGAAAGCTTAGAGCAGAGCCACACAGCAAGGATCCTCAAGAGTAGCAGGAGAGTTCAGAGGTCAGTGTTTGCGGGTGTGACAGTACACTATAATAATCATGGCTTTTCTCCTTCCCGTTAGTGCATCAGCCGGAGATGCAGGGGAAAAAGTGGTTACATGCTGCTCTGATTTCTCCCTGCCCTGTAATAAAACTGCAGAAGTGACTTTGATGGATTTCAGTGGGCACTTCTACAGCATTGTGCTGCACATAGCTGACTCGTGTGATTGGCTCACCCATACGCATTATTTCTTCAACAAAGGATATCTGAAGAATGAAGTAAATTAAATAATAATTAAATTGGAATGTTGTTTAAAATTGTATTCTCTAGCTGAATCATGAAAGACACATTTTGGGTTTCAAAACCTGCACAGTAAAAAACTGTCAGAATGTGCAATGGGAGTCCCCATTAACAGACAAACACAAAATTAAAATTCCTCATAAAATGTTATATTTTACATCATTTAAGAACTTTCCAATGCACTTTTATTATTAAGTTTACCTGCTTTCCTTGTAATTAAAAAAGGAACAGTAACTTCCTTGAGGTTTTAATAAAAAAGCTTAAGCTATGCATAATATAACTATACAGTATCATTTAATTATTTACTTACCCCCCTTTTAATGTAATTTAGCTCTGAAAAATATGGTTTTTCTATTTCTCAAAAATTATAAAGCATAGTGCAGACTTCAAGGCAAACCCTGCCACACACAAAAACATATACAGGTGGCCCTCGTTTTACAATGGTTCAATTTACACCGTTTCAGAATAACAACCTTTTTTTCCAGTCATGTGAGTGCTATTGAAAAGCATTGAGAAGCAGTGCATTTATTAAAATAGCCAGTAGGTGGAGCTGTCTGCTTGTATTGCAGCAAAGCCAAGCAAGCTGAAATTAATCAGTTTAACCAGACCTAAGCTATAGAGCAGATTTCAAAGGAACAAGATCTTCCCGTCTATAAATCAGTCCAGATTGGAATGCACAGAAAGAAATGTTTGCAGAAAAAATGCAAGTGCATTTAAAGGCTTCATTTCAAAGCTTTAAAAATAATGTTTTAGGTGTTACTTATGACAATTTTGAGAGGAGCCTGGAACCTATCTCCCTCACTTCCCATTGACTTACATTATAAACTGGGTTTCAATTTACAATGGTTTCGATTTACAACCATTCCTTCTGGAACCTAACCCCGGCGTATACTGAGTGCTACCTGTATACATATGTCTTGTAATTAATTACATGGTGTTTTCTGTCCCTTTAAAAATTGCAGTGAGAGATATGAAGGTATTTTATGGAATGTAGAACACGGATACTCCTACAAGCTGCACGATGTGGTTGATATGTGCAGGAGGTGGATTATATATGTCCCTAACAGGTCACAGCTTAAGAAGTATGATAAACATTAAAAAGGCTTTTCAATGGCGGTTTCCTAGGCCTAACAAACTACAGCTTTAAATCATGTTAAACCCTTTATTTTGCACGCAGATCAGTTGCAATGCAGACAAATTTGGATGCATAAATGAGAAATTTGACTTTAAATTCCCTTTAAGTTAATAAGTGGTAACAGGAAAAAAATGGCCATCAAACAATTTACTTTGCTATCTTGGTGCCACTCAATGTCTGGCTTCTAAATATTTGGGCCGGTGCCTACATTTTTTCTGGTTTAAGTACTATCAAATCTCTATTAAAAATACTTTGTGAAACAAGTAGAGTCCTGAACAGACGCTCACAAAATGTGTTATGTGAAATGAAAAATTACGAAAGACATTCTTGAGTAGCTAGATCGTATAGATCATCACCCTAGTGTTTAACTGTTTATCACAGGTTCTTGGATCATGGGATTTTCATTTGTTACATTTAAATGGACAGTAAAGTCAAAATAACACTTAGGATTCATATAGGAGTATGAAGTTTTAAACAGCTTTCCATTTTACTTCAATTTTCTAGTATGCTTAATACTCTTGGTATCCTTTGTTGAAAAGCATAGTTCAGAAGTAGCAATATATTACTGGGAGCAAGATGATGATTGGTGGCTGCACATACACTATATTGCCAAAAATATGTGGACACCACTACAAATTATTGAGTTTCAGCCACAGTCATTGCTAACAGGTGTATATAATCCAGCACATAGCCATTACATTTCCATACACAAACCATTGCAGGAAAATGGGTCATACTGAAGAGCTCAGTAATTTCAAAATTTGGCACTGTCATAGGATTCCACCTTTGCACAAAACAGTTCATGAAATTTCTGCCCTACAAGATCTGCCCCTGTCAACTGCAAGTGCTATTATGGTAAAGGAGAAGAGTATAGGAGCAATAGCCGCCCAGCCACAAAGTTGTAGGCCATGACATTTCACAGTGTGTGTAAAAATCATGTATCATCTTCACTCGCTACAAACTGCCACTGGCAGCAAAAGTATCACATCAATATGCACAATGCTAAATGTCAGCTTGAGTGATGTAAAGCAAATCGCCACTGGGACGCTGGAGAAGTGGAAACGTGTTCTCTAAGTAATGAATCACAGTTCACTATCTGGCAGTCTGACGGAAGAATCTGTATGTGACATATGCCAGGAGAACACTACTTCAAAATGCAAAGTGCCTACTGTAAAGTTTGGTGGAGAAGGGAAAATGGTCTGGGGCTGTTTTAATGGTTTGGGCTAGAACCCTTAGAGTGAATTGTCATCTTAATGCTAAAGACTTTAGACAACTGGGTGCTTCCAATTTGGGAAAGGTTATTTCCTGATCCAGCACGACTGTTCCCCTACTTGCACAGAATGGTGGCTTCAACCCCAATGAAGACCTGTGGGATGAACTGTAATGTCTGCCACGAGACAAACCTTCATGTTCAACATCAGTGCCTGACCTTACAAACATTCTTTTGGCTCAATGGGCACAAATTTCCACAGACACTCCAAAATATCTGGGAATGCCTCCCCATAAGAATTGTGGCTGTTATCAGGGCCGCAATCAGGGAGTGAAATGGGTGACTCCTGTCAGGGGCCCACTGGGCCCCATGAGGCAAGCACTACTATTTTTTTTTAAAAAAAATTGGCAGCCCCCAGAGGGCGCTACAGCAAAGAGCTATTAAGCGCGGGAAATGTCATTACAAGGAGTAAAGCACTAAACCACTATGCACAGTGTGAGACAGACTTGGCAATTCAGTTTGTACAGTGTGTGACTGAGTCAGACGGCAGATCACTTATTTGCAGAGGAGGTAGGACGGACTTAGTAAATGTTTTTTTATTTATTTATTTGTGCAATTTCAGATTGTAACTTCAGTGTTGCAGTTGTATGGTGGGGCCAGGGGTCCATAAAAAACACATTTATTTTAGCAAAATGCAGCAGTGTATTTATGATTATTTGACAATGCTGTAGAAATTCTATATTTAAAACCATGCAGAAATGTTTCCTCCTCAATACACAAATGGTAGGTGTCCTTTTGGCAGATATGATTTATATATATATATATATATATATATATATATATACACACACACACACATACACACAGAGTATATATATATATATATATATATATATATATATATATTCCAGTTTACAGCCCCTTTATGCACAGCTGACAGATGGAAATATTTGTACACCAGATTTGAAGTGGTGCTCTTGGTTGGGAAAAATTGGGGGAAACCCCCCCCCCAAACATATGTCAACCTTTCAAACGTACTTTTCTTCATCTATCAATTCTGAGATTTAATTAATGTACAATTTTATATTCACAGAAGTATTTTTGTTTGCACATTTACAAATATGATTCTTTAAAAAGTGATCTCTTAATTTCTGACATATTTTTTTTCTCATTTATTTGTGCATTTTATGTGGGTGTCTCTGTGAGGGTGTGTGTGTGTGTGTGTATTTTCTTTGGATGCCTCTGTGAGTTTGGGTGTGTATGTCTGTGTGTTTTCTGTAGGTGTCTCTGTGAGGGCGTGTGCATATGCCTGTGTTTTCTGTGAGGGTGTGTAAGGGTGTGTGTCTTTGTGCATTTTCATGCGGGTGTCTCTGTGTGTGTGTGTGTGTGCCTTTGCGGGGTGTGTGTGTGTGTGTGTGTGTGTGTGTGTGTGATGGTATGTTTAGGCAGTTCAGCCATTGCATGTTGTTGTCATCATCATATAGTATAAACAGAAATCCATATTTTGTCTTTTAAATCTCCTTTTTTGACAAAACTGTAGTCTATCTCATTACTTGTCAGTTCAATGTAAACAAGTGCTGAGTGTATGTGTGGGTGTCTGAGTGTGTTTGTGTGTTTCTTTGCGTATCTGCTAGAGAGTCTATATGTGAATCCTTATGTGGGAGTGTGTGTTTCAATGTATGAATGTTTCTATGTTTGTGTGTTAATACCTTTAAAACATTTACAAGTTTGACTACACTGAAGAATAAAGAGCATATATGTTTTAGTCACTTGGTCAAAAATTGCACATGTCAAAGGGGAGGGGGGGAGGGCAGCCCTGATCAATGGTTAAGTAAGGGGCCCCAAAAATTTAGTGTGCCTGGCTGTTATACCCTCAAAAGGGGACCAACTTATTAATTACCGTGGTTTTAGAATGGGATGTCCACCATTCTCATATGTGCATGATGGTAATGTGTGCACATACTTTTGGCCATATAGAGAACATGCCGCGTGTCATTGGCTCACCGGTTGCATTCAGGTTGCTCCTTCAACAAACAATACCAAGAGAATGAAGCACATTTGAAAACAAATCAATTCGAAAGTTTTAAAGTTTATGCACTCTCTGAATTATAAAATAAATTTGGGGTTTCCTGTCCCTTTAATAGTTACAAAAGGGCACTGATTGAAATGTGCTTAATTGTGTGTGTATGATTGGGCTAAAAGGGCTGACTCGCCAAAGAACAAGCTACTGAGATATTGTTTGTTCCTGGTTGAGTTCTCTCTGTGTGTATATTTGTATTATGGCCCTGTGGAAAGTCTCTGTATGGGAAATGGGGGAACCAGACGTGGATTCCCTGACCAATGAGGCTAGAGGGATATGGCTGCACCTCACTGATAAAGCTCACAGGAGGCCAAAACAATTGTGTGGGGTTGCCATGTTTCAAGTTCAGTGGATAATAGATATTTCAGGGTTGGACCATCTTTTTTTGGGGTAATACTGATATACTTTAGCAAAGTTCTCCTCTGTGAAAGGCACAATTGGGTTAAAAGAGGTTGCTCCCAGGTGGCGACCCACCATAGAACAAGCAATTGAGCCATTGGTCATTCCTGGTTGAGTGCTTCTCTCTCTCTCTCTCTCTCTCTCTGTATATTTGTATGATGGACTCTACTGTAATGTGATGTCATAACAAAATGGTAGATCAGTGTTTCTCAACTGCGTTCCTCAAGTACCCCCAACTGGTCAGGTTTTCATTATAGCTGAACTAAAGCAGAGGTAAAATAATCAGATGATGGGTGAGAGCAGGTTAGTAAGCATGATTACTGATCAGCTGATTATTTCACCTCTGCTCTAGTTTAGTTATACTGAAAACCTGGCCAGTTGGGGGTAATTGAGGACCGTGGTTGAGAAACACTGGGGTAGATAATGTAGAAAGCAGATAATAATAAATATAAAATATAATAAATAGACTGCTAGGAAATGTTAAAAGTGCCAAATGATTTAACAAAAGAGGAGATAAGTCAGGGGGTATCATTCCTGATACTTCTATGTTAAAGGGACAAAAAAGGATTACAAGAAAAATGCTTTAAATTGTAAGAGCATATTATTGCTATGTTGTTTACATAAAACTATGTGTTTAACCTGGTTAAAAAAAAAAAAGAGAGGTTAAATACATAGTTAAAGTCAGCTACAGAGCAGTAATGAACTACTGGAGACTAGCTTTACACATCTGGTGAGCCAATGACCAGAGGCATATGTGTGTTGCCTCCCAAGCTAGCTCCCAGAAGTGCACTGTTGCTCCTGAACAAAGGATACCAAGAGAATGCAGTAAATTTGGTACCAGGAGTAAATTGAAAAGTATCTTAAAATTACATTCTCTATTTGAACCATGAAAGTTTAATTTTGATTTCCATGTCCCTTTAAAGATGCAGTCTCAAATCACCTCATGTTTTTTTCTCAACAGTCAACTCTTAGAGCTCATAAAGAAATGATAAACATCTACAAAACATAAATTATGCTTACCTGATAATTTATTTCCATCTGTGGGAGGAGAGTCCATGGCTTCATTCATTACTTGTGGGAATTAAGAACCTGGCCACCAGGAGGAGGCAAAGACACCCCAGCCAAAGGCTTAAATACCTCCCCCCCCCCCTCCCCTCATCCCCCAGTAATTCGGAGGGAACAAGGAACAGTAGGAGAAATATCAGAGTATAAAAAGGTGCCAGAAAAAAAGCAAAATAAATTTAGGTCTGCCCAACGGAGAACCTGGCGGGAGCCGTGGACTCTCCTCGTAACGATGGAAATGAAATTATCAGGTAAGCATAATTTATGTTTTCCATCTAATACGAGGAGAGTCCACGGCTTCATTCATTACTTGTGGGAAACAAATACCGAAGCTCTAGAGGACACTGAATGAAAAACGGGAGGGTAACAAGGTGGCGGACCCTATTCTGAGGGCACCACAGCCTTGTGACGAAAGGCAAAGAATGACTGGGGGATGAGGGGAGTGGGGGAGGTATTTAAGCCTTTGGCTGGGGTCTCTGTCTCCTCCTGGTGGCCAGGTTCTGTATCTTCCACAAGTAATGAATGAAGCCGTGGACTCTCCTCGTATTAGATGGAAATAGTCTTTCACCTTATGTATTTAACATCTTTTTATTGCAATTATTTATCAAAATCCAAAACTCGCCACAGCCATAAAGATAGTATAAAGTGAATTGTTGTGCAGTTATCTAATACAGCCATGTAGGAACAGATATGTAGCAGAGTTAGCCTTGATAAGTAAGCAGGGTAAATTTTACATGACAAGGGGACCAAATAAATAGTGAAAATATATTGCAACGCTGTTTTTAATTGCAGATAACTAAACATATATAACAGTCTCTTACTCAAACATTAAAAAAAAAAAAAAACAGGAAAAAAAAAAATCAGGTTTCAGATTTCTTTCAGGAAATGTAGGTACAGCAGTGTTTTTTCTGGTTGTGGTTACATGCAGCATATATGCGTCTGTCTTGGGTTGGCAAACAATTTGAGTATGGATCATGTTTTGGATTGCGTACAATTTGTTTCTTAATTAAAAGGACAATGAACTCTTAATTGAACTTTAAATTTAATTATATAAAGTAAATAAAAACTTTGCAATGAACGTTTATTAAATTATTTTTGGCTATTTTATGAGAATATTTTTCGCACTAGCTCCATAAAGGCTGGAATGACCCAGCAACATTGAATCCAGAGTCTGAAGTACATCCTGTAAGGTCCAGAACAGGTTACACAGTAAAATCCTGGTCAGTTGCAGGAGCATATACATGTTAAAGGGAGATAAAACCAAAAATGTTCTTTAACAATTCAGATAGAACAATTTTAAATAACATTCCAATTTAATTTGGTTATCAAATTTAGCTTCAATCTTTTGCTATCCTTTATGGAAGATACAGCAATGTTCTACTGGGAGCTAGCTAAACACAATTGGTAAGCCAATGATAAGGAGGTATATATGTGCAACCACTAATCAGAAGCTAGCTCACAGCTCCTGGGCCTACCTATGTATGCTTTTCAACAAAGGATACCAGGGGAACGTAGCAAATTAGATAATAGAAGTAAATTGGAAAGTTTTTTTTAAATTGTATGCGCTATCTGAATCATGAAAGATTGAGTTTTTATGCCCCTTTAATTGCTTTAAAAATAATGTGCACAAAGGTCTTTTTAAACATAGTGCTCATTCACTGATTTAAAGGACCAGTCAACAAAGTAGATTTGCATAATCAACAAATGCAAGATAACAAGACAATGCAATAGCACTTAGTCTGAACTTCAAATGAGTAGTAGATTTGTTTTCTGACAATTTTAAAAGTTATGTATTTTTCCACTCCCCCTGTACCATGTGACAGCCATCAGCCAATCACAAATGCATACATGTACCATGTGACAGCCATCAGCCATTCACAAATGCATACACACTTATTCTTGCACGTGCTCAGTAAGAGCTGGTGACTCAAAAAGTTTAAATATAAAAAGACTGTGCACATTTTGTTAATGGAAGTAAATTAGAAAGTTGTTTAAAATTGCTGCTCTATCTGAATAATGAAAGGTTCATTTTGATTGAGTGTCCCTATATATATATATAATAAAAATCACCATCAAATGCAATTTATGTACATTTACATGTTGCCCAAATAGGACTTGACCATTTCTTGCAAAAATGTATGACTAACAGCAATACTGAATCAAAACACTTAATTTAGTATGTTACCATAGTTTATATAGTATGTATAGTATAGCCTGTTTTCTAAATTTCCATCAAGTTGTTAGTCACTAGATGGCCATATAGCTGGTATCTCAGTATGTGCACATATTATGCAATACATGCCTTTAATATGCAATACCATTTTAAGTACCTAAAACTAAGACGTACAAAGACATTTCTGACATTCCTTTCTTATCAGGTAAATAAAAATAGGTTGACTTACAGCATTCCTGAATAGCAATACACATATAAAATAATTCACTAGAAACACTTTTTACCCAAATGTATTAAAGGGACCATCAACACCCAAATTGTTATGCTTTAAAAAAAGACAGATAACATTCACTACCCATTCCCCAGCTTAGCACAACCAACATTTTTATATTAATATACTTTATAACATTTACATTCCTGCCTGTTTCTAAGCCACTACAGACAGCACAAGTTTTTTCATTATCTTTTCACAACAAGAGACTACTTCATGGGGGCCATATAGATAACTTTGTGCGCGCTCCCAATGGAGTTGTGGCTGACACTGCACTAATTGGCTAAAATGCAAGTCAATAGATAATAAATAAAAAGTAATGTGATCAGGGGGCTGTCAAGAGACTTAGATACAAGGTAAAAATGTTGGAGTTGACTGTTGACATCAGCAGTGCTGAGGTCATGAACTCTTTTACTGTGATCTCATGAGATTTCACAGTAAACTTCCTTTAAACTAAATAGGGAAATAACATGAGAGTGCACAAGACTCAACCCCTTAGCTGTCCCGGGACAGACATACTAATATGCTGCTTAGAAGTCCTTTACAATGGGATGTGGCTACTGAGGACCTTTTGAGGTAAAGTATCTTCCTTTTTTACATAGAGATGTTCAGGTGATATTTTCTAGTCAGCTTTTTACAACTATGGTGCAGCACTTTCAAGTGTTTCAACATTTGGGTATTATGGCCCTTTAAAACATTTCAAAATCCTGAAACATTAAAATATTCAAAACTTGTTGAAACCTGAATGATATTTAAAAAAGCTGCCAAATGATGTATGTGTGCCTATGTAAAAGTATTATTTTATATATAAAACATGAAGATATCTAGATCAAGTTTTTGTGGTCACTCTTGGGGGTCGATTTCCGCACATCGATAAAATTTATCATTGCACTAGCAGTTCTCGTGAAATGCTTGTGCAATGCCGCCCACTGCACATTCGCGGCCAATTGGCCACTAGCAGGGGGTGTCAATCAACCCAATCATATCCGATCGGGCTGATTGCTGTCCACTGCCTCAGAGGTGACAGACAAGTTAAGGAGCAGCGGTCCTATGACCCCTGAATCTTAACTTCTGCTTCAGGTGGACCTGAAGCGGAGTGGGTCGGAAGCAGCATCCGCTGCTTCATAAGTCGACCCCCTAGAATCAAGTCTAGGCTTAAACTATGGTAGTTCTAAGGTTGTTGATTTTGTTTTCTTATTTTTTTGGATATGAAATCCATTCACATAAATTCAATTCAAATAAAGTATTTAAAAATAATATGATATATCAGAAACTAAAGTTATTATGCACTTTAAAAGGGAGACTGGCATAATGTGTTTTGAACAAAGATACAACATAAATAAGTGCATTTTAATTGAATGAAACTGTGAAATGTTAGATTCTAAATCTGATATGCGTTGACAATGGAATTCTGACGTTTCCATTACGTTTATGTACAAAAGCTTTGTTACAGTCAATAAAATGGTTTATATTATCTGTATTTAAAAGATACAGAAATGTAAAAAAATAAAACTACATTTTTTTAAAACAATCTTTCAAACTGCTATTATCAAATTTATTTGTTCTCTTGTCACCCTTAGTTGAAGAGTAAATCTAGACAAGAACATTAAAAGCTTAGGAGACTGCACAAAAAGTAAATCTAAATAGACTCATAGGAGATCAGGAAAGTGCATGAAGATTAAGGGGTAGATTTATCAAAGTCATTCTCCTTTAATTCTGTCCAAAATAGCGCATACAAACTGATTGTCATATTCATCAAAGCACTCTGCGCCTATAATTGCGCAAATCTGAAAGAAACTTCTTCGCACTCCGCTTGCATTCGCATAGGCCCACGGGCGCGCTCCCGAGTGCAACAATATACATTAGTAATAGGCGTAATTTAATAGCCCTACCTACAAATATACGCCCAGTTTCTTATTTATAATTTCTTTGCGCTGATAGGGAACTGAAATTTCGGCTTCAATTGCGTGTTGTATATTTCGCCATACAGACTGAGGCGAACACCATTATAATACATGCTTTTACATCTTGTGATGCAGTACTTTCTTCTTTTAACTAATATTTCAAAAGTCTCATCGCCAAGAAGAGACTCTTAAATTATCAACATATGGCAAAAACAGCACAGAAACATTATATAATATAAATATAAGTTAAGGGATGTACTGTGATAAATAAGGAGTAAATGCTTTTTTCGTCAGGCGAAATTTATCATTATTACGCCCCAGCTCGCCTGCGCAAAGTTAAGTCTATTTTTTTTTATAAATTCAGGCGCACATGTGCGCTTCTCCGGAGGCAAGCTGGGGCGCAGTTGCAGAGTTCGCCTAGCCTTTGATAAATCTACCCCTAAATCTGGTTAGGCACGTTAGAGATCAGGGGAGTACATGAAGAGTAAATCAAGGCAGGCACAGAGTTCAGGAGCATACACAAAGAGTAAAATCTAGCTAGGCTCATAAGGGCTCAGGAGCATGCACGAAGAGTAAATTTAGCAAGGCTCAGGAGAGTGCACAAAAAGTAAATCTAGGTAGGCGCATAGGAGCTCAGTGTGCACATCTTTACAATGATATGATAGCAGCATTTGAAAAAATATAACACTCCTACAATTAGTGTTGCAAACACTGCTGCACTAGATTGCTAAAGACAGGTGCATGCTCCTGAGCTCCTGTAGGCTGTGGGTGATTAAAAGGGACAGGGCAGCTGGTATACCAAGTTACTGTTAAAAACACAAACACATTAAGGAGAAACAAATGTTACATTACAGATCATAAAATGTTCTGCTGTACTAAGATGTTTAATATGTGTGTCTGTTTCTACAGAAGCTATTTTAGATGACAAAATAAAGTTAAAGGAGCTAATTGTAAACAATGTAATACACCCCAGGAAGGGGAAAACACACATATATATATATATATATATATATATATTTGTTACACAATACACTTCCACTTTAAGCCAATCAGAGGCTGTACTTCCCAAGTCATAATCTCTTTACTTCTCTTAGGCAAAAAAGCTTGGATCCCTTTGAAGATAATAGCAGTAGCTACAGGCTAGAGATATAGGGGCCGATTTATCATTGTTTGGGCGGACATCATTGTCTGCTGCTACTTAAAGTAAATGTCAAGTTTGTTGAATCAGTGTCCGGTTTTTTTAAATCCTATTAAAAACAGGGGCACTTTCATTCATCAAACTTTACATTTCACTCGTTTTGTTAAAATACTCGCCTTTTAATCTTGAAAGCCACTCCAGTGATTCCCCCTCCTGTCGCTTGTCACTTTATACGTCAGCAATAACGAATACGGCATCCTCCAATCACGGCTTCCCTCCAGTGGAATCATTGCCTAAAGCAACGCCGTGATTGGAGGAATTTGTCATTTTTGACACATGAAGAGGCTTGTGACGGGCAGGGGAAGCGCTGGAGCGGCTTTCAAAATTAAAAGGCGAGTATTTTAATAAAACAAGTGAAATGTAAAGTTTCATGAATGAAAGTGCCTCTGTTTTTAATAGGGTTTTTAAAAACCGGGCACTGATTCATCAAACTTGACATTCACTTTAACTTCAGTTTCAGGGGAACCTGAAACTACGGGGTAGATTGCAGCATCCGCTGCTTGATAAATCTACCCATAGGGATAGTTTCATTAAAAATATGCAAAAAGAAGAGAGGATACTTCACACAACTTCCTATAATGAAGTGCTCTAAGGAAACTGCATTACTTCCATTTCCTTTTAAAATGTGTTTTACATACTGAAAAACTAATGGATTTCTTTCATTGTTAGTTAAAAAAACAAACACAAGATAGATGTTGGATTAAACAGAAATTGGTTTGCTTTATTTTGCTTCCACAGTTGGAAATGTATTAGTCTGTCAACTGATGCATGCAAGCAGAGTTATCGGTCCTCATTTTCATTTTTCACTGGCTAATCGATACACTTGAACAAGACAAAGCTTGATTGAGATTTTCAATTACAAAGTCCATGAGGCAAACCTATAAATTTGTTTTAATCTTAAATAACAGCAGTTTTCCAGGTTGCAGAGGATTTTTAAAGACTATATTCTATTTATCCCTTAAAGGGATACTAAACCTAAATTATTTTATTTCATGATTCAGATAGAGCATGCAATTTTAAGCAACTTTCTAATTTACCAATATTATCAATTTTTCTTTGTACTCTTGGTATCTTTATTTAAAAAAGCAGGAATCTAAACTTACGAGCCACCCATATTTGGTTCAGAACCCTGAATAGCACTTGCTGATTGGTGGCGGCATTTAGCCTCCTATCAGCAAGTTCTACCCAGGGGCTAAACCAAAAATGGGCCGGCTTGTAAGCTTTACATTTGTGGTTTTTCAAATAAAGATACCAAGAGAACAAAGAAAAATTGATAATAGGAGCAAATTAGAAAGTTGCTTAAAATTGCATGCTCTATCTGAATCATGAAATAAATTTGCTTGATCTGAACCATGAAAGAAAACATTTGAGTTCAGTATTCCTTTAAAGGGATAGTCAAAATTTAAATGTGCATTGGTGCATTTCAATTTTAAATTGAATCAATTTTGTAATATACTTCCATTAGCAAAAATACTTTTAGTAAAACTCTTTACTGGATTTTTATCAGCTGCATACGTACATATGCTGTGAGGGCCCTTGTATCAGTATTCAAACTCAGGAGAGCTGGCTGTGTTGTGTATTGTGTCTGTGAAGCCACTGACTCTGTGTGATACCAGTGTACGGGTGCCCGCGCCCCCCCCCCCCCCAGTGCATATGACGCTAACAAAGCAGTAATAACAACTTACTAGAATTACTTTTGCTAATAGAAGTATATTGCAAAAATTCTTATACTTAATATAACTAAAAGATTTCAATATTGACCCTTTTATCCCTTTAAGAAACAAATCTCCCTGTTCTTTCAAGCCCCATAAAAGTCTTATTTTTTTGAATGTCTGTCATTTTCTAAGAAACCCTAATCTCATGTAAATCTGTTCTTATATTCTATTATTTTCTCTAATTAGTTTTTTTTGGTTAAATATTATAAGCTAAATTTGCTAAGAGTGTGACCAAATGATGCCTTAGGGATTTAAGACTGTTAAAGGGACATGAAACCCACATTTTTTTCAATTCACGATGTAGAAAGAGTATGCAATTTTAAACAACTTTCTTATTTACTATTATAATTATTATCATCAAATGTTCTTCATTCTCTTGGTATCCTTAGTTAAAAAGAGCAGCTATGCACTTCTGGGAGCTAGCTGAACACATTAACCAGCAAAAACAGGCAGTTATGCATTGCAACTCCTGAGCCTACCTAGGTATGTGTTTCAACTATGGGTACCAAGAGAATGAAGCAAATTAGACAAAGTAAATTGGAAAATTGTTTAAAATCATATGCTCTGCCTGGATCATGAAAGAAATAAATGTGGGTTTCATGTCCATTTAATATAAGCAACTCTATAGAACTTATATGTGTCATTATTTATAAATGAGAGATTTGATTATTTACAAGAAAAAGATGTTCAGTATAAAGTGAACTGAGTATGTTTAGGATATTTTAAGTACTGCGAGACAGGAAAAATATTTCAAAGGGACTTAGATTGCGTTACAGGTCAATCAGCACAAGGTCATGAGGTGTGAGCTTTCTATATTTACTACCAAGAAATATAGCCATTGTTCTAGGGAGGACTTAATTACTGTTCAGAATTTCAGCCATGCAGATTTAGTGGTGCGCACTAAAATATCCTCTAACAGTTGGGATTTTTTTTTTTTTTTTTTAAAGGCACAAAAGTCAAAATTATACTTTCATGATTCAGATAGGGCATGCAATTTTAAACAACTTTCCAATTTACTTTTATCATGACATTTTCTTTGTTCCTTTGGCATTCTTTGTTGAAAGCTAAACCTAGGTAGGATCATATGCCAATTTTTAAGCCCTTGGTGGCAGCCTCTTATCTCAGTGCATTTTGACAGTTTTAACAGCGCTAGTTAATGTGTGCCATATAGATAATATTGTGCTTATATTTATGAGTCAGCACTTATTGGCTAAAATGCAAGTCTGTCAAAAGCACTGAAATAAAGGGGCAGTCTGGAGAGGCTTAGATACAAGGAATTAACAGAGGTAAAAAGCGTATTAATATATGGACAATGGATAATAAAGGGATTATCTATCTTTTTAAACAATACAATTCTGGAGTAGACTATCCCTATAAGAGACCAACTTACTTATATTATATGCACAGAGGCACCAGCTACTGCTGAGGATGTGCAGTAGTTTACAGTGTATATGTATATTAGTCTGTAATTTAATGATACATACTAGATATTAATGATTTAATCAAAGTGAAGATGAGTCTGACAATTGTTTGTCTATGTGTTTTTAGCGGTTTCAATATTGAATATATAAAAGTGTAAATGATTAGTTTGTATAATAGGCATTAGCTTTTAACCTTTACTTTTTCTGCTGAGAACAATAAAGATAAAAAGGTGTCTATAAAAACTTAAAACTTTATACTTCTTTAGTATTTAAAGTAATGGACAATGACAAGTTGCAACCTAAGTTTCCCTGGTCCACCCAATGAGGGGCGGATATAAGAGGGTCCCTTTATAGTGTGCAAACAATGGCTGTGTGGAATACAGCAATGTTAATATAGTTACTTTGTCAGCTAATTTTTAACTACAGTATTATTAAAAGGAATAGGAAACCCCAAATGTTTATTTTGTGATTAAGACATAATACAAGTTTTAAAAAGTATCCTATTCACTTCTATTATCATTAGCTTCAATCTCATGGTGCTCCTTGTTGGAGATATCTAGGTAGGTAGCGTGCACATTTCTGGATAATTATATGGCAGGAAATAGTGCTGCCATTTAGTGCTCTTGCACACGGATCATGTTGCTGCAAAACTGCTGCTATATAGTGCTGCAGACAGCTTAGCTCCCTGCTTTTCAACAAAGGATACCAAGCGAACATAGAAAATGTAATAATAGAAGTACATTTAAAAGTGTTTAAAATTGTATGCTCTATAAGTAGCAAAGCTTTTTATTTTCTAAAATGGGAATCTAAAGGGAAATGTAAATTTAACTTTTATTTAAAAATTAATTTAAATTTATGTCTATTATCAAGTTTACTTTTTTGGTATTTTCTTATTTTGAATCCCAGAAACCTTGTAAAATAAACCTACTGTGCCACAAAACAGATAAAATATAGCTTAGAAGCGTTGCAAGATTTCTAAATTGGTTTTGGAAAACTTCAAGTGATACCAGAATAGCAAGATGTTTTTGAAAAGCTCAGTAAATTCATTTCATAGTAATCTGCTATTCATAGACTGGAGCCAGAACAGTTTTTTTCTTTGCATGAAACTAATTTTATCTGAACGCCAAATCCTTTCTGGTCTTTTTGCAGTTTTTTTAAAAGAAACTTGCAAAATGTTTTAGGTTCTAAATATTTTTTTTTGTATAGGTTTCACACTTCCTTTTCGCTTATTTTTCAATAGACCGTAGAGAAGCAGCTGTTACACTTGTGGGCATAAAGAAGACATAAAGGCATTTGGAAGTAGCTACAGGATGTGGGTGAAACAGGATCGCACAGACTAACACTTGCATATCTTGTTTTGGAAATAAAAGACGCAATAGACCAACGGTACTACAGAATCAACTGACAGAAAACAGTTAAAAAGCAAAAGCACTGAATTCTAAAATGTGTTCTTTTTTTTATAAACATGCATGCGCACACATGCACAATGATGAAAATGTGCATGCATTCATGTTTTCCACTCACTTGCAAAGTGTCTGGCACCAAGTGTTTTGGAGAAGACACTTGGTTGATGTTAAACATTACTTTAAGGGGACTCTCGAGTCAAATTAAACTTTCATTATTCAGATAGAAAAGCAATTTTAAACAACTTTACAAATTACTTCCATCAACAAAATTTGCACAGTCTTTTTTTGGTTTGCACTTTGAGTCACCAGCTGCTACTGAGCATGTGCAAGAATTCACAGAATATATGTATATGCATTTGTGATTGGCTGATGGCTGTCACATGATACAAGAGGGTTGAAAAAAGGCATAACTGAAATTTGTCAGAAAAAAAAATAAATCTACTGCTCACTTTAAATTCAGATAAAGTGCTATTGCATTGTCTTGTTTTCACGCATATCTACTGTATTTACAGGTCCTTTAAGAGAGACATTAAACCAACTGATTCATACAAATAAAACATCACAATATACAGTCATTATTTATATTACTAACTTTCGCTGTAATATACCTGACATTTTTTATACCTCATCCAACGCATTCCTTAATAGCTTATGTATACTATGTATATAAAAACACTGACTTCAAAATCCCTTTAAAGGGATAACATACTCAGAAAAACATCAGTTCATTTCATTTCAGTTTTCTCTCTATTTCTGCTGCTGCCTCTTGTTTACTAAGATTTTATAAAAGTCAATACTGCAGTATTGAAATTTTCAGTATAGCTAGAAACTGGCAAAAGCATCTACTTCAAAAAAAATAAATGTAAAGCTATTTGCAAATAATGTAATACTCTCTAGCAGGTAAAATGGATTTTAATAACATAATAAAGGGGAGAACACTTTATAGCATAGTGTCCCTTTAAATCCTGTGGGACAAGTGTGTTGTGAATATACAATGTTGTTGCATTTTACATTCCTAAATCTTATATAAAATGGTTTCTCTGACCCAAACAACTTCCAGAGAATCTGTGAAGACAAATTATAGCAGACAAGTAAGAACTGATATACAATATAAAACCTCACATATGTATTTAGAACTTGAGAGGTAAATTGGCTGCCAATGTGTAACACACCCTGCCAAGTCTGCACTAAAAGGTCTCATACAGGAAGAACAGTTGTGCAATTTATGAGGAAGGATAAGGCACTGACTGAAGGATCTTCTTAATGAGCATAGTACTGGCCGTAAAAAAAAAATTCTTGATGAATATTATACATTCCTTCACTAAAATTCTGAAGATATTTTCAAGACTTTGAAAAGAATATACAAATCATAGGTTTTCAACCTTAGCATGACATTTACATAATAAGGTCCATTGCCTTAAAAAAAAAAAAAAAAAAATTCTTGCATTTTAAGATTTTTTATTTATTTATTAATTATACTAGTCATAAAGCCCATTCACACGGGCCATTTGTTGCAGTACCGCGGTCCCACCCCTTGCGCTCTCTCCCTCCCCCTCTCTTTTGCTCTCTCTCTCCCCCCCCCCCTCTCTTTCTCTCTCTCTCTTTCCCCCCCCCCTCTCTTTCTCTCTCTCTCTCGCTCCTCCTCTCTTTTGCTCTCTCTACCCCCTCTCTTTGGCTCCCTCTATCCCCCCCTCTCTTTTGCTCTGTCTATCCCCATCCCTCTCTTTTGCGCCGTCTCTATCCCCATCCCTCTCTTTTGCGCTCTCTCTCTCCCCCTCTCTTTTGCGCTCTCTCTCTCTCCCCCCCTCTCTTTTGCGCTCTCTCTCTCCCCCTCTCTTTTGCGCTCTCTCTCTCCCCCCTCTCTTTTGCGCTCTCTCTCTCCCCCTCTCTTTTGCGCTCTCTCTCTCCCCCTCTCTTTTGCGCTCTCTCTCTCCCCCTCTCTTTTGCGCTCTCTCTCTCCCCCTCTCTTTTGCGCTCTCTCTCTCCCCCTCTCTTTTGCGCTCTCTCTCTCCCCCTCTCTTTTGCGCTCTCTCTCTCCCCCTCTCTTTTGCGCTCTCTCTCTCCCCCTCTCTTTTGCGCTCTCTCTCTCCCCCTCTCTTTTGCGCTCTCTCTCTCCCCCTCTCTTTTGCGCTCTCTCTCTCCCCCTCTCTTTTGCGCTCTCTCTCTCCCCCTCTCTTTTGCGCTCTCTCTCTCCCCCTCTCTTTTGCACTCTCTCCCCTCTCTTTTGCACTCTCTCCCCTCTCTTTTGCACTCTCTCCCCCTCTCTTTTGCACTCTCTCCCCCTCTCTTTTGCACTCTCTCCCCCTCTCTTTTGCTCTCTCTCCCCCTCTCTTTTGCTCTCTCTCCCCCTCTCTTTTGCACTCTCTCCCCCTCTCTTTTGCTCTCTCTCTTGCCTCTATTTTGCTCATTCCCATCTCTTTTGCTCTTTCCCCTCTATTTTGCTCTCTCTCCCCCCTCTCTTGCTCTTTCCCATCTATTTTGTTCTCTCCCCCTCTCTTTCTATCTCTCTCTCCATCTCTCTCCCCTCTATCCCTCTTGCGCGTGACCGGCCATGCCCCCGACACGCCATTCACACCCACTTTCGCCCGCACCGGCTGTTCAGGTAGGGACTCTAAGGCCAGGTGTGTTTGTCCTCGCACGCAGTCTCTACTGCGCATGACAGCTTCGGACAAACATACCTGGCCTTTAATTATATAGGATGGCTCAACATGACACATTTAGAAATGATAGACTGAATTCTTATATCTCTTTTTATGGCAAAAGACTACTAAGTAATACAATCATTCTGAGGGAAACAAGAGACCAACAGATGCAACATAAGCAGTAATAAGACAGCTACATACTAATTACATTTAAAGTAAATATTTCTGAATACTATTTTACGTTTGGTTTTCTGTTCAGCTCTCTATGATTTGCAAAATGTTTCCCTTGCATGTTATAGGGCAGGTGGGACAGCATCTAATTGGCTACACTGGCCGCCTGTCTTGGAGTGGGAAGAATCTGGAAGGTGGGGCTTATTGCTCAGTCTGTAAGAAAGAATCCAATGGGTGTTCTTAAATAATGAGCAGAAAGGAGCATATGTTATTGTCTTAAATCATTATTTTCTTAGACCCTTTCTCCAGTTTTACTGTATACTTTATGCTTAAATCTTTAGCAGGGCTTTTTTTGTGTCAATTTTATTCCTGGCTCCTACATTTATTTTATTAAATAATTTCTAAAGGCAAATACACTTTCCTTACACCCAAAAACACAGATACAAACACATATATCAAATCAATGCGAACACAATAGAAATTAGAGTTAGTTGGGTTTTTTTCAAGCATTGGTATATGCAAAACCATTAACTAAATTAAATTGTTTCACTGGGAAAGGCTACCTTAAAAGGGACCTGAAAGATTCAATAGAGCGTACAATTTTAAACATCTTTCCAATTTACTTCTATTATCAAATTTGCTTCACTCGTTTGGTAACCTTTGTTGAAGGAGCAGCAATTCACTAATGTGAGCCAATGACAAGAGGCATATATGTGCAGCCATGAATCACCAGTTAGCACCCAGTGTTACTTCTGAGTCTACCTATACTTTCAATGAGTTGTTTAAAATTGGAAGCTCTTTCTGACTCATGAAAGTTTAAATTTGAATTTGCTATTCCGTTATCGATGCATCCTTTAATATTTAAAGGTGTTAAGCTCTAAACATTTAGATTCTTAAATAAATATGGGTGAATGTATATATTATTACATTTAAATAATAGATAGCCAACATTCATATATTCAATTGAAGAGTATTACAAATATTATCCTAATGTTACATTCACTAAAGTTGTAAAAAAGCAATTACTGATATTTTAGAATCCCCCCCCATTTTCTATTAGTGATACACTTTTGCCTCTCAATCTGCAGGATACACTTTACTAACATTGCACAGAACAATACAAAAACAATTCATGTTATGGGACAAAAAAAAGAAGTCAGCCCAAAATACAATAGAAAACAAATGTAACCTTCTCAATGTCCCAACAGTAAGTAGTGAACTCACAAATAGCCAAGACATCCCTCCAGTCCCTAAGAAGACTATAAATAAAAAAATATATACAAATAAAAGATGTAAATCAAAAGATTTGTCGTTTGAGTGTTAAAGAGGCAGCAAACATATTAAAAGCAGCGGTTCTATAAATAAATATATTCTCAGACATCACACGTGTAAACGTGCCTACAGCAATATATAACTGCTGGTAGGGAAAAGCACTAGGTGATTATGATTCGCTCTACTTCTGAATAACCAAACTTCCAGAAAATGGATTTGGCTTCTGGGTTTGTATCTACTGCCCATTATGTGCAACTGAATTAATCATGGCTCCTTCATAAAGCATTAAGCAGGCTCTCATGTGTTTGACCCTCACAAAGTAGCCAGTTTTGAATATCCTTAGCCTGCTGGCTTGCCCTTTGAGCAGGGAGAGAGGAGCACCCTACCAGGGCCCTGTGCCTTAGGATTCCCCGCAACATAAGTGGTGAGCTTATCATAGTTAGATTATGTAGAAGTGTTTTTGGTATAAGGAGGTGTAATATTTAGCGTTATTCTCTATATAGGCAACACTGAGCATCAGGACAGGGGAGGGGGAATCCAGCACCACAAATTATTCTTGTCTAGGGTCCGCAAATGCTAAGGGTGGCCCTGTCAGTCCACATTTTTTTGTTTGTTATCAGAATCCATACTGCCTGCCACAGTGAGAAGCAAAGTGCCTGTCTGTGCTACAGCATTATAGAGGTTACATGAGGAACATGGCTTGTTATTTCAGATTGTTTCAGATAAGGTTCATGAAGGCAGAGATAAAAGAATGCAATTCATTTTTTGTGCCCATGTGCTGACCTTAAAGAGATATGAAACCCAAAATGTTTCTTTCACGATTCAGATAGAACATGTAATATTTTAACAACTTTCTAATTTACTTTTACTGTCGCATTTTCTTTGGTCTCTTGGTATCTTTTGTTGAAAAACAGGGACTAAGTTTATGAGCCTGCCCATTTCTGGAGCCCTATATGGCAGCAGTTTTGTAAGAATGTTATCCATTAGCAAGAGCACTAGATGACCGCTTTATTTCCTGCCATGTAGTGATCCAGACACCTACCAAGCCATCTCTTCAACAAAGACTACCATGGGAAGGAAACAGAAGTAAATATTATAATGGTTTTGCTTATGTCACATATTTTTATTTTGCATGAAATAGCTTGTTAATTTGTGGACAGTTATGCACAATAGCAGCCCCGCAAGCCGGGAACATTCAGGAAAACATGCAACAGGAAGCACAGAGAGAAATAAGAATGAAAAGGCCATTGTGCTCTGTAAAGTGAGCCGATATACCTAACGTAACTTGGCATTTCAGCTAAACAAGCTTTTCAGTTCTTGTTCATGACTTGAAAAGGCAATGGTTTCACAGCAAAAATCCAAATGGATGACAGAAATATCTAATATGGTTTATAATGATCAGCTGACTGCATTTAAAGTTCCACATACATGTACAGTAGGGCAGACTGAAAGTACCACATACATGTACAGTAGGGCAGACTGAAAGTACCACAAACAGTACAGTAGGGCAGACTGAAAGTACCACAAACAGTAAAGTAGGGCAGACTGAAAGTACCACAAACAGTACAGTAGGGCAGACTGAAAGTACCACAAACAGTAAAGTAGGGCAGACTGAAAGTACCACAAACAGTACAGTAGGGCAGACTGAAAGTACCACAAACAGTACAGTAGGGCAGACTGAAAGTACCACAAACAGTAAAGTAGGGCAGACTGAAAGTACCACAAACAGTACAGTAGGGCAGACTGAAAGTACCACAAACAGTACAGTAGGGCAGACTAAAAGTACCACAAACAGTACAGTAGGGCAGACTGAAAGTACCACAAACAGTACAGTAGGGCAGACTGAAAGTACCACAAACAGTAAAGTAGGGCAGACTGAAAGTACCACAAACAGTACAGTAGGGCAGACTGAAAGTACCACAAACAGTAAAGTAGGGCAGACTGAAAGTACCACAAACAGTACAGTAGGGCAGACTGAAAGTACCACAAACAGTACAGTAGGGCAGACTGAAAGTACCACAAACAGTAAAGTAGGGCAGACTGAAAGTACCACAAACAGTACAGTAGGGCAGACTGAAAGTACCACAAACAGTAAAGTAGGGCAGACTGAAAGTACCACAAACAGTACAGTAGGGCAGACTGAAAGTACCACAAACAGTAAAGTAGGGCAGACTGAAAGTACCACAAACAGTACAGTAGGGCAGACTGAAAGTACCACAAACAGTACAGTAGGGCAGACTGAAAGTACCACAAACAGTAAAGTAGGGCAGACTGAAAGTACCACAAACAGTACAGTAGGGCAGACTGAAAGTACCACAAACAGTACAGTAGGGCAGACTGAAAGTACCACAAACAGTACAGTAGGGCAGACTGAAAGTACCACAAACAGTACAGTAGGGCAGACTGAAAGTACCACAAACAGTGCAGTAGGGCAGACTGAAAGTACCACACAAACAGTACAATAGGGCAGACTGAAAGTACCACAAACAGTGCAGTAGGGCAGACTGAAAGTACCACACAAACAGTACAATAGGGCAGACTGAAAGTACCACATAAACAGTAAGGGATAAATATGCTGTATGTTGTGACAATGATTAACAGATGTAAGGAATTAATGGGACACTAGTTTTTCTTTGCACCAATGAATAGACATTTAAAACAGTATTTAAGGATTACTTTATTTTATTAAAGGGATGTTCCTGCTCTGCTTTTGTGTAAAATGTACTTTGTTTCAAACTCCCTAGAGAGGCCAAAAACTAAAATTTGTAACCTAAGTTTGTAAAAAGCTATTTCATTTTCAGAATTTGCTTTTTGGTCCCTCTAGAAAGCAAAGGTCAAGCACAGTTTTTACACAAAAGCAAGAGGTGTTTAAAGGGACAGTAAAGACAAAACATTCATGATTCAGATAGCGCATGCAATTTTAAACAGCTTTTCAGTATACATCTATTATCAATTTTGCCAAGTTCTCTTTGTATCCTTTGTTAAAGAGTAATCTTAGGTAGGCTGATAGGAGCTTAGGAGTGTCTTAAGCTTTCTATGACAGAAGTGTTTGCAACTACGTATGACTTTGCCATAGACATTGTTGCAAACACTGCAGCCATATGGCTAAAGACACATGAACGCTCTGGGAACTCACCTAAGATTACCCTTTAACAAACGATACCAAGAAACTAAGCAAAATTGATAATAGAAGTAAAATTAAAAGTTGTTTAAAATGTCATGCTCTAACCAATCAATTTAAGTTTACTTTGAACTTTACTGTCCCTTTTTTACGTTGTGGAGTTGTGTCCTTAAATAGGATTTAGAAAATTGCTCTAATTGGTCACAGAGCATTCATTTTGGGAATCCGCGGTCCTAAAAGATTTCCAAATAAATAAATAAATAAATTATATATATATATATATATATATATATATATATATATTTATTTTATTATAATTTTTTTCTTCAATTGATAATTAAATGAACTTTGAAACAGTAACAGTATCTCCACAAAAACTTTCCAAGCCAGGTAGCCTTATGAAGTAGCCGGTGGGGAAATGTAAGATTATATCATTTTCAGGTATTTATAAGTGTTAGTTAAATTATTCAATTAATTTGAGCTTTGGTAGCTTCACATAGCTTAAAGGGACAGTCAACACCAGAATTTTTGTTGTTTAAAAAGATAGATAATCCCTCAGTGCCACTCCTCAGTAGATTCACGTGCGTGAGCTCAATGTTATCTATGTGAAACACATGAACTAATGCCCTCTAGTGGTAAAAAAAAACAAACCCTATCTAAATGCGTTCAGATTAGAGGCAGCCTTCAAGGTGTAAGAAATTAGCATATAAACCTCCTAGGTTTAGCTTTCAACTAAGAATACCAAGCAAAATTGATGATAAAAGTAAATTGGAAAGTTGTTTAAAATAACATGCCCTATTTGAATCATGAAAGTTTTTTTGGACTTGACTGTCCCTTTTACATTGCCAAAAATGTAGGGGTCGATTTATCAACCTATTTAAGAAGCAGCGGTTATAAGACCGCTAATTCCCTACCATTTCGCCAGTCTCTTAAAACTGTGCGTGGGCAGGGGGCGGGATTGGACGCGAGCACAAAATAGCGCTCGTGAGCAATGCTGAATTCCGCCAGGGGAATTCAGCCTGCCAGAGGCGAGCTGAGGGGGGCAGGGGTGCGTATATGCGCCCCTGTCTGCCGCAGCTTGATAAATCGACCTCATAATATAAGCTAAATTTAGCTTAAATTTAACACGGGGGGTCAGCCAGGTGGTAAGTCCATTAAATAGGTCTTGGGAGAACACAGAGTAACTTGCTTAATAGCTGTTCTTTTGTAATACATGGTAGAATTTAATCTCCCTTTAACATAAAAGCTAAAACGTTGAATAAAAAGTTCACTGAAACAGGTATTTATACCAGCAATGGTTTACATAAACTTCCAGTAGTAGATGACAACAACATTGCTCTGAGGATTCCTAACATTTTACATGGTCTTAAAGAAAACACTGAGCAGAAGTGTGAGTCAATGTCTAGTAATGATCATGTTGGTTTATTTTAGTATTCCCTTGTTACATGACAGTCTGGATACATCTTACAAGACAAGGAGATGTCTTCACAATAAGGTGGGTCAGAACAAAGTGGAAAAAAAAAACACCACATCATGACAACTTCGTTAAAGGGACATAATAGTGAAATAATAAAATAAATTAGAGCATTTTATCATTGCACAAATGCTTGTGTCTCACTATGTGTGTAACTCCTGAAAAAGGATTAAACACATAATTAAAGTTGCCCATCAGGCACCCTATAGAATCATTCCTGATAGGGACTAGGCCAAAGGTTGTATGTTCCCCTTCTGACAAGTTTATAAACCAAGTTAAGTTCACAGACGTGGAAATGCACTGCAGTTCCTGAGCAGATATTAAAGTCAAGTCCAAAATAAACTTTCATGATTCAGAAAGGGCATGTAATTTTAAACAACTTTCCAATTTACTTTTATCACCAATTTTGCTTTGACAGTTTTTCGCCACTAGACATTATTTCTTGTGTTTCATATAGATAACATTGAGCTCACGCACGTTCTTTTGACAGAGGCATAGATACAAGGTAATTACAGAGCAAACGTGTATTATTATAACTGTGTTCGTTATGCAAAACTGGGGAATAGGTTATAAGGGGTTTATCTATCGTTTTTAAAAACAAAAGTTCTGGTGTTGACTGTCCCTTTAAAGTGCCAGTAAACATTTCTATTTCTTATAGCATATATTTTTATTTTGTATATTCCAAAGTTATATTATAAGTGTTCTTTTATAAATTAAAACGATTTATACACTTTGATTTCTTTTTTCCCCCCCATTTTTATAGTTGATGTCAATCATCTACTATCGCACGACTCCTTCCCTGCTTCTGTGTATGATCTATGCTGTGCTATTGTCAGGCTGCCAGTATGATGTTGTGGTACATCCTTTTTTTTCTCCTCGACGCGGTCTGGAAATATGAGGAAAGTTTTGGTGGTTGAAGCTATTGTGCTGCTTTTTCAATAAGGAGCTCCGACTTACACTTCCGTTTCTGTGCACTGCCCTGCCGAAACTACATTTTTGTTAGTAGCTGAACAAGTGCGCATGCGCAAGGGATCCAGCTGTGTGAGGAATAAAGCGGCGCGCATCCATAACAATTCAATTGGCGCAACCGATTAATAGAGGTTAGAGGATGCGGAAGGGCTTGGGAGCAGCAGATTCAGTGATGTGGCGTCATAAGAAGAGGCAGAAAGAAAAAATCAAAGACAAAGATATACTCTGAAAATCTCCCTGCAACTTCCAAGCTCACACCCACAGCAATATCTCTGAAAATCTCCCTGCAACTTCCAAGCTCACACCTAGGGCAATATCGCTGAAAATCTGCACGCACTTAGCCCTCCAAGCCCCCCCCCTCCACCACCCACCCTGGTGTTTACCTTTAATATATAAACAACTCCTAACAGTAATGAGGTGAAGCTGTCACTAACGAACCAGGTTAGAGACAATAATTCACACTCACAGCCTCTTTACTGACACTTTACTATATTCTGTTACACTCTCCAAACCCTCATTTGCTCGCCACACACTTCACTCACTCTCAGTTTACCCTGCCTTATATCAGACTTATTTCCCTTACCTTTCGTGTCCATTCCCTCTCCCTTAGATTGTAAGCTTGAGAGCCTTTCTACCTGCAGGACACTTTGTATTTAAAGTGAACTACTACTGATTGTGCTCAAGGGCAGGGCATTCCTCTCCTTTTGTATTACTCAATTACTTGTTTGTTTGTTTGTGTATGTAATGCATCCCTGTAATGTTTTACTATTACTTGTATAGCGCTGCGTAATCTGCTGGCGCTTTATAAATACCTGATAATAATAATGATAAATAATTAAAAAGGATTAGAACAAGGAATGGGAAACATACTATTTTTTTAATAGATAAGTTATTTGTTTTACGTTTACTGTCTCTTTAAACAGAGGCAATCATTAGTGCAGAAGTGACATGAAATGCAAAATATATCTATCATCGCATTTGCTTTACTCTCTTGGTATCTTATGTTGAAGAAGCACTACTGGGGGCTAACTGAACACACACACAGTGAACCAATGACAAGTCATATATGAGCAGCCATCAATCAGCAGCTAGCTCCCAGTAATGCATTGCTGCTCCTGAGCCTCCCTAGGTATAACTGTAACAAAATATATTAAGAGGAGGAAGCAAAATTAAATAACAAATTAGTTGTTTAAAATTGGTTGCTCAATATCAACCATGACAGAAAAATGTGGGGTTTCTTAATGTCTCTTTAAATGCTCTAATACATTTTGTCATTTCACTGTAGGCTCCTCCAGTTAAAGAGCAGAGCCACCAGTCAACAAAGGGTCCTCTATGGTGATTTACTTTGTATAAGTACAGATTATGTCTAAAGAGGCACCAACCTTTATCAATGTCCGACTTTGCCCATCTACTTGTGAAATATATTTAAATAAAAAAAAATAGTTTTATATAAACAAACATCTAATGAGTAATTCTCAAATAAGGAGATGAGAAACAGAACTCTACCCTCATAGTAGGGTTGCCAACTATTTATTTTTTTTTTTAAAGAAAATTAAGGAGACAAAGGAATTGACAACTTTGACGTAGGAAATTGACAAATTATATACATTAGTTACTGGAAAAAACACACACAAACTTTATTTTACAACAATTTCATACAGTTTTGTACAACACAATTCTTTACACAAATTATCTTCATTCACACAGTCTAGCTTAATGGGTTCCGACAACGTCCTGCAAATCCATGAATTAGATTTCTTATTAAGACACAGTGGTAATAAATACATTAAACTGTCAGATGCATCAAAATTATTAACTAAATAGGAGTACAAGAGTTTACATGTTCTAAGAGCCTGATAATGGAGACAGTAAAAAAGTTTGGGCAAAGAAGGTAGATTCCTGAAAATAAGGGAGGGTTGTGAAAACCTAACATCAAAACATATGGAGAGGTCTGAAACAAGCCGGTGTCTCTGCTACAAAATGGGGAAGAACCAGCTAAACATATTTGGAGGACAGTATTAAAGCCAAGGGCCTTTGGTTGGACAACACTGGTCTAAAGGCTGGAAAATGCACTTTTGCATTGTTACATGCAATAGATATTACTCAATTACCCTGATCTGCTCATGACAGGGCTTCACTAATGTGCTCAAAATCCAGGAGACAGCCCAAAAATGTAATTTAAACCTCAATGCACGTGACTTTGCTAAATAAATACCGGTCTTTCAAAACATGAACCCAAAGGCAATAGAAATATGTTGCATGTCAACAGGACAGAGCCAAGCCCACTTTTTTTATGAACCATAGGAGCCCTGGTGGGTAGGATTTTCAAGCCCAGACTCATAACAAACCAAAATATTAGGAGCCAGAAATAACTTATTAAAAAAGAAGAAGAGGTGGCTCCATGGCTACCAAAATCTAATTTCCAAAAATCCAAATTATTCCATACAACAATGGCTTAATATTCCTGTTAATGCATAAAACAAATCAGTAGCTTACTATACATAAATATATACTATAGCTTACATGACACAAGGGGTAAAAACAAGTTACTAGTACACTGTAATAAAAAGTCAAGTTTCTTACGTGTGCAAATGGTTTGTATGTACAAAATTCATCAGAACCTAGACCAAATGGTATATATATATATACACAACATAAGTGCAACGGTCGGTCTATACAATAAAGCAAGTGGGCGAGTGTTGATTTAAAGGAAAATGTATTTTAAACTTCCTAAACATGGAAAGCAGAGTGTAAGTAAAGGGTCCTGAATATTGAGAATAAACATAACATAAAAGGAATTCTTACTATATTTACAAAGAAATGCAGCCAAAATAATTTGCTAAAACCAATCCTGTCTTCACTATGAAAATAAAGAGGAAATTAACGTATGTATATAAAGTTGACATTTAACTTCTTCCATAGGTCTGTGCTGCCACAGGGACATCAGATCCAAGAAAACATTAGGCTGCAATGGTATTAAGTTATTTGGAAACATAAATTAGCATCATCACCAAATTTTATTTGGAATCCAAGTGCACGATCTGCTGGTTACAGTGAGGCTTTAAAAGGGACATTAAACACTAAACAAATGCTAGATAGAATGAAGCATTCAAAGAAAAGATTAGTCTGATAATAACATTAAAATGTATTTTTTAAAGTTTCATTAGCGGTTTAAACATTGACAAAATAATTGTAAAGTTTTAGTGTCTATAAAACAATGGGAGCTGCCATGTTGTAACTTAGGTTACCTTCTCTGCTGTTGCCAATTAAGGACAGTTATAAATAGGTCACTCCAGTGGCGTAGCGTGGGGGGGGCAACAGGGGCGGTTGCCCCGGGCGCATAATTCTGAGGGGCGCTTCCAGCCTCAACTTAGCAAAGGGAAGAAGGGAGGCTAAAAATTCTGACAGGCCCCCAGCTCTGTTCTGCGACCCGTCAGGAATGTGGTGATGCCGCGACTAAGGTAAGGTGTCAGGACTAGACTTACTTATAGCCCTGTTTTTGCCTGATACTAGCAACATGCAAAATGCAGCTTAATTACGGTTCTATTATTACCCAACAATTAAGTTCCCTTCCAACAAAGGAACCAGAGCCAGAATGCCATGCATTGCCTGGGGCACTTTTTAAGGATCTCTAAGCAGAGGTGGGGGGGGAGGAATCCTTAAAAAGTGCAATAAATCTCTTTCAAACCCGTGGCACTGGTGGCAGCATGGCTGGGCTCTGCCTTTCTGTTAACCCCAGTTACCTAGTTAGTGGGATGGTGGGGTGATCAGAGACCATACTTTCATGTTTGACCGGATTCTGATTACAACTTACGCCATCTTGTCCTTGCACAAAAAAAGTATATTTGTTACAGTTGACAAAAATGAGGCCTTGTTTCCTGTATTTGATTTTTCCCCTCCATGACCTTCCTAGGGCAGAAGTAGATTTAGGGATTTGTGTGCTGTCTGGCACCATGATTGTGCTGCTCACCAGGCATTTCACTGTGTGTGTCTCCTATCAAAGAAGTCCTATGAATTCACCCTCTTGAATCTATTTCTTGCTGGACTCCTGAGGTGTGGACTTTTACCGATTTTTAGGGTTTGGGTGCTCATTGCCTTTTTTATTTACATTAAACTCACCCTTACTGCATTTAAAGTAAAAAAAAATAACTATAATTTGTGTTAGTAAATAAATTTAACAGCACCCCCTAAATACCATACACCCTCCCCCCATATATGTATGTAATGCTGGGTTGTCTGTCCCATGCCCCTTTTATATTGATTACTTACAATTGTTATATTTATTAAGGTAGAATATATACCCCACTTTTATATGTCATTGGCACCCAAAAGACAGTCTGCCCAGCAGGGACAACCTTATGTAACAGCTGCCAACCTGTGTGTCCCCTTTTCCTCTTTTTAACGACTTACCAAAAACCTATTGCACCACATATGCAATATGGGTTGCTGCAATGTGGGGGTGGGTGCACCCTGTGGTCTGCAGTATTTGTACCATGAAGTTTTACAGATCAGGACATGTCACCACCAGATGGGGGTTAAGGGGGGCTTTCCACCCATGTGTAAAATGAGAATAAATCTTAAAATGTAATATTGTATATATTTGCCCAGCTCTGGAGAGCTGCAGACAGGGTTTGATCACAGGGGGATAGCACATAATGCTTGCAGGCTTCACCCACTGCCTCTTGTATTGCCAATATATTATTTTCATGGCTTTGTTTGTAAGGCGCTACTGATAAGCAGCTGCTTATGACAAGGGACATATTTTGGGGATATGGGTATCATCAGCAATAACTGTTAGTTATCCAGTAAAGATGGTTAACCCCTTAATGACCGCAGCACTTTTCCATTTTCTGTCCGTTTGGGACCAAGGCTATTTTTACATTTTTGAGGTGTTTGTGTTTAGCTGTAATTTTCCTCTTACTCATTTACTGTACCCACACATATTATATACCGTTTTTATCGCCATTAAATGGACTTTCTAAAGATACCATTATTTTCATCATATCTTATAATTTACTATAAAAAAAATTATAAAATATGAGGAAAAAATGGAAAAAAAACACACTTTTTCTAACTTTGACCCCCAAAATCTGTTACACATCTACAACCACCAAAAAACACCCATGCTAAATAGTTTCTAAATTTTGTCCTGAGTTTAGAAATACCCAATGTTTACATGTTCTTTGCTTTTTTTGCAAGTTATAGGGCCATAAATACAAGTAGCACTTTGCTATTTCAAAACCACTTTTTTTCAAAATTAGCGCTAGTTACATTGGAACACTAATATCTTTCAGGAATCCCTGAATATCCATTGACATGTATATATTTTTTTTTAGAAGACATCCCAAAGTATTGATCTAGGCCCATTTTGGTATATTTCATGCCACCATTTCACCGCCAAATGCGATCAAATAAAGAAAATTGTTCACTTTTTCACAATTTTTTTCACAAACTTTAGGTTTCTCACTGAAATTATTTACAAACAACTTATGTAATTATAGCATAAATGGTTGTAAATGCTTCTCTGGGATACCCTTTGTTCAGAAATAGCAGACATATATGGCTTTGGCTTTGCTTTTTGGTAATTAGAAGGCTGCTAAATGCCACTGCGCACAATACGTGTATTATGCCCAGCAGTGAAGGGGTTAATTAGGGAGCATGTAGGGAGCTTCTAGGGTTAATTTTAGCTTTAGTGTAGTGTAGTAGACAACCCCAAGTATTGATCTAGGCCCATTTTGGTATATTTCATGCCACCATTTCACCGCCAAATGCGATCAAATAAAAAAAAACGTTAATTTTTTCACAATTTTAGGTTTCTCACTGAAATTATTTACAAACAGCTTGTGCAATTATGGCACAAATGGTTGTAAATGCTTCTCTGGGATGTCCTTTGTTCAGAAATAGCAGACATATATGACTTTGGCGTTGCTTTTTGGTAATTAGAAAGTCGCTAAATGCTGCTGCGCATCACACGTGTATTATGGCTAGCAGTGAAGGGGTTAATTAGGTAGTTTGTAGGGAGCTTGCAGGGTTAATTTTAGCTTTAGTGTAGATATCAGCCTCCCACCTGACACATCCCACCCCCTGATCCCTCCCAAACAGCTCCCTTCCCTCCCCCACCCCACAATTGTCCCCGCCATCTTAAGTACTGGCAGAAAGTCTGCCAGTACTAAAATAAAAGTTTTTTTTTGTTTTTTTCTAAAAGAAAAAAAAAAGCATATTTACATATGCTGTGTTTAGGATCCCCCCTTAGCCCCCAACCTCCCTGATCCCCCCAAAACAGCTCTCTAAGCCTCCCCCTCTGCCTTATTGGGGGCCATCTTGGGTACTGGCAGCTGTCTGCCAGTACCCAGTTTGCACACAAACAAATGTTTATTTTTTTATTTTTTTTTATTTTTTTTGCAGGGCACCCCACGGTCCCCCACGGACCAACCCCCACCACCTAAATGACTCCTAAGGTTTTTTTTTACATTCTAAGTCCCACTTTTATTTTGTTTTGGGACACATTTTTCTGTAGTGTAGCGGTTCCCACCCGCTCCCTCCCAGTGCACGCGCCCGCCCCCGCCCCCCTCGTGCACGTGCGCGCGCCCGCGCGCGCCCCCGGACTCCCCCGCCCACGATCCCGCCCCCCTCCACATGACCAGGGCCATCGATGGCCGCCACCCACCTCCCACACCGGCTCCCACCCACCAACGATACCGGCCATCGATGTCCGGTGCAGAGAGGGCCACAGAGTGGCTCTCTCTGCATCGGATGGCCGTAGAAGGTTATTGCAGGATGCCTCCATATCGAGGCATCACTGCAATAACCGGAAAGCAGCTGGAAGCGAGCAGGATCGCTTCCAGCTGCTTTCCACACCGAGGACGTGCAGGGTACGTCCTCAGGCGTTAACTGCCTTTTTTCTGAGGACGTACCCTGCACGTCCTCAGTCATTAAGGGGTTAAAGGAGCATTTTGTGGGAGAGGAGACAGTGTCCCTTGCTTTATGTGATCTACCAGGCTTGGGTCTTTGCTTGGTTTGTCCCAAATGTAAGAAGAAGCAGCATATCTAAAATGGGGTTGGGGGGCGCAATACTTGCCTTGCCCTGGGCACTGACAACCCACGCTACGCCACTGGGTCACTCCACTGTGCAGCCAATGGCTGTGTGGAATATAACACTTTTCTGCACTTCCATTTCTAACAGGAACTGAAAAGCTCACTATTTCAGAATGTAATTACAGGAAAAGGGGACAAAATAAATAATGATAATATAATGCAGAGGTTTTTTTTATAAATATGATTTATATTATTTTATATTACCATCTCAAAGTGTTTAATGTCCCTTTAATAGTCCTCTCTGTTTCCCTTGGAAAACATCATATTTGACAGCTGATGACATCACTGCCAGACAGCATGACAAATGAAGTATTGCTCAAGGTTTCTTACTAAGCCTCAGATCCCTGGAGGGGAAGGTACAGATTGGAAAACCACCATGTTCTGGGCTTCAAAATGCTTGAGTGCAGGTTAATTGAACTTGTCACTTCCCTTAGTTTTACCCACTATCTGTTTAATGATCTAAGCAATAGTTTTATAGCACAGTACTTCTGTGCTCAGAATAATGAGCAGTTTTCTGGGTCTTTCAAGACAAACAAAAACCAAAAGTATACAATGAAACCTCAGTTTAAATATCCTTATATACAAATAATTTCCCTCCTGTTTTCATAAATTCCAAAGGTCTCAAATACATCATCGATATATTGAATATTATCAGTCACTGATATGAAATTCAAGAGGTAAGCAGTTGTGCACGAGAACAATTGTTGGGAGATTCAGAGCATATCTTTCACAGGCTGTGATTAGGATAATTACTGTACACGGATTAAAACTATTATCTTTCCTATATGATTTGTAACATTGTAGTTAATAAAACAACCCTCTCAACTTCACAGGAAATGCAATGCTTTAAATGGGGACACTCAATTTATACAGCAAGTCATTGTCAAAAGCAGGGGCCCTTAGGCCCTTAGGCAACCCCAATGCATTCTGGTTAACTAATGTAACCAATAGATAACAGACTTATGCTGAACTCTAGCTTTCACTGCATACCAGTGCTGAAGAATAGCAACTCTCCTTCAGATACCAGCGGTGTAAACTAGCTTCCAAAATGGCTGCACCAAATGTATTTAGTGCTTAACGTCCCTTTAAATGTAGCTCTGAAAAAATAGTTCACGATTTCTAGCTCATTGAACAGACTTCATTTTTCATTTGAATTTCAACCACGTCCTCTTTTCCCCTAGAAGGGAAACTGTGGTTTTGCCCATATTATATGTCAGTATTTCTGATCATTTGTTAATTCACTGAGAAACCAATTTGCAAAACTCAATATTAAAAGCCTTGAACAGAAATGAGAAAAAAAATATAAATTATATGAATGTCACAAAAATGAACACAAAGTAATCAAATGCTATATATATATATATATATATATATATATATACACATACACACTATTATATATATATATATATATATACACACACACACACACACACACACATACACACACCAAAAGATGTAAGCAAATAGAGCAAGAGAAATAAAAGAAAGTTGATGTACAGTGCAGATTCAACATGAAATAGTGAAATAGTAAAGCAATAATTGCATCGAACAGACTCTCGGTGGCATACAATGGAGATTTGTCAAGGTGACCTTCTAGCCATGGCAGTTGCAAGCTATTGCATTTTAAGAAAACATGAATTACTGCAATGAAGGGCTGGTGGTGAAACAAATATATCAAACAGCACTGTCCAATCTAAAGCTTTGGAGTTAGAGACTAAAAAGACAATAAATTCAAAATCAAACTTTTATGATTCAGACAGAGATTACAAATATAAAAAAAAAAAAAAAAAAAAAAAAAACACTTTTTTACTTCTATGGTCAAAATGTACACAATATGTTTATAGGCACAAACTCAGATGAACCATATGAAACCCAACATTTTTCTTTAATGATTAAGACACAATTTTAAACAACTTTCCAATTTACTGCTATCAAAATTAGCTTCATTCTCTTAGTATCCTTCATTGAGAGAGCAGCAATGCCCTACTGAGAGCTCATTAAATACACTAAGTAAACAAACAACAAGCAGCAAATACGTGCAGCACCAATCAGCAGCAGGAGCTCTTTACGTAACAAAGGTCCACATTTTTGTTGAAATAGAAATCATAGTTTAAAGGAACAGTCTACAGTAAAACACCTTTACTACCCATCCCCCAGCTTTGCACAACAAACATTGTTATATTAATAAACTTTATAACATTTAAACCTCTAAATGTCTGCCTGTTTCTAAGCCACTACAGACAGCCTCTTATTACATGCTTTTTTTTAAATTTGCTTTTCACAACAGGAGACTGCTAGTTCACGTGGGCCATAAAGATTACATTGTGTTCATGCCCGTGGAGTTATTTGATAGTAAGCACAACACAGCACTAATTGGCTAAAATGCAAGTCAATAGATAATTTTTAAAAAAAAAAAAAAAAAAAAAAGTAATGTGATCAGGGGGCTGTCAGAAGATGCTTAGATACAAGGTAATCACAGAGGTAAAAAGTATATTGATATAACCATGTTGGCTGTGCAAAATTGGGGAATGGGTAATAAAGGGATTATCTATCTTTTAAAACAATAACAATTCTATTGTAGACTGTACCTTTAAGTATTATTAATACACAGAGCTGAAACCAGGAATTTCTCTGCTCATCACTGTTGAGAGAATATTTGATTTTGTGTTTTTTATATACACCCAGAGGCAGAACTTTTCTTTACTTTCTGCGATGAGATTTTTTTAGCGAAAAATTTTCTGCAGGTCATTTTTAAATAAAATACAATTTTAAATTAGACAGTTACACTAAGGCACCAGTTCAATTCCAATTTGTTGGTTAACTGAAGAATAAAGCAATTTTGAATGATTTATATATATAGTGCAGTAGTTGAAAATTGTGCTGCAAATTAGCTGCATACAACAAAATAAATTTTAATAAATCTGTTTCCTTTTCTCTTGGTCTAACATAGAAATGTAGTAATAAAAAGATGCAGTGCTCTTACATTTAGAATAAACAGACTGGGAAATATCTGAGAGCCAGTCAACAAGCAATGTGCTGCTGCTTTGCAGCGCTACTGCATATTTGACTGCTCACTTCAAAGAGCACTTTGCCCTGGATGCACTGTGTTAAGGAAAATTGACACAGTGCAGCCAGAGCACAGCTCTGTTTGAAGAGAACTGTCTAATGTGGAGCAGCACTACAAAGTTAAAGCGCTAACAGTTCCTGCATGTGTCCTGTTTTTTCTGCAGACATGCTGCATTTTCTGCAATGACATCTCACATCACTGTATGTTCTGCCTTGGGGTATATACATACACTTTTTAATGATAAATGTAATCATTTGGCTACTAAGAAATTGTTTCCTGTGATTCCCTGCACTACATGCCTAGTGGGCAGCACTCCCAAGTCATCAATAGGAGTGCCGGTGATGTCGCCAAAAATGTGTGGTGATGTCACAAAGAAGCGTAGTCAATAAATTGGTAAGAATTGGGGAGTTAATTAAAATCCTTCAATCTCAGCTCCCTTACCAGCTACAGATGAGCAAGACCTCTCATTTGAAAGAGAATTGCCTGCTCTTTCAAAAGGTAGAGGTCTTGAAAAGTACCAAGACCTCTGCAAAATAAAATAGGTAATACACAAGGTTTTACTACTAATGATAGCTTTAGGCATATATAATTAAAAAAAAAAAAAAAAAATTTTTTTAGAGCCACAATAAAGTTTGTTTGCTAGTAGACAAGACCCATTTTAAAAAAAAAATAAAATATGTTCATCTTGTCTATATAGCCAGGTGACCACTGTGGTCACAGCGATCAAATGGCAAAAAAGTGCTTTTATTTCTAATCTGGCACAAGGGGCCACTCTAGTTTTTATTACAACCCCCAAAATATATATTTTAACATTTTTGTTAAAGCCTTTTAATATGCGATGGAATTTACATATAATTGTATATTCTGAATCTGCAGGTCCTACTGAATATATATTTTATATATATATATATATATATATATATATATACACATATTGTGAGGATCACTCAATGAACCCTTAATATCCCTTCTCAATGCTAGCAAACACAACAGTATAAGCTATACGAGCTGCAAAAGGCTTTGCAGGTTTAGGACATTTCAGTATGGACCCTAAAATATGATAAACAAAAGAAAAATAGTAAATGCCTTAAATGAAATTTGAACCAGTGACCCTCACCAATAGTCTCTAGCTTCATAATGAAATAATATACCAAGTCATTGCACCTAAACATATGATATACTAAGCGTCTATGTTCACAAACAATGTATATATTCAAATTATCTTCTCTAGTCACTTGTATACAACCTCCAATATTAGACATTTTCAAACCCCTACATCCTCTATTAAAGCAAGAGTAAGCGTAGACTCTCCATAGTTTTAACAAGATTTAAAGGACCAGTAAACACAATATATTTGCATAATCAACAAGTGCAAGATAACAAGACAATGCAATAGCACTTAGTCTAAAGTTTAAATGAGTAATAGATTACCCCCTGTTCCATGTGACAGCCACCAGCCAATCGCAAATGCATACACGTACCATGTGACAGCTAATCACAAATGCATACATGTTTATTCTGTAAATTTTTGCACATGCTCAGTAGGAGCTGGTGACTCAAAAAGTTTAAATATAAAAAGACTGTACACATGTTATTAATGGAAGTGAATTGGAAAGTTGTTTGAAATTGCATGCTCTATCTGAATAATGAAAGTTTCATTTTGACTTGTGTCAGCATCCCTAGCCCCAATTACCTTCACTCCCCATGAAGCAAGCACATAAAACTCAAATTTGTATTAGCCAAGAATATTTTTAACCTCTGCTATTTTTTACTGACCTTTAGTAATTGTTGGGAAAAAAAAGTTGCCTACCCAGAACGCCTGTAGGGCTGTGCTTATAAATGGGAGGAAAAGGATTTAAATTACATGCCAACAATTGTATGCATCATTATTATGACAACTGACTACTGTAAATAAAGCCTACAGTGCTAATAAATAAAGCTTACTGGAAGAGACAGATCATTATTAGCTTTCTTAAGCATCTGTGGTTGGATTGAGCACCCATCACTAATTTAAGAAACAAGTTCTTGAAAGGTACTTCTGCTCAAAGTCTGAAGCAATATATCATTATAATTATTGCTTCAGGCTTAATGAAAAGGGAGACAACACATTGTGAATAAAACAGCCGTATACATTTGACTGCTAGTGCAATTAAAATTTGTGCCACTTGACATCACAATTATAATTTGCATTTAATAACAAATTCAACACAGCTACTCCAAACATAACTGTACACTGCTGTCAGTAGCAGCACTAAAGGGGGTTGGGGGGCCATAGGGACCAAAATTATTTTTTATAAGACAGGAGGAGGAGTCCACATCCAGTGGTTTGTAAAGATCTAAAAAATGGTTTCCGCACAGGTGTGTGAAGTGGCTCAGCTTTGTTATGTTGTTTTTATCTGTTCCTCAGAGAGTCCAGACTGCAGAAAAAGTGAGCAAGGATTAATATGATATTTTTTTCACCCCAGTTCAGGCTGTTTGTGGGTTCAATGCACAGGTGCAGATTCCCATACAAAAAGATGACTACAGTTAGACTGCACCACAAAAAGTTGAAAAAGAAGGGGGATCACTGAATGGGTAAATAAAAAAAAAACATGGCAACTAACCACCAAGTATATAGCATTTTATTACAGATTAAGGAATGAAAGAAAGAAAAATAATATTATATGCATTTATACCATAGATATATTGCTTTATTACCACTCATCAATAACCATTTATAAACTATCGAAGGGACATGAAACCCAAATTTTTTATTTCATGATTTAGGCAGAGCATACAATTTTAAACATCTTTCAAATTTACTTCTATTGTTTAATTTGCTTCCTTCTATTGTTATCCTTTGCTGAAAGGTTTATCTAGGTAAGCTCAGGAGCGGCAAAGAACCTAGATTCTAGCTGCTGATTGGCGGCTGCATATATATACCGATTGTCATTGTCTCACCCATGTGTTGTTAGAAACTAGTAGTGCTTTGCTGCTCCTTCAACAAATAATACCAAGAGAATGAAACAAATTTGATAATAGAAGACAATTTGAAAGTTGTTTAAAATTGTATGTTCTCTCTAAATCATGAAATAATTTTTTGGGGTTTCATGTCCCTTTAAAATGTCAGAAACTGAAGAACAATGTGTTTATAAGCCATGTTAATGAAAAAAAAAGAAAAAAGGAAAAAAAAGTTAAAAACTAACCCACTATTTAAAAGGAGCAGAATTATCAAGCTCTGAATGGAGCCTGATGCCCCTGTTTCCGCGCAAGCCTTCAGGCTCGCCGGAAACAGCAGTTATGAAGCAGCGGTCTAAAGAACACTGCTCCATAACTTGTCCGCCTGCTCTGAGGCAGCGGACATCAATCCGCCTGATCCTATACGATCGGGGCTGATTGACACCCCCTGCTAGTGGCCGATTGGCCGCAATTCTGCAGGGGGCAGCATTGCACAAGCAGTTCACAAGAACGATGTCGGCATTTATCGATGTGCGGCGGACATGATACGCTACACCGTATCATGTCCGCTCGCACTTTCATAAATCGGCCCCTATGTCTGAACTTCAAATGAGTAGTAGATTTTTTCTGACAAATTTCAAAGTTAAGTCTATTTCCACTCCTCCTGTATCATGCGACAGCCATCAGCCAATCACAAATGCATATACGTATATTCTATAAAAATTCTTGCACATGCTCAGTAGGAGCAGGTGACTCAAAAAGTGTAAATATAAACAGACTGTACATTTTGTTAATGGAAGCAAATTGGAAAGCTGTTCATAAATTGCATGTTGTATCTGAATCATAAAAGTTGACTTGAGTGTCCCTTTAACTCTAGAGTTGTGCGGACAAGACAAGGAGCATTTTATCTTTAAACAAACAAACAATCGTACATCCAAGTTTCAGGGGGAAAAATCATTTTGTGCTGGCTATCGCATTACACGATGTATCAGAATACAAGAAAGTGGGCACAGCAACATCATTATCTGCTGCAGAAGGACGGGCGGTAATGTCATTCACTCTAGCACGCATGAACATCTGTAGTACAGATACAGAGCTGCATGCACACTCTGCTGGCTGTCAACACCTCCTTGAATAGAGGCTAGAAGGTGATTAAGATATTTCTCTTTTGAATGATATGCAGTTTGACCTATCGCTTTCTAAGACTTAAACTATATGATAGAGCGCTACCATATTAAAAAGGGATGCAATAGTCTAAATTAAAGAGACAGTAAACACTAATATAAAGTGTTTGTTTGTGCATAGTAAAATAACATTGCAAAATACTTTCATTGGTGGTTTTCCAATTCTGAGGACTGCCTAGAAGTGCACACTGCAGACTTCACATGCTTATATCCCTGTCCCTAATTAGCCTCAGAAAAGGTTATCTGACAAAGTGCAAAGCAATGCAGTTTTTTTTTGCTAACACAATGACCTTGTCTTGGCTTCTCCAAATAAGAAAAAGGGATGGGTGGAGTTTGGTTATTGAAAAACAATTGCAGCAGACAAGGTGTTCATTTTTTTTCTTGGCTGATATATAAATCTATAGCAAATCAGTAGAAATAGCATGTCATTAAAAGGTGTTTAAAGGGACAGACTACTCCAGAATTTGTATTGTTGAATTAGATAGATAATCCCTTTATTACCCATTCCCCAGTTTTGCATAATGACAGTTATATTAATATACTTTTTGCCTCTGTAATTATCTTGTATCTAAGCCTCTGCAGACTGCCCCCTTATTTCAGCTATTTTGACAGACTTGTATTTTTGCCAACCAGTGCCCTCTCATAAGTAACTCCACAGGTGTAAGCACAATGTTATTTATATGGCACACATGAACTAATGCCATCAAGCTGTGAAAAAGTGTCAAATGCATTCAGATAAGAGGCAGCCTTCAAAGGCTTAGAAATTAGCATATGAGCCTACCTAGGTATAGCTTTCGACTATGAATAACAAGAGTACAAAGCAAATTTGATGATAAAAGTGAATAGGTAAAGTTTAGACTAGACTGTCCCTTATATGTCCATTTATATTCGTACAAATTTACAAAATAGTACAAGCTAAAGGGAGTCGCTAGATAAGGAAAACCCCAAATGCTCTTCAATATGAGACTGCTAAAGGCGCGTGTGCTACAGATGCTTCTAGCAACAATTAAAAAAAAGAAAAAAAATGCTAATTATAGGAAACTCAAAAAAAAAAAAAAAAACAGTCAGTGAATACCTGGCAGATAAGATACATGACTGCACTAGTCAGATTTTATTTTAACTAAAGGTTATCTAATTAAAAAGTCCTGACAATACGCTGCATAGCACTGAGTTATATGGCAAATAACAAAAGGATTTCAGTTTCACTAATAAGTGCATGATTGTCTGCTTCTTCCTAAATGGCAACATTATTAAAGTCACCAGAGTGCTCACAAAAGGAATCTGCTTTCAACATACAGTATAAGGTTTGCATTGCTTTACTGACACAATGCAACAGTGATAAGCAGAATTACCCAAGCATATAAGAGAAACTTGATATACCTGAGAATCTAAGCTCCTCTCAGTCCAATCACGCAATTCACATAATTTTACTACTGGTTTCTAACTTTTTACATTGTTGTCCTATGCAGGGGTTTATTTTGGCGTAGACAGCAGGATTTTAGAGGTTAGCAAACTTTAAAAAACAATTTGGTTGCATGATGCCTTGCAGCTCCCATGCTGTCCAAGATGAAAGAAATACTTTATAAATGGTCTAAAAGTGATTTACAGAAGAGAATAATCATGGTTGCAGGCTTGCCTGGCAGGATTAAGTGAACAATGAATTCCTCAGTATGTCTATGAGAAGCATATGTGGGTCAAATATGATAAAATAAATGGAGGTGGGAAATTTGGGGGCAACATATTTCTCAGTCCATAGGGTTGCACTCAACCTAAATACTTTCCTATTCCTATGAATAAATGTTTACCTAGGGCTCCATGTACTAAGCCGTCAATTCATCCGTCATTGTAGACGCGGATAAACTCGCCGTTACTCGCCGCGGGCGAAATGGTGTCCGCTGTCGCTATGTACTAATATTCCCCCAATAAATAGACAAGTCTAGCCCGCCGCGAGCAGTTGCGGATTGTTGATAAATTTGACGCCTCGCTCGCCGCGACTAAGCTGATGTACTTAACTTTCAGTTGAATTGTCTGGCCAATTATTAACACGTGACATGCAAGGTGTCACGAACATCATAGTAGTCACGGGAATAGAATTTTGCTCCTATAAAAGTTCAACTTATCTAAACAACTTTATTATTGTTCAAAATTTTTTGAAGAGTGATAACAGAGCGTTATTTTTGTAATATTTATTTACAATTTGGATATGGCTTCATCTGGATCTGATAATATATAAATATTAATATAAAAATAATTATAAAGATTGACAACTATACAATACAAATTTAAAATATAGATTACTCTTTAATTACAGTCGACAAATTGGGCGCAATTTATGTACATGGAAATGAGAGACAAATTAGACGCCAGTTATGCTGTAAGTACAATGCTGATATTACTGCCTTTTATATATGTCTAGACTGGCGTCTAGATTGACTTTCCTATTGTTTTGTACCTTGCCCGCCACCTAAAAGGTGGCGAGGCAAAAATAACGAGGTGGGAGCGGAAATTGTAGCGAGCGGACAAATAGATTTTTTAGTACATTCGTTTTTGGCGAGTTGGTGGTCAAATGTGTCCAATTACAGTGAAAAATGGAGCGGTAGCGAGGTTTGGCGGATAAGTACGCTCGCAATTTTAAAGATGCGAGTTTTAACATAATTGACGGCTTTGTACATATCAGTTTGCGAATTTTGACGCAAGATTTGTTGCGGGTAGCTCGCTGACTGCTTAGTACATGGAGCCCTCAAAGTCTAAAAAAAATATGCGTGGCTAACCAGTCAAAATGTTTGCTTGCTCATAAATTTTAGATAATCTTATTTAAAATAGATTTCGATTTCTTATTGAAGTAGCAGCTGTTTAAATTTAAACCAATATCAGTACTTGAGCATGTGTACTTCCTACTTAGGCAGGACGCGCTGTGATCTGAGATGTCATTGCAGAAAAAGCAGCATGCCTGCAGAAAGAACAGGGCACATGCAGAAATGGGTAGTACTCTGCGCCACATCAGGCTGCTCTCTTCAAACAGCTCTGGTTACACTGTGTATGTATTCCATGAAACAGTGAAGCCAGGGCAAAGAACTGTTTGAAGAGAACAATCAAACACAGAGCAGCACCGTACCGTTGTCTTCAAAGCTGTTTCTCCTGAATGTAAGATGTTCTTATTAGAAATTCTCCATTTTATTACTACATTTTCCCTTATAATTATGTGATGTTAGACCAAGAGCAAAGGAAACAAATTTATTCAAGAGACATTTTAAAAACTTAACAAAAATGTCATTTTTGTATCTTTGCAGCTAATTTACAATTCAATTTTCAGCTGCTGCAATATTATATATATATAAAAAATATATATCTTTAAAAATGTATTTATTCTCCAGTTAATCAACACATTGCCAATCAGCTGGCGTTTTAGTGTAACTGCCTCTTTTTACATTTTAATTTAATTTCACAATAAAAAAAAAAAAAAAAAAATCAATCTCATCACAGAAAGTGAAAAATGTTGTCTGCCTCTGATGCTCAATAAACCATAGCATGCACGATCAGGCAACAAGCACTCGCAGGAAGGGCCTATCAGCTAAAAAGTAGTAGGAAGTACAGAACTGACAATGCTGCATCAGTCTATATTCAAAACATTTTATGGAGAAAAAAAAATAATATTTAGATGCTACACTGTCCCTTTAAACTAAAAGTTTGCATAAAATATATTACATATATAGATTATTACGTTTTTATTCTCAACTGGTTTCTACTCCCCTTTAACAGTTTATCCATACAGCCACAAAAGGTGGGCATGCACAGAGCAGAACTGGGGTATAGAACAGCCGTGTGCGCTGAGGTAGAATTGCATGTGCACAAAACATTGTTCTCCCCAGGAACTTTTCAGCAAGCCCTCCACCCAGCTGATTTCATTGACCACCCGGCTACTATTTTAGCCAATATTATGCTAAATTTAGCTAAGAAAGAAAAAAAAATGTGTTTACGATTTAAATACATTTATGTTAAATTATGCAATTAATTTGTGCTTTGGATAGATAAAATATTACACTGCCCCCTCCCGGCTACTTCATAATGCCCACACAGCTGGAAAACTTTTCTGTGGAGAACTCTGCACAACAATATGAAGCTGTTTTGTTCTCAGAGCAACTGAATGGGACACATCTAACTGGAGAACCATAAGAAGATTTCTAACACTGGGTGTTATCTTAGTGAATAGAAGGCAACATGTTAAAGATCTAGTATTGCATTTCTTCTTCCTCAGCATAAATGGTGTACGTAGGAAATTTGACCCTATGGTGAATAAAAAAAAAAAAACTCTGGGTTACAAATAACCAGGAGACAAAGACTGTTTATGCGCAGAAGTTTTCAATAGTAAAGTTCAAAGCACTAATATAATGGGCTTAGTATACTTGAGTAGAAAAAGGAAAAAAGATCCAGGTTTTTTTGTTTACTATTTTATTATTTTGCTTAAACTTTAATCCCCAACCTGTTTGAAATAGCAGGTGATTATTTTAGAAGCATTGGGTCTTGGAGGTATGAGGAGTTTGAATACTAAGCCATCCATTGTCCTTCCTGCCACACAGGTTTCCGAGGTTTGGTGACATCATACGGATCACCTTAGAGATTCCAGAGCCCTAGATCACCAGGGATGCAGGAAAAAGTGCAGGGGCTCCGCAATGAGCTCTCAAAGCACCCCCAAGTTGATGTCCCATGGTTGTCATTTGTGCTAAATTCACTGTTCGGATGATGAACACCTATCGAATTCGCATATAAAGAGAGACAATTTCACAGTATGTTGTCCCTTTAATTGTTGATATACACAGAGTTATACACAGGATATTTTACCAGCTGGGAGGCGGCAGTATAATATTTTCTAATATTATAACATTCTGTGCTATGCAAAGCACAAATTAATTAAAAAGGATAACAAAATGTATTTAATGATAATTTGTGCAATAAACATTGAACATTTTTAATATACGCTAATTTGTTAATTTTATCTTAAAGAAACATGAAACCCAAAAATAATAATTCAGATACAGCATACAATTTAACAACTTTCCAATTTACTTTATATTTAATTTGCTTTGTTCTCTTGATATATTTTGTTGAAAAAAAAATAATTAAAAATTATGAAACAAAGAGGTATAGGTAAATATAGATAATATATATACAGAAATATGTATTTACAATAAAAAGGACATTATCCTGTAAAGGAAGAACATTGGAATGTGAAATAATAATTCATGCTGGGTTCAGCCCCCCTCCTTTTTTATTCTGTATTTTATCATTGTCACTTTGCTGCTCCTACACTACATATTTATGCATAACTTACCTCACCAACTTGGGAGCTAACTGGATCTGGAACGCTCCCGGATTAAAAGTCTTTGGCAAGATTAGCACGCTTCTGATTGGCTGTACTTTCAGATCTCCTTAGGAGAAAAATGCTGGTGCGAAGAGTTAGCTCTCACATTTGAGGGGTAAGTTATGCATAAAAACATACCATAGGACAGGGCTCAACAAACTCAGGGGCCTGGCTCCTAATGTTTTTGGTTATCCTTCATATATCTATATACAAATACCACTGTCTGGCTCCTAAAACAGATTTGTCGACCCCTGGCATAGGAGCAGTAAAGTGACAATTATTAGACTATATGGATCTCTAATGATTAAGGTGAGCTTGCCCAGTTAGTATTTTTTGGGGGTATGACTGCATTTTATGTGTATAACTAATTTGAATCTTTAGTAAAGCCAACAGCTGCAGCATTCAAAAGGTGCCGCCCTGTTGAAAACTAGGTGTTCTCCTTGATTCCAGTCACATGCTACATAGATAGCCCTCTATATAGCACATAGGCAAGATGGGAGTAGCTGCCTGCACTGCTGGTGCACTGTGGAAGAGTATAATGGTGTTGCCTAGCAACACTATGAGCAGTGGTGTGCATGCTCGCTGGCACCTTTAATCAAGAGATAGGGAGAGAATAAGCAACATATGTCATGCATGCACCCTTCATCTTCCAGCCTCTCTTATGGGACACTGGCCAGAAATTATGGAGTAACAAAACAATTGGGGGGAATGCAAAAAAAAATATATTTTACAGTGTTATTTATTGATCCCTTTACTTTATTGTACTTTTTTGTAAAAATACTTAACACACAATTTAAGGTCCCTTTAATTATTAAATGTATAAATAAAAATAAAATTGTGTGTGTGTGTGTGTGTGTTAATTCAAGAGTGTAAGTTCTTAGTCAATGTTGCACCCCTAATCAAGAGCTTGTTCTAATAAACAAAAAAAAAAAAAAAAAAAACTTTGTATGACGACAATGTTTTTGTAGCTGTGTTTGCATTTGGCATATTAGAGAAAGGAGAGTCATTTAAAGACACACTGACGTGAAAAATATTACAAATATCTTCATTGCTAGAGCATGTCATTTTTTTCCACTACACTGTCTTAATATTTAAACTCATTAAACCAGAAATGTAGCAATTTTTTTTTTTGCCTTTTACAACCTTTTTTGTCCCCTAGGGATGCTGACAAGTAAAATTGTTTAATTCTGGAGATATTTTGGAGCAACATCATAAGTCAGTCAGTTAAACCATGTTTATCAATGTTAACATTGTTAAAATCTGCATTGGGAAAATACAATCAGACACATTTAAATTCTGCAGTAATTACAAAAACATTAAACACCTCTTGCATTTGTTTAAAATTGTGCTTGGTCCACTCACCCTAGAGAAGGCAGAAAACAATTTCTGGAACAAGCAAATCAAATAGCAATGAGTAGCATTTTGAAAACCTAGATTACAAATTTTGCTTTTTGCCTTCTCTAGGGAGCGTTGGATAAAATATAATTCTTCTACAAGAGATGCTTAAAGGGACAGTCTAGTCAAAATTAAACATTCAGATAGGGCATGAAAATGTAAGCAACTTTCCAATTTACTTTTATCATTAAATTTGCTTTGTTCCCTTGGTGGTATTTTTGAAAAGCTAAACCTAGGTAGGTTCAAACTGATTTCTGAACCGTTGAAAACCGCCTTTTAGCTCAGAGCATTTTGAAACTTTTTCACAGTTAGACAGTACTAGTTCATGTGTGTCATATTAGATAACATTATGCTCACTCCTGTATAGTTATTTAGGAGTCTGCACTGATTGGCTAAACTGAATGTCTGTCAAAAGCACTGAGATAAGGGGCAGTCTGTTGAGGCTTAGATTCAAGGTAATCACAGAGGTAACATTAATATAACTGTTGGTTATGCAAAACTGGGGAATGGGCAATAAAGGGATTATCCATCTTTTTAAACAATAAAAATAATGGTGTAGACTGTCCCTTTAATTTCTCTTTTTTCAGACAATATCAGAGAACTTTAATAAACCACAACAATGAAAACAAATGTATACCCTATAAACACATCATACAAGCAATGAAATGCTTTTATCATAAGGCATCAGGCACGTCATATGTAAAACGTAAAAGAAGAAAAAAAAAACTAAAGTCCTTAACATCTACTCACACAACAATGTGAAATAACTTATATTTTTAAACAAATGCTGTAAATCAGACATGGCCAACTGGTGACCCAAGGGCCACATTAAGTCCCCATGAAAAGGTGGAGCTAAGAATGTGCGCCATAATTTTTGTGGCCCTAGGAAAATGTAGAAATAAAAATGTTTTCTTATGGAGACACTTGGTGGGTGGGCCCTCTAGAGGAGAGAATAGCAGGTAGATGATAACCTCAACATTACCTAAATCTGGCCCTGTGCCACTGGATATTTTTTAGGAAATATTATTTGTGTGTTTAATATCAATACATTTATATGGGGCCCCATGTGATAGGACGTTGGCCTTCTCTGCAGTAAATGATTGCTATCTAGGGTTTTTCTCCATCAAACTAATTCCTAGGAATACGTAATTAACACACTTATAGTAAACGCATATAGTCACAAATCTTATTTAATTTCAGTTCTTCTATAATCTTGTGTTTAATAAAAAGATGATGATATTGGGTGTCTTTAAAATGAAAAAAAAAAAAAAAGGTGTATACGAAGAAAATAAAATGATAAATATACATAGTACATTATTAGCAAAGCAAAAAATATTCTTATGTTGTGGTTTAATTTCCTTAATAGTTAATTAACCATAAATCAAACCAATCTCTGTCTTAGCCTGTAAAACTCAATATCTTAAACAAACCTCTGCTGGAAAAGAAAGCCTTTTTTAATTGGAAGCCAAGTTATAGCATTAACTATTTGAGTTTAGTAACTTAAATATAATGATGGTAATTTGATTATTTCTTAATAAGAAAACGATATTTCTATTTTATCACCTGTAAATGTACAGAGGTTTAAATTACATGCCTGTAAAATTAAATTAACCCTTTTTAACTACCCAAGAAGACTGCTGCTTTGTAGTACAATGCAGCCAGCCATCTATGGCAGCCAAAGGGTTAAAAAAATTAACACAGTCTCAGCCTTTTTAATTGCATAAAATATTAGTGGGTTTAGCATTTGATGGACTCTTAACCCCACTGGATGTTTCCCAGGCAGAATAATGTCTGTAACTGGATGCTTTTGAAGGGTATGGATGAATGAACAGAGATTCTATACACCTAGTGCTGGAAGGAATTCTCAGCCTACAATTTCCCATACAGCTTTTCTTTGCAGCACTGCAGAGACGCCATCTTCTCTCAGTGCTTTTTTCACTCATATCCTTTTTTATATAATCCCTCAATAAAAAAAAAATACCCTAAGGAAAAGCCAGCAGCAAGTCCAGACACCCCTGCAGGCAGGTAAATAGGAAGAACCTTTATCAATGGTGCACAGGTTGAAGAAAAACAAAACAAAACTGGAGAAATCGTTCCTGTATCCAAACCTATTTACCTAGTATTCCCAACCCACACAGACAGAAATCACCTGATCAAGCAACACAATAGGGAATGAGACCAGATGAAATCTTACAGACTTGATCAGCAAGGGAGAGGGATTTAACATGACAGTGTTAGCAATGGAGCCTTAATATTATGTAAAGCCAACACTTGATTTGGTACAATTTATGTACAAAAAAAACCCAATTATTATATTATAAGTTGAATGGTTTGTTATGTTAGATAAAAAGTACTGATGCAGACAAGTGAATAAGCAACGATAACACTACTCTGCATACATTTTCACAACAGGATCAGGGTGTGACAAAGGGTATAAAATAGGTGAATGTTATTTCCAACAAAAAAAAATGTCATACACATAGCTTGTAGAAAGGTGTGGTTTTTATTCCAATAACTATTGTAGCGCTGCTCATAGCACACAGTTAATGGCAGAAATATACATTACATATTTTCAAGCTTTGTTTTGTTATATTATCTCTGAGGTTAAGTAGGGTGTTTACAAAATGTATAGTCAGTCAGTGATGAAAGGCAAACAGATGTATAGTGTTTGTGGACATGGTAGGACAAATTCAAATGTATCAATGGAAATTGAATTGAGACTTTGAATAAGTGTACACAATATGACAGTCTGATACTGGTTTGTTTAGATCTGATCTTATTAGATCCAAGATAGGATCATATGGATAATCTTCTACATGATGATCCATAACTGTACCTTTCACCTACCTACATGATATATAACAGTATCTGCTACCTCCCTTTATGATGAGCCAGATGAGTCTCTACCATTGCCCAAGAGAAACATCGATATCTGCCTTCTTGATCCCTAGATATCTACCTCTCACCTCTATATATGATGCTTTTTATAACAGTACCTATCAACTCTCCTATATTTTTAACCAGAGTAGGACCTAGCACCTTCATATATGATTTTCCATATCAATGTGTTCAACCACTATACATGATAACCCAGAATATGCATCATGCACCTGCCTAAATGATAATGCATATCAGCAACTACCAACTCCCTACATAATGATCTAGATATGCAAGTTCCACCTCCCTATTAAGATGAACCAGAAAAGAACCTACCACCTCCTTATATGATGGTCTGAATATCTATATTTCAGCTCCCCATAGTATACAGAGAATGATCTACCCCATTTTTATATCATGATCCAGATTGGCATCTGCCACCTCCCTAAATAATGACCCCAACCTATCACCCCTAAATAATGATCACAGTATAACATCTTGCTTCAAAACTATTCATATCAACACCGTCTATCACTTGTCTACATTAGGGTCCAGAACAGTACCTGCCATCTATGTATATGATTATCCATATCAGTACCTATTACTTTCCGAGATAATGATTCAGATATTTACATCCCACCAACCTATAGAAAGATCCACATCAGTGCCAACCACCTACCATCTAGCTTGCTCCATGCCATAGCATTAAATTACATGTAGATGCACATATGTCCACGCAATAAAAAAACTGACATCATAAAACAGTCTTAATTGACAAGCTAACCCTGTGCTAAAGGTGACAGGGATGAGAGATCACATAGGTCCCCTGTGCTGTGGTTTCTCTGCATTACACATAGGCATGAGGGTGCATTTCTAAGATGACCACACAAAGGAAGTCAATGTGTGACCTGGCACTACATCAAAGCCACAGGCTAGGCTCAGGCGACACACTATGTATAACAGGCAGCCACACCACACACAAACCCGGCTCCCCTCCTCCCAGCGCGTTACCTCTACAGCCTGGGTTCCAATGGCCAGGAGCAGCAGCGTTATATGGGGCAGCATCGCTGCGGCTGTGACAAGGACTGCGTGTTATATCCGCGGTATAGGAATAGTATAGGGAGGTCTCTTGCGCTTTACACGGATTTCCTCCGGGCTGGTGGTCGGGACTCAGCTGCACAAGGGAAACGAGTCACAGCAGCACACCGCCTGCATACACTCACATCCCAGCCAGGGCTGCGTCAGCTGATCCTGCCCACCCGTGTCCGTGACAGACCCCTAGCGGGCAAACCGAGAATAGCAAGCTCCTGCTCAAGCTGGCATTCTGTGTGAAGTTACTGTATCCTACTGTCTGCTGCCTCTCCCCGACTTTCATTTGTCTGTGTAAGGTGGAATCGTTATTTGCAGCTCCGTGCATTTTAAAATAGTATTTCTGACTCCCCTCCGATTGTTTAAAACGAAGAAATATCGTATGGTTCATTTAATAAGTTGTTAGGTAAATATTGATCATCAATACGCAGTTTATATATATTTATATAGTTAATTTATAACAGTTTTGCTTTTTTGCTAATTTTCTGGGGACTGAATAATCCACCTTAAACGAACAAAGATGAGCGGCTGTGAGACGGGAGGGGGCAGGGTTCTGAATACATGTTCCTAAAACAGAGATTTAATGGGAAAGTATAATGAGTCATTTGATCAATCATCACAACTGCAACTGTAGCTTGGGATTTTAATGATTAATCAAATGTTTCTGTAGCAGATCCTTTTATTATGAAACATCATTCAGTACCAATTCACAATGCTGTCGTTCTCATTGCCTCGTTCCCTTTTGTTCGTTTAAGGCGGATTAGCGCTGTTGTGGCTCAGTTAATGGAAACATATGCGGCAAGAAAAGAAAGCATATTGGTCATAGTGGTCTTATTGTAAGAAACACATCACATTATTTACCTGAATCTAATATTACTTTTTGTATGCCACTCTTGTATCTTCCAAACCCAAATAAAGCTATTAGTGCATAAAATCCCACTTTACAGCCCCCCTCTCTTTAAATCAAAGGCAGACAATGTCACCAATGCTAAATTGTAGGATAAAAAAGAAAAGAAATTTAAATATTTAATGGGGCAGTAAAGTGAAAATTAAACTTACCTGGATTGGATAGAGCATGGCATTTTAAACAACTTTACATTTCAATTTTGCTTATTTCTCTTGTTATTCTTGGTTAAAGAGTAATACTAGCTGAGCTCAGAAGTGAGCATTCTACGGCATTAATGTTTGCAATTATGTATAACATTGCTATAAACATTTTTGCAAACACTACCTCCCTACCCAGGTTTACTCTTCAACAAAGGATAGCAAAAGAACAAACCACATTTGTTAATATAAGTCAACTGGGAAGTTTTTTTAAAATTGCATGCTCTCTCTGATTCACAAATGTTGACTTTACTTTTACTGTGTCTCCTGCCATTAGAAATTCCAGGTGTTCAGTCCAGTATTTCAGCAGGATGATCTATATTCAAAAATATTGGCAGCTTTAATGCCCATTTTTAAGGCCCTTGAGTGGCAGCTAAATTTAAAAGCCCATTATGCTTCTATGCATTACAATTATGGCTCAGAAAGAGAAACCCTGAATGAAACCATTTGAATGATGGATTTTGTGACCCATTGAAGACAAGTGGGAGAGGTCATGTTGGGGTCAGTAGGTTGGACTATATATTTGACTGATAGAGGAGACAAAAGAAAGTGATCTTCATCCCAGGACCTGAAGGTGCAAGGACCTCCCTCGCTTTATGTGTGGCTTGGTTTGTATGTCACAGCTTGGGGGTTGCTTGCCTGTTTGGTGGCATTATTAGTAGGTCTGTATGACTGGTAGGGAACTTTTGGTACCCAGGGACATGCCCATCTCAGGTGTACTTTTGTGGCTGGGCAAGCACCCTGGAGGTTTTTATGTAAATGTTTAACTGTTTGGTAATGTTATGGCTATGTTATTTATTTTGTGTTCTGTAAAAGCAAGAAGTGCCCTTTATATTTGAATCCTTGGTGTCAGATATTTCAGTGGAACATAGTGCTTAAAGGGATACTAAACCCAATTTTTTTTCTTTCATAATTCACATAGAGCAGGCAATTTTAAGCAACTTTCTAATTTACTCCTATTATCAAGTTTTCTTCATTCTCTTGCTATCTTTATTTGAAAAAGAAGGCATCTAAGCTTTTTTTTTTGGTTCAGTACTCTGGACAGCACTTTTTTTATTGGTGGATTAATTTATCCACCGATCAGCAAGGACAACCCAGGTTGTTCACTAAAAATTGGCCGGTATCTAAACTTACATTCTTGCATTTCAAATAAAGATACCAAGATAATGCTTAAATTTCATGCTCTATCTGAATCACAAAAGAAAAAATGTGGGTTCAGTGTCCCTTTAATATGGGGCCAGGAAGTAACACTGCAAATCCATTTCTCTTTTTGTTACTGCAGCTAGGCTTGCCACCTTTCTTGGAAGAAAATACCGGCCATGCTAATTAACATAAATTTGCATAAATAATTAAACAGTATAACTCAAAAACTAAAGCTGATAGGACTGATTTTAAATGCTCATTTGTTTATAACTAGTATTCACCAGCGTTTTATTTTGCAAGATAAAATGGCAAGATCTGCTTGTATAACATGCTTAGAGAACACAAGTTGTGAGGAATCTTCAGACATATCCAAGGAAAGTCCCATCTAAGAATTTTATACTTATTTAAAAATAGTATAATAAAAGAGATCTTTGTACATTTTTATTATGGTTTTAAAGGGCCCATGTACCGTAAAAACTGTTTTCTCCTTAATGCATTTCCGATTACTTGTCATATTAACTACAGAGTATAAAATACATGGGAAATAGCTTGTTTATGCTTATTTGTGTATTTGTGCTAATTAAAAACACAACACATTTAAATGGGCTCAGCTTGCAGAAAGAGCAGACCGCCTTATTTGATCTTTTTCTCTATACATAAATGCTTCATTATCTTATCTTTTTATTTACACATAAAAGCTGATACATAGGGCTTGTCTATCAAACGTTTTCTACCCTGGCAAGATTATCTAAGAATTTTCATTAGTATTGCACTGTCCCTCATGTAATTAAATAGAAGCAAATTTTATTTTGAGATCTGTTAATCTAGCTATTCAGGGTTCTGTTTTAGGAAGGGCAAACAAGTACATTGCATTACCATGCTAAAAAAAAACACCAAAGGTTTTGTGTGATCCATAGAAAATTAATAATTTGGTACCTGCCTTTCCCAACCCCTACAAAAGTATTCATATTTTCAGTATAGGTAATGGTTTAAGCAGGTGACATCAGCTATCTCAAATTCCAAAATTAAGGTAAATGAGCCAATTGTAAACAATTAAAAGTGATTGTAAACTTAAGCTATACTCTCACCAATATTTGTAATAAAAAAGTAAAATGATGGGCACTTTCATTGATCAAAATCATTGTAGACGCTAAAATATATACATAATCACCCTTTCAATTTGTCATACATTCCGCCATTCCTCTGCCCACAACGCATAGTCTATTTCTGTGTAAAATGAATCACGTTGAATCTAATCATAACGCACCCCCATTGGCATCCAGCAAGTTAATAATGATAACGCCCTTGGTTTTAACGCCAAAGGGGGCATGTTATGATTGGCTACAGCGTGATTCGTAATTTTACACAGAAATAGACTATGCGTTGCGTGTGGAGGAACGGCGTTCGGCAGAATGTGTATGAAAGTATAGCTAAAGTTTACAATCACTTTAATACATTCCAGCAGGTAAAATGTACCATAGGGGCCACATCATTTTTAGTATGATATCCCTTTTACTTTGTGTTTTGAAACAACATTTTACATTAAAAATGTTTTTTTTTCCCTACTTTAGTATGTCTTCAACAAATAATAAAATAAGAACAATGGACATTTGATAATATAAGTAAATTGGAAACTTTTTAAAAATTGTATTTTCTATCTGAATAATAAAAGATTTTTGCGTTTCATGTCCCTTTAAAACTTACTTTAATGCATTAATACTATTTAACACATACTTTGATCTTTACATTATACTATCAATACAAGAGTGCTTTTTTATTGATCACTATACTGTAATATAGAAATGAAGGGTTACGCCTCCTTTTTAAGATACACTGCTAAAAAGGTCAAATCTACCTTTAGAGAATCCTTTGAAACACCTGATGGATCTTTTGAGCAGAGAGCTTTAGAGAATCGGGGACTAAATCTCCATACCAAGAATAACTTTAGTGACAAAAGCTTCTTCATTTTTAAAATTTAATTTATTGTAGTGGAAAGAGAAGATTACAGAGTTTGCTTTTTCCACTAAGGGAGAAATGAAATAAAACATTTCTCTGCTTTTTTTTTGCTATTAAAACTTTAAACTGTGACATTAAAGTAGTTTTTGTTTTGCAATTTCATTTGTCTACTTTTTAAAACATATATGGTAAATGATACAGTAAATTAAATTGGATTAAGGGTCATTAAAACAAGAGCCTTCCACATTTAAGGTAAACCACAAACTTAAAGGGACAGTAAAGTCATAATTAGACATTCATGATTTAGACAGAGCATACAATTTCAACAACTTTCCAATTTACTTCTATTCTTTAATTTGATTCATTTTCTTTTTATCCTTTGCTGAAAGGTTTATCTAGGTAATCAGGAGCAGCAAAGAACCAGTACCAGCTGCCAGTACCCAAGATGAGTGCAAATAGGTAGCAGGGGGAGGGTTAGGGAGCTGTTTGGGGGGATCAGGGAGGTTGGGGGCTAAATAAAAAGAGAGAAGCGCTCAACCTGAGAACGAACAATAGCATAATAGCTTGTTCTATGGCTAGTTACCACCCAAGAAGCAGCCTCTTTTTGCTCAACATGTGCCTTTCACAGAGAAGAACTTTCCTGAAGCATATCAGTCTGATCCTGACTTCACAGTACAGTCCAGCCCCGAAATACCAGGCAATCCCTCTATGAACAAGAGAAACAGCAAAACCCCAGATGTACGTTTCGGCCTATTGTGGGCCTCGTCAGTGAGGTGCAGCCATATCCCTCTAGGCACTCTGAGCAACGGGTCCACGTCTGGATTCCCGCATCACAATTAGGGATTAGGGGGTGGGATGTGTCAGGTGGGAGGCTGATCTCTACACTAAAGTTAAAATTAACCCTACAAGCTACCTAATTAACCCTTTCACTGCTGGGCATAACACAAGTGTGGTGCACAGCGGCATTTAGTGGCCTTCTAATTGCCAAAAAGCAATGCCAAAGCCATATATGTCTGCTATTTCTGAACAAAGGGGATCCCAGAGAAGAATTTACAACCATTTGTGCCATGATTGCACTAACTGTTTGTAAATAATTTCAATGAGAAACCTAAAACTGTGAAAAAGTGAACGATCACATATGACACAGAGGGGGCAGTAAATGGGGGGGGGGGGGAATAGATTCATCAGAAAAAAATCTACTGCTTATTTGCGATTCAGAGTAAGTGTTACTGTGTTGTATTTTTTGTATTATCAACTTGTTAATTATGCAATTCTACTATTCAGGCGCTTTTTTTTTTATGCTCTCAATCTAACTGTGAAAATAATGTATTAAAGTGTTTTGTTTTAAATAAGCTTTCCTTGGTCTTCCCAGATAGAATGCTTTTTAAACAAACCTTTAATTGTACGAGCACTAACCACCCTTTTGGCAGGGACAGGGACTCCCTTCTGCTGTTCTGCATTATTCTATAGAAATCTTCCAAGAAGGGTCACAAATGCGCAATACCAGAAGGCAACATGACAACTTTAAAAAGAGCTTAAATCTGTGTTTACTGAGTTCTCAGGTATCTGCTGGGTGGGTGGGTGGGGCAGACAGTAGAGAGCATATCAATAAAGCTTCATAGGTACACTGGGTACATTTTTGGAGGGCATTATGCTAAAGGGACATAACTTATTATACCCCATTTAACACCTAATAGTAACATAATCTCAATCATCTCACATGCTGTATCTCTCTGTGGGTTATAAATTCCTGCTTTCCAAAATAAAACCAAGGGAGCCTAGACACTAACTAACCTCATCAACAAAAAAGTACTGCCGCCGCATAGATAACGCTCGGGCGGGAGCTGTGGACTCTTCCTGTCAGAAGAAAAGAAAATGATCAAGTTAGCAAAATTTATCATTTTTCTTCTTATACAGGAAGATTCCACAGCTGCATTCATTACTTTTGGGAAAATTAATATCCAAGATAGAGGACACTGAATGCAAACAAAGGGTGGGTACAAAAGAGGCGGCTCCTTCGAAAGGCACCACAGCCTGATTACTCGACATCCTACAAAAAACTATCATGACAAGGGAAAAACCAGAGTCCGGGTAACCACTCATCAGTGACACAACCTGCAAAGCCGTGCTAGAGACCACTCAGACCCAGAGTCTGCTGAGCATAAGGCCTCCGAGGAGACAGCCCTGTGGCACTTAACTCCCACAAATCTAAAACCGAAAAACCTCTATCAACCCCCGAGAGGTAAAGTAGAGGAACCCAGGCGATCCGAAGGACCATCCAAAACGGACTTAAATCAAAAACTCTATCTACCCCCAAGAGGGAGAATAGAGGCCCCATGAGATATTCAAAAAACCCAATAAACTAGAGCAACCCGAGGCCCACTGTCCAGGGAAACAAACTCCCTAGGAGGAAAGGGCCAGAAGATAAGTCCTTATAGTCAGTAGAAAACGTCACTAAGTTGACCAGAAGGCCACCCTCAATCCCTGACACAGCACTGTCATTATACAATCATGTGGAGTAGTTGATACCTAGATTGGCTACCAAGCAGAGGTGATATTGTGGTCTCAGCCTGGAAAAGGTTAATGTGAATTGCTTTTTCTTTGTGTGAAATTTGTTTTCAGAATAGCTGTAAGCTGAGACCCCCCGGCTTCCCCCTCCTTAGCCTGTCACAGGTCTAAGGTGAAGTGTTCTTTGTGTAACTGGTAACTGTTTTTAGGAATGCAAAAAGCTCCTCCCCTACTGGGAGCTAAGACTTGTTTGCATTGGCTGTACTCGTTGTAAATTATAACCAGGGCGGTGTCTTTGACAAGACACAGAAAGTTTAGTTTAAGTATGTAACAGAAAGACTTGTGGGTAGAATTGCCCTGAGACCAAAGCCACTAACATTAGGAACGGCAGTTCTCCACATATCTAAAGGAACTTGGTAATAAGTTGGATATTGTGTGTGTGTGTGTGTGTAATTCTTTTCATGTCCCATTTTCTTTTTAAAGAATTGTAACTTTGCAATTGTATGTTATTTTGAATGTCTTTGTAATTTCGCACTGTGTAACCTGTATTGATATTTTTGTTATTAATATCCAAATTCACACTCCTGTTGAGACAAGGCTAAAGGCACATTACCTAATTGTTAAATTGTGTGAGTTTTTGGGGGTTCCCTAAACGCCCCTTTAATTTAGAAGTTTTGGTGGTGGCAGAAATTGTTAGAGCAGTGTGGACAGGATTTGGGGATTAATGTGGTGTCCCTTTTAAGGTCCTTTTGTAGAGTTGCAAGGTTAATGGAACCAGAGCTGTGTGCCATTAACCCCTTGATGCCCACACCCCTCTATTGTGACGTTGAGAAGGTTTGATTCGTCACAAGCACCATACCAACAATGGTGTTCAAAAAACCTGCAAGTTCTCCCTTGTAACCAAGACAAGACCCGTCAGGCTAGGCCTAGACAGGAAAACCATCCCAGCAGCTTAAAAAGAGCTCTCCAAGAGGCCACAGAGCCACCTGCGAGCAAAACTTGCGAGGACCCTTCCACAGACAACAAGCCGTCTTAGCCATCTTGGGACTCATCAAACTGTAAAGTGCTGAAAAATCTCAACAACAGCTCCCAACCTGAAGATTCCGGAATCCATGGAGCAATCCATCCCGGCAGCAGCCGCCGCTAGTAGAGAGATGGGCACTAAGAGTCCCCAGAACAAAGGGGAGGACAGATTCACAAAAGTAAACGGTCCATGCTGCAAAAGCAGACCGATCTCCCTGCCCAACCTTCCTTCCAGGATAACGGTCCCAGCCCCATACTAGTGAAAGACCCTTTGCAAACAAGAGTTTCAGCCCTCCGGAAGAAAAAAGGATGGATCTATGAGGCATCATAGTAGAACTCTGACTGCTACTAAAAAAATAGCATGCTATCTTGAACCATGACAGGAACCTCATGCTCAGGTCCAATGAACTCTACACTGCAGTCTTCCAAGGGAAGGAACACTCCTCCAGGGAAGAAGTACTCTGACCCACAGCAATACGATATCAGAAATCAATTCCGTGATACTGAGAATGCAAGAGAGGGAAAAAAAAACCTATGAGGCTAAAAAAAACAAGGACCCATGGGCCCTTTACAGATACTGAGGTACTTCCAAACCAAGGAGAACACGTAACAATCCCTTCCCCACCCTATGTGAGAAGAAGAAGATTAATCAACGGAAAACACCCTACTAGAGACCAACCCCTCGGCCAATATTGTCAGCCCAGTTGGGTAGCAACTGCAGCCTACCAGGAGGCATAAGATGCCCCAGCAGACAAGTAGGGACCCATCAGAAAAACTTAAACTATTAACCTCTCATAAGAGTCAGAAAACCCCTGCCCCCTCCAAAGGGACATGCAGGAGAACCAAACCCGAAGGTTAAGCAAAACGGTCCATACCCTTTCTAAGCAAGAGACATGGTCCTTAGCAGGAGTCCTCGAAAAAATCCCTGCAGGATCGATCTCCCGACATCCTTGAATAGAATAACAACGGGAGCCTTGCAGTTCCTGGTAGACAAGTCCACTCTTCCATAACAACTGACCCAACCCAAAATGGGAGGGAAGGAAACTTTGCCACCACAAAAGGAATGCAACTAGGCTACAAGAGTCATCATCCGGAGATACCGTAAGTGAAGAAGCAAACGTCCACTATTCAGATACTTAAACCTTTAAATGGTTTCCGAGTCCCCAGGGAACTTAGAAACCACAATGACACCTGAAAAAGTCAGTCACGCTTTTCAAGCAATATTGCCAGCAAAAACCAACTTATATCGGAGCACACAACCCTCCTACCAGAAGCGTTGGATCTACGATCATGGCCCCAAACGTTGTAGGATCCGAGTCCGTAGTCCGTAACACTAGGCCTTAAGAGACACACATAAATAAATAAATATATATATATAAAATATATTTTTTTTATTTTAAAGGCGATAGGCTAATCAGCACCACGAGGGTGACCTGAACCCAACAACCAGTAGATAGCGCACGACCAGTACCTGCCTGGTACAAGAGCACTCCAGAATCTGTCTAAGGTCCAAGAAAAATCGACCTGAAGGCTCTATAATATGAACTAGAAAACATAACCTCGGACTTAACCGAAGTGCGCAACTTCAGAGGAAGTGCCCATGCGACACAAAATCGCAAGTATCGGTTCCAGAGAAAGAACGTTCTCAAAACAAAAGTTATATCAGCCGTGAGCTTTATACAAAACAAAACAAATCAAATATATCCTATCCGGATCTAAAATAAAAGTAAGGCTGCACCCACGGGTGAATGCCCAAGGGAAAAAAAGGGTACGCCCAACCGGACCAGCTGATCAGAAGGCCCCCTTTACCCAAGCTCAGAACTGGAACCGATACATAAAATAAACAAAAAACCGAGACGATAAGGAGATTAGCTTCTTCCCCAAAACATCTACCCAGGTTGCCATCTGGCATCTAAGGCCTCGAATCCCTCGGCCCACTAGGACTAGGATCCTCTAGCAACACCAAAACATGTCTTAGTAGGACAAGAAGACGTGCCAACCTATAACGGAATGTAAAATTATCCTTTGCTGGATCGACAAACGACTCCGGCCCCAAGGTTGGGGCCTTTGAAGCCTCAGAGGCCCCCGCTTCCCCAGGAGGCCGAACTGAATCGGGCAATCCCCCGCACTGTGGGCCCTGGTTGACAGAACACGGACAGTATCTTAAAAATATTTCACTTGGGAGATACAAATGAGGGAAGTGGTGGAGGTATTTGAAGCCTTTTGCTGGGGTGTCTTTACCTCCTCCTGGTGGCCAGGTTCTGAATTCCCAAAAGTAATGAATGCAGCTGTGGACTCTTCCTGTTTAAGAAGAAAATAAGTATTAATGATTTCCTCAATGTGTATTACATGTTTGCCAGTATTTAATATAAATACATTTGATAAGATCCTTTACAAATGAACAAATAACTCCAAGGCCAATAAATAGATGAAAATATACATTGCACTTGGAGAATTTGTGACATATATAATGAAATGTGTCAGATCATGCAAGTGAAAAGCAATTATCTAGAACCAGCAAAACAGTTGCCAATGGCACAATGACAAGTGCCCAGCTTTATTCATAAATTCCTCTGCAGTGTTGCTAATAAAGCCAATATCGTGTACACCAAGGAACAAAATGATATGCAAAATATTGATCAAAGATGTAATGTCTGTTATCAAATTTGCTTAATTTTGTTAGTATCCAGTGAAAGAAAAGTGACATCACTCCGTTCAAGAAGGTGTGGACAACGGAATCCAATACAAGCAGAGATCTTCAAAAGGACAAACACAAACTAGCGATGTTCACTATTAGCGGGTGCCAACCAAAAAGTGAGCCGAGTCAATCCTCCTCCTCCTACCATGAGTGCATGTTTTTTTTTTTCTGAAATAAAGGACTGCATTTTTATTCAAGGATTCTTGGAGTGCTGCCTATTCCATTTTTTTGTTAATACACTACTGAGAGCTAGCTGAACATATTGGGCGAGCCAATGACAAGAGGCATATATACAGGGAGTGCAGAATTATTAGGCAAATTAGTATTTTGACCACATCATCCTCTTTATGCATGTTGTCTTACTCCAAGCTGTATAGGCTCGAAAGCCTACTACCAATTAAGCATATTAGGTGATGTGCATCTCTGTAATGAGAAGGGGTGTGGTCTAATGACATCAACACCCTATATCAGGTGTGCATAATTATTAGGCAACTTCCTTTCCTTTGGCAAAATGGGTTAAAAGAAGGACTTGACAGGCTCAGAAAAGTAAAAAATAGTGAGATATCTTGCAGAGGGATGCAGCACTCTTAAAATTGCAAAGCTTCTGAAGCGTGATCATCGAACAATAAAGCGTTTCATTCAAAATAGTCAACAGGGTCGCAAGAAGCGTGTGGAAAAACCAAGGGGCGAAATAACTGCCCATGAACTGAGAAAAGTCATGCGTGCAGCTGCCAAGATGCCACTTGCCACCAGTTTGGCCATATTTCAGAGCTGCAACATCACTGGAGTGCCCAAAAGCACAAGGTGTGCAATACTCAGAGACATGGCCAAGGTAAGAAAGGCTGAAAGACGACCACCACTGAACAAGACACACAAGCTGAAACGTCAAGACTGGGCCAAGAAATATCTCAAGACTGATTTTTCTAAGGTTTTATGGACTGATGAAATGAGAGTGAGTCTTGATGGGCCAGATGGATGGGCCCGTGGCTGGATTGGTAAAGGGCAGAGAGCTCCAGTCCGACTCAGACGCCAGCAAGGTGGAGGTGGAGTACTGGTTTGGGCTGGTATCATCAAAGATGAGCTTGTGGGGCCTTTTCGAGTTGAGGATGGAGTCAAGCTCAACTCCCAGTCCTACTGCCAGTTTCTGGAAGACACCTTCTTCAAGCAGCAGTGGTACAGGAAAAAGTCTGCATCCTTCAAGAAAAACATGATTTTCATGCAGGACAATGCTCCATCACATGCGTCCAAGTACTCCACAGCGTGGCTGGCAAGAAAGGGTATAAAAGAAGAAAATCTAATGACATGGCCTCCTTGTTCACCTGATCTGAACCCCATTGAGAACCTGTGGTCCATCATCAAATGTGAGATTTACAAGGAGGGAAAACAGTACACCTCTCTGAACAGTGTCTGGGAGGCTGTGGTTGCAGCTGCACGCAATGTTGATGGTGAACAGATCAAAACACTGACAGAATCCATGGATGGCAGGCTTTTGAGTGTCCTTGCAAAGAAAGGTGGCTATATTGGTCACTGATTTGTTTTTGTTTTGTTTTTGAATGTCAGAAATGTATATTTGTGAATGTTGAGATGTTATATTGGTTTCACTGGTAAAAATAAATAATTGAAATGGGTATATATTTGTTTTTTGTTAAGTTGCCTAATAATTATGCACAGTAATAGTCACCTGCACACACAGATATCCCCCTAAAATAGCTATAACTAAAAACAAACTAAAAACTTCTTCCAAAACTATTCAGCTTTGATATTAATGAGTTTTTTGGGTTCATTGAGAACATGGTTGTTGTTCAATAATAAAATTAATCCTCAAAAATACAACTTGCCTAATAATTCTGCACTCCCTGTATGTATCCACTAATCACCAGCTAGCTCTCAGTAGCATATTGATGCTCCTGAGCCTTCCTTGGTTTGATTTTAAAGATATTAATGGGGAAAAGCAAAATTTAATATTAGAAGTAAATTGGGAATTTGTATAACATTGTGGCGCTCTGAATCATAAAAAGTTTCATTTTGATTTTACAGTCTCTTTATGTATCACGTGCCTGATATAAATTTGACAATTTCTTATCTAACTGGGCACTTTATCTCATTTTAAAGATAATATATTTCCTTTAAAGGGATTTTCCAATCAAAACTTAATTGCACGTAGATGAACTACATCTTTTGACAGAAACATATTTACAATATACATATATTAGCAAAAATGGTTCTGGTAAAAGTTATCTATTTTTGTGTTAACATTTTTCTCTGCACACGCATGTGAAGCATAACTAGATATTCTCAGTGCACCAGCATTTTAAATACTGCAGCTGCTCCAATCTCCACTGAGCCTTGTATCTTGTCAGCAATTAACAAACACCTAGATTACAAGTTTTGAGCGCTATAGGGAAAGTAAAGAACGCCACAAAAGTGGCGTTATTTAATATACTATAGCGCAGCTATTACAAGTTTAAAAAAACACTGCTTGTGCGGGCGATATGGAGATTTTAAGCTCCATACCGCTCCCAAAACAAGCATTGTTTTTGACGTGCTCATGCACGCTTTCCCCATAGACATCAATGGGAAGAGCCGACAAAAAAAATCTAACACCTGCAATCGCGGAAACAAAAGCTCCATAACGCAGCCCCATTGATGTCTATGGGGAAAAAGAAACTACAGTTTAAACCTAACACCCTAACATAAACCCTACGTCTAAACACCCCTAATCTGCTGCCTCCGACATTGCCGACACCTACTTAAAGGGACAGTCAAGTCCAAAAAAACTTTCATTTTTCAAATAGGGCATGTCATTTTAAACAACTTTCCAATTTACTTTTATCAACAATTTTGCTTTGTTCTTTTGGTATTCTAGTTGAAAGCAAACCTAGGAAGGCTCATATGATAATTTTTAAGCCCTTGAAGGTCGTCTCTTTTTTATTAGCTTTTCACAGCAGGGGAGAGCTAGTTCATGTCAGCCATATAGATAACGTTGTAATCACGCCCGTGGCTAGTGGCAGACACTGCACTAATTGGCTAAAATGCAATTCAATAGATAATAACTAAAAGTCATGTGATTAGGGGCGGTAAGAAGATGCTTAGATACAAGTTAGTCACAGAAGTAAAAAGTGTATTAATATAACTGTGTTGGTTATGCAAAACTGGGGAATGGGTAATAAAGGGATTATCTATCTTTTTAAACAACAAAAATTCTGGTGTTGACTGTCCCTTTAATATTATTAACGCCTAATCTGCCGCTCCTGATATCGCCACCACTATACTAAAGATATTAACCCCTTATTCTGCTGCAACTATATTAAAGTTATTCACCCCTATTCCGCCGCTCCCGATATCGCCGCCACCTAAATAAAGCTATTAACCCCTGGCCTCCCACATCACTACCACTAAATAAACCTATTAACCCCTAAACCGCCAGCCCCCCACATTGCAACAACCTAAATTAAACTATTAACCCCTAACCATAACGTAACCCCACCCCTAACTTTAACATAATTAAAATAGATCTAAATTAAATTTACAATTATTAACTCAATAATACCTAGTTAAAACTAAATACTTACCTGTAAAATAAAACCTAGTCTAGCTACAATATAACTAATAGTTATATTGTAGCTAGATTAGGTTTTATTTTTATTTCACAGGTAAGTTTGTATTTATTTTAACTAGGTAGACTAATTAGTAAATAGTTATTAACTATTTACTAACTACCTAGCTAAAATAAATTCATTTTAAATTTAAAAGGGCCTTTTGGGGGGCCCTTAAAAGGGCCTTTTGTAGGGCATTGCCCTGAGATAAACAGCTCTTTTGCTCCAAAAAAAAATACAAAGACCCCCTAACCCTATACAAACTCCCACCCCCCAAACTACAAAAAATAAAACACCCCCTAAAATATACATTACACAAAATAAAAAACTAAATCATCCAAAATAAAAAAGAATTACACCTAATCTAACAGCCCTATCAAACCCCCCCAAATAAAAAAAAAAAAACCTAGCCTACAATAAACTACCAATGGCCCTTAAAAGGGCCTTTTGTGGGGCATTGCCCCAAAGATATCAGCTCTTTTACCTGTAAAAAAAATACAAACACCCCCAACAGTAAAACCTACCATCCAACCAGTAAAACCTACCATCCAACCATCTAAAATAACCTAAGCTAACCATTGCCCTGAAAAGGGCATTGCCCTTAAAAGGGCATTTAGCTCTTTTACATTGCCCAAACCCTAATCTAAAAAAAAAACCCACCCAAAAAACCCTTAAAAAAACCTAACACTAACCCCCGATGATCCACTTACAGTTGTTGAAGTCCCACTTGAAGGATCCATCCAGCCGGCTAAGTCATCATCCAGGGGGCAAGAAGTCTTCATCTGGCCGGCACGGAGCAGGTCCATCCTGAAGACATCCGGCCCAACATTTTTCTTTCATGATTCAGATGGGGCATGCAACTTACTTCTATTACTATATTTTCTTTGTTCTATCGGTATCTTGTTGAAAAGTCGGGAGGTAAGCTCATGAGCAATAAGTGTCTGGAGCACTATATGGCAGCGGTTTTAGCAAAAATTTTATCAATTCGCAAGAGCACAAAACAGCAGCAGTATTTCCTGCTATGTAGTTCTCCAGACACCTCAGTATCTATTTAGCAAAGAATTCCATGGAAACAGAGTAAATTAATAATATAAGTAAATTGGAAACCTTTTAAAAAATGTATACTCTGTCTAAATCAAAAAAGACATTTTTGGGGGGTTCATATCCCTTTTAATTAACAAAAACCAATGTCATGGAGACAGTATATAAATATGTGATTGGCTTAAACTAGGTAGAAAATCTACTTGTTTGGTCCTGCATAACAAAAAAGCTCATTCAAATATGTTGTGTTAAGACAGTGAATTAGTGAAGTAACTTTATAGATCTATTGGTCGAGCTTTTGGATAAGGTGTCACAATTCAACATGGATTAGCTGGTGCATTGTTCAAATATCCCATTGCTTTGTTAGTAGTGTTAGTTCATTTTAATTATGGCTTGAGAAAGGCCTGTTAATGGGCCAAATGGTCTTACTATTCACATTCACCTAGATTACAAGTTTTGCGTTCGTGTTTTAACGCTGAAAAAATGGTAATTTCAGCGTTAAAACAGCAATGCAGCCATTACGAGTCTTGTCGGTATAGCTGTACCGCAAGCCTTTTAGCCAGTAACGCAACGTCGGTCCCACACTCAAAAAAATTACGTTTTTTCATGGGATTCCCATAGTGCTGCCATTACGAGTTTTGTGATGAGGCTAAAAAGCTTGCGTTACACCCTATAACGACAAGTTCCGTACTGCCCTGAGAGCAGTAGTTATGAGTTTTACGCAACAAAACTGTTACATAAAACTCATAACTTAACTGTTACAAAGTACACTAACACCCATAAACTATATTAACCCATAAACCTATTAACCCCTAAATTGAGGCCCTCTGTTAGGAATTGACTCGTGAACTGTGCCTTTAAGATAAGATCTCCTCCCCACTTTATTCCCTATTTAACTTCTCCATGTCCCAGAATTCATTGCTTGATTATTGAAGAACTCTAGGGAAGTACACTTGAATCTTCCTTCCACTCTTCATTACATTTGAGCCTACTTTTTACCTTGACAGTTTGCTCATTATTTGACATTTCTCTCCTAACTAATTTTTAGTCTACCTTCTTTGGGGGACTTCTCCTCTCATTTAGGAGTGTAACAGTTACCTGCAGATTCAGCTGACAATTATTTCAGCACGGACACAGATTCAGTGGAGACACGCTCAATGTTGTGACGTCATTCCGCTTTAGCTTCTCATCAGAGCGCAGCACGCCTGTCTCAGACAGACGCTAGGAACTCAGAGCGCAGCACGCCTGTCTTTCATTAGACGCAAGGTACTCAGCTGGGATACTACGGCAAACAACCTCTCTTCTACTACAAACGATATATATCTCAAGGTATGTGCACCAACATATTTAAGAATAAGCATGCTCCCTACTAACTTGTAGTAATGCATTACTGACTTAAGAGGATGTTTTACATTTTTTGGCTAGACAATCTGCTCACCATTTAACGCCACCTTATATCAGGAGGCAAACTGTAACAAACTTCCTGACAAATATCCTTTCATTACATCTCTTTTGTTTGGCTCAGTCACTCAATCTATCAAAACGGCAACTGAATATTCTCCATGGTTCTCAGCTCTATACATTAATAGATCACTTTTATTCAATATCATCTAAAATATTGTTTGTGCTGCTTTCAACTTCTAAACATTTCACTGTGCATATATAATTCTAAATTATAGTTACAAATAAGAAATATCCAATCTTCACCTAAACTCAAGAGAGAGTCACAACTGGAGAGTCATTCAGTTTTGTGACTTAAAAAACACTTGTCTACAAATTAAATTGCTCTCATACAGGTTTCCATTATCTAGTCATGATAATTGGGAGAAAATGATAGCATACATTTACTTAAAATATAAAAAAATGGTTTCTATTTTCAAATATATAATTAATAGATATTACAGAATAATCAAGCCCATTAAAAAATAATTACATATTTCTAGGTTTCCCATGGATCCTATAGAAATGTCCAACCAAATCTCCTCTCTTAATCAGAAGGTGGAAATTTTGGCACAAGGCTTAACTGAGATTAAAAATGAGAATAGTACACTAAAACAAATTCTCAATGAATATGTTACACAAAAATCTAATGAAATTCCAGAACCACAAGTTAATCCCCCAATACCCTTCAGTGGTGATCGCACGAAATTTCGTGAATTCAAGAATGCATGTTTGTTATTATTTACTCTGAAACCAAGAACCTATCGCACAGATAAAATTAAAGTTTTTACCACTATCTCCTATCTCTCAGGAGAGCCCAGAGCATGGGCAGATAGGTTTCTTGAAACAGAAGACCAGATTCTAAACTCTCTGGAAAACTTTTTTCTTACTATGGCTGTACTCTATGATGATATAAATAAACAGCAGACCGCTGAACAAAGACTAAGATCTCTCAAACAAGGAAAAAGGGCAGTGGAAGATTACATAGCGGATTTCCAGCTCTGGGCTACTGACTCACAGTGGAATTCAGTTAGCCTGAAAAATCAGTTTCGCCTGGGTTTATCTGAACATTTGAAGGATGAACTTTCTAGAGTGGAATTTCCAGAAACCTTGGATGCACTAATTAAGCTATGCATATCTATGGATAGGAGATTTCGCGAGAGGAAGAATGAAAGACAACATTTTGAAACAACTCCTAAAAAATCATTCCAACCTTATCAAGAGAAAACCCATACATCTCCTATACCAATGGAAATTAGAACTATTCACGGTCCCCTTAGCCTGGAAGAAAAACAAAGAAGACGCTCAGCTAATCTATGCCTATATTGTGCTAATAAGGAGCATGACGTAGCCACGTGTCCAATCCTCTTACGACAAAAGAAGGGTAAGTTGACACTTAACTATGCAATTAAAAAACTTAAACACCCTTCTCATTTTTCAATAATATTGTCATTACAGTGGGATCATCTACACCTTCAGAACGAAGCCATTATTGATTCAGGAGCAGATGGTATCTTCATTGATGAATCAGTTGTTAAAATAAATAAAATACCTATTGTGCAGAAATCCTCTCCTGTCTTTGTAAGGGTAATAGATGGTACACAGATATTGAAAGGACCCATCACTCATCACACAATACCGCTATTAACCATCACACCAGATGGTCATAAAGAATTTCTAACATATGATATCATTCCTAGTTCAATTCATCCCATAGTCCTTGGTTATCCTTGGTTACAAAAACATAACCCATCCATAGATTGGTCTCAAAATAACATCACATTTACTTCTCAATATTGTTTGAAAACATGTTTTCCTTATTTAACTATAGGTCACATAGCTTCTGTATTACCTGATGAATATCATGATTTCAGCGATGTTTTTAATTTAAAAAATGCCGAATCTCTCCCACCTCATAGGCATTTTGATTGTCCTATCGACACAAAACCAGGGGTAGAAATACCATCAGGAAAAATATTTCCTCTCTCACAAAAGGAATTAACACATCTAAGGGATTATGAAGTTGATGAGATTCTTGACTCTAGAATCCGTAGGAAGAAACTTGAATACCTGGTACATTGGAAGGGTTATAACGATGATGAGAATTCGTGGGTTACTTTACAGGACTTGAATGCTCCTGATTTATTGAAGAACTTTCATGCTACCTTTACATTCAAGCCGGGTCTTTGGACTGCTGGGAGGGGCTCTTGAAAGGGGGGATCTGTCAGGAATTGACTCGTGAACTGTGCCTTTAAGATAAGATCTCCTCCCCACTTTATTCCCTATTTAACTTCTCCACGTCCCAGAATTCATTGCTTGATTATTGAAGAACTCTAGGGAAGTACACTTGAATCTTCCTTCCACTCTTCATTACATTTGAGCCTACTTTTTACCTTGACAGTTTGCTCATTATTTGACATTTCTCTCCTAACTAATTTTTAGTCTACCTTCTTTGGGGGACTTCTCCTCTCATTTAGGAGCGTAACAGTTACCTGCAGATTCAGCTGACAATTATTTCAACACGGACACAGATTCAGTGGAGACACGCTCAATGTTGTGACATCATTCCGCTTTAGCTTCTCATCAGAGCGCAGCACGCCTGTCTCAGACAGACGCTAGGAACTCAGAGCGCAGCACGCCTGTCTTTCATTAGACGCAAGGTACTCAGCTGGGATACTACGGCAAACAACCTCTCTTCTACTACAAACGATATATATCTCAAGGTATGTGCACCAACATATTTAAGAATAAGCATGCTCCCTACTAACTTGTAGTAATGCATTACTGACTTAAGAGGATGTTTTACATTTTTTGGCTAGACAATCTGCTCACCATTTAACGCCACCTTATATCAGGAGGCAAACTGTAACAAACTTCCTGACAAATATCCTTTCATTACATCTCTTTTGTTTGGCTCAGTCACTCAATCTATCAAAACGGCAACTGAATATTCTCCATGGTTCTCAGCTCTATACATTAATAGATCACTTTTATTCAATATCATCTAAAATATTGTTTGTGCTGCTTTCAACTTCTAAACATTTCACTGTGCATATATAATTCTAAATTATAGTTACAAATAAGAAATATCCAATCTTCACCTAAACTCAAGAGAGAGTCACAACTGGAGAGTCATTCAGTTTTGTGACTTAAAAAACACTTATCTACAAATTAAATTGCTCTCGTACAGGTTTCCATTATCTAGTCATGATAATTGGGAGAAAATGATAGCATACATTTACTTAAAATATAAAAAAATGGTTTCTATTTTCAAATATATAATTAATAGATATCACACCCTCCCGCATCATAAACACTATATTAAAGTTATTAACCCCTAATCTGTCGCTCCCATCATCGCTGCCACTAATAAAATGTATTAACCCCTATTCTGCTGCTCCCTGACATCGTCGCCACTATACTAAAGTTATTAACCCCTACTCCCCCGCACCCCAACATTGCCCACACTATAATAAATATATTAACCCCTATTCCGCCTCTTCCATCACCACTAAATAAACCTATTAACCCCTAAACCACCAGCCCTCCACATCGCCAAAAACTAAATTAAACTATTAACCTCTAAACCGAACAACCCCCTAACTATAAATTAAAATTACAAGAACCCTATCATAAAATAAATAAAAACTTACCTGGGAAATAAAAAAAAACCTAAGTTTAAACTATAAATTAAACTAACATTACTATAAGACTAAATTTAAAATAACTACAAATTACATTAATTAAATTACATATTAAAAAAACCTAACCATACTAAAAAAAATTAAATCTAAAGTTAAAAATTTTTAAAAATACTAAATTACAAAAAATAAAAAAATGCTAAATTACAAAAAATAACAAACGAAATTATCCAAAATAAAAACAATTACACCTAATCTAATAGCCCTATCAAAATAAAAAAGCCCCCCCAAACAGGGTCGGCTCCAAGGGGGGGGGGCATTGGGGGGCAATGCCCACCCAAATGAAATGCTGTGCCCTCTCAAAAAATATTGATATCATACGCTTTAAAAATAATAAATAAAATAATGAATTGTTATGTAATGCTGCATGCTGGGGGCGGAGTTAGCTGCCGAACTGTGAGGTCGCATCACGCATCTGCAAGGAGCTCCATGTCTTAACCTCGTATTTGGAATTGGAAGTTGATTAGAGACTTTTTGGACTTCATTTTACCTAACTATCGTGAGTTACTCATTTTCTTAAACAATAGACCATGATAAGAATATGATTGTATCATATAAATATAAGTCTTTAAATGGCTACCGGCTTCTATCTACGATTTAAAAGTGCACTGTGATCTTTGGCCTGGCCTAAGATCCCAGTACACTTTTGAGGCGTCGATAGAAGCTGGTAGCCATTTAAAGACTTATATTTATATGATACAATCATATTCTTATCATGGTCTATTGTTTAAGAAAATGAGTAACTCATCTTCAACCTATCTCTCTCATCTTTTCCCATTTCAGACCATCACCTGGTCACCTATGATATTAATGCAACAGCTAAACCCACTTCTCCATCCCGCCCCCACACCTGTAGAAATACATATGCTCTGGATCTGCTCCAGTTTACAAAAATCATTCAAAATCTCCTCCCTCACACTTCCACTATAACCTGCCCTGATCTCGTTACAGCCCACTATAACAAAACTCTCTCCTCTGCATTAGACACACTTGCCCCTCCCCAGCTGCGCAAAACACCACGCCGTCAGTTACAGCCCTGTCTGGAGGAAAACTCAATCTGAACCTGATTTTATACACTTTTTAAGTTCATTCTTCGTTCATACAATTCTGCCCTTCACTTAGCCAAGCAAACCTACTTCTCTTCTCTCATATCTACTCTTTCCTCAAACCCTAAACGACTCTTCTCCACCTTTAACTCTCTCCTCTACCCACCTGATCCACCCCCCCGTCTGTCTTTAGTGCTCAAGACCTGGCAGACTACTTTTTAAACAAAACATGTACTATCCGAAGCAACATCCCAACACCAACCTGCAATATTACAACAACAGGCCAGTTTACTCCCTCTGCCTCTCTCTGCATCTTCCATCCAGCCACTGAGAATGAAGTTTCTTCCTTACTATCTTCCTCACTACCTGCTCGCTCGACCCTATCCCTTCCCATCTAATACCCTCCCTGTCTTCCACCCTCACTCCTGCTCTTACTCGCATCTTCAACCTATCTCTCTCTACCGGCTCATTCCCATCTTCTTTCAAACATGCAAAAGTCACTCCCATACTCAAAAAAACCCTCCCTCCACCCCAATTCTCCTGAAAGCTACCGTCCGATATCACTGCTTCCACTAACATCAAATCTCCTTGAAAAATTAATTTGCATACAAAGAGAGAAGCGCTCTACCAGGAACGAACAACAGCTCATCAGCTAATTCTATGGTGATTTACCACCCGGAAGCAGCCTCTTTTAGGCCAGTGTGCTTTTCACAGAGGAAAACTTTCCTGAAGTATATCAGTCTGATCCCGCCAAGTAAGGTCAGTCCAGCCCAGAAATACCAGGCAATTCTCCTCTGAACAAGGAACATGACAACCCCAGATGATCCTTGAAAAACTAGTTTACAATCGCCTAACCCACTACCTGTCCACCAACTCTTTGCTTGACCCCCTGCAATCTGGATTCCGCCCCAAACACTCAACTGAGACTACTTGACTACTCTATACTCATCTTACTTGACCTCTCAGCTGCCTTTGACACAGTTGACCACCCCCCTCCTCCTACAGACCCTCCACCTTAGCTCTTTTGGCCTTTGTGACACTGCTCTTTCCTGGATTCACTCCTATCTTTCTCACAGGTCTTTTTCTGTGTCATTTGCTGGCGACTCCTCCTCTCCTATGCCTCTGTCTGTTGGAGTACCTCAAGGATCTGTTCTGGGTCTTCTACTCTTCTCCATCTATACTTCTTCGCTGGGTAAACTTATCAACAGTTATGGCTTCAAATATCACCTCTATGCTGATGACACCCAGATCTACCTCTCCACCCCTGCTCTCTCTCCATCTGTCCTTTCTCATGTCAGCGACTGCTTATCTGGTATTTCTTCCTGGATGGCCTCTCACCACCTAAAGATTAACATGTCCAAGACTGAGCTCCTTCTTATCCCCCCCTCAAGCTCTACGCCGACTTCTGACTTCTCTATCCCTGTTGACTGCATCACCATTTCCCCATCGCCCCAAGTCCGCTGCCTTGGAGTTACACTTGACTCAAATCTATCCTTTGTCCCCCATATCCAATCACTTTCTACATCCTGCCACAACCATCTACGCAATTTTTCCAAGATTCGCCCTTTTTTTTGAGTGCTGACACCACAAAGCAAATAATCCACTCCCTTGTTATTTCCCGACTTGACTACTGCAATAACCTACTCGCTGGCCTTCCTCTTTCCTGCCTCTCTCCCCTTCAATCCATCCTAAATGCCTCGGCCAGGCTGATCCACCTTTCCCGTCACTCGGTATCTGCTGCACCTCTCTGTGAGTCCCTTTATTGGCTCCCCATTCACAGCAGAATTAAATTCAAAATTCTCACCCTTACATACAAAGCTCTCACCAACGCCGCTCCCCTCTACCTATCCTCTCTAATACACAAGTATACTCCAGCCCGCCCACTAAGATCCAATAATGACCTGCTCCTTGCATCCACGACTATCACCTCCTCTCATGCAAGACTGCAGGACTTCTGTCGTGCAGCACCTACCCTCTGGAACACTCTCCCTCGTGCTGTCAGGCTTTGTCCTAATCTTTCTTCCTTTTAAATGTTCCCTGAAGACTTTTCTGTTCAGAGAAGCCTACCACCCAACTAAATAATAAATTAATTTCACTTACCTAACATTTCACTCATCTAACTCTGTATTAACATCTTTCTCAATCTTGCAGTCCTCACCTCCTGTTTCTCAACCTCCTACCCTTCTAGATTGTAAATTCCCACGGGAATAGGGCCCTCAATCCCTCCCGTATGTGTTTGTAAATTTTGTCCTGTCTCTTACAAATCTTGTATTGTTTTATTCATATGAATTGTATCCATGGAATATGTTGGCACTTCATAAATAAAGTATAATAATAAATATTGATTAGGTTTTTTTGTTTTTTGTTTTTTAACAGGGTATTAGAATAGGAATACGTTTTATTGTTTTGAATAATTTTTGTTTGTTATTTTTTGTAATTGTAGGTTTTTTGTTTTTGTAATGTTAGGTTTTAGTGTAAGGCAGCTTAGGTTTTATTTCACAGATAAGTTTGTATTTATTTTAACTAGGTAGTTAGTAAATAGTTAATAACTATTTACTAACTAGTCTACCTAGTTAAAATAAATACAACCTTACCTGTGAAATAAAAATAAAACCTAATCTAGCTACAATATAACTATTAGTTTTATTGTAGCTAGCCTAGGTTTTATTTCACAGGTAAGTTATGTATTTAGTTTTAAATAGGTATTATTTAGTTAATAATTTTAGCTTTAATTTAGCTCTATTTTAATTATGTTAAAGTTAGGGGGTATTAAGGTTAGGTTTAGGGTTATGGTTAGGTTTAGGGGTTAATATAGTTTAATATAGGTTGTTGTGATGTGGGGGGGCTGGCGGTTTAGGGGTTAATAGGTTTATGTACTGGTAGTGATGTGGAAGGCCAGAGGTTTAGGGGTTAATAACTATTTCTTTCTAATGACACGGTGAGTCCACGGATCATCATCAATTACTGTTGGGAATATCACTCCTGGCCAGCAGGAGGAGGCAAAGAGCACCACAGCAAAGCTGTTAAGTATCACCTCCCTACCCACAATCCCCCAGGGTGAAATCTCAGACTCTGCCAGTGTAATTCCTGCTTCTGATGCTAAAGTTTGTATCTTTCAGGTTTAAACTAGAATACCTCCATATGTTACTTAAGGAGGTTTTAGCTACTTTGGACGACTCTGACTCGACTGTCATTGTCAATCCTAAGAAGTTTAGTAAACTAAACAAGTACTTTAAAGTTCCCTCCGCGGTGGAGGTTTTCCCTGTGCCAGTCCGTGTGCCAGAGATTATTACACGAGAGTGGGAGAGACCTGGTATTTCATTTTCTCCATCTCCAATTTTTAAGAAAATGTTTCCAATAGCTGACTCTATTAAGGAGTCTTGGCGAACGGTTCCCAAAGTGGAAGGGGCAATTTCCACATTGGCTAAGAGAACCACTATTCCCATAGAGGATAGCTGTTCTTTTAAGGATCCAATGGATAAGAAGTTGGAGGTCTTGCTAAAAAAGATGTATGTTCATCAAGGTCTCCAATGGCAACCTGCAGTGTACATTGCCACTGTCACCAGAACGGCGGCCTACTGGTTTGATGCTTTGTCTGATTCTATTCAGACAGATACGCCTCTTGAGGAGATCCAAGATAGGATTAAGATGCATCCCTACAAGTCATTAAGTTGGGAGCAAAAATATCTAGTTTTGCTGTTCTAGCTCGCAGTGCTTTATGGTTGAAATCCTGGTCGGCAGATGTTTCATCTAATTCCAAACTTTTGGCAATTCCCTTCAAGGGTAAGACCTTGTTTGGCCCGGGATTGGCGGAGATTATTTCTGATATTACAGGAGGAAAAAGGCATTTTTCTTCCCCAGGATAAGAGAAATAAACAAAAGGGGCATCAGAGTCATTTTCGTTCCTTTCAAAACTTTAAAGGTAAGCCTTCCCCCCCCTCTTCCAAGCAGGAGCAATCCAAGCCTTCCTGGAAACCCAATCAGTCTTGGAACAAGGGGAAGCAATCTAAGAAGCCCACAATTGATTCCAAATCTGCATGAAGGGCCTGCCCCTGATCCGGGAATGGATCTTATAGAGGGCAGACTTTCTTATTTCGCTCAAGCCTGGATTCGGGGTGTTCCAGATCCCTGGGCAGTGTACATCATGTCCCAGGGATACAAACTAGAGTTCAAGGCCTTTCCTCCCAGGGGCAGGTGCCTCCTCTCAAGATTATCTGTAGACCAGATAAAAAGAGAGGGGTTCTTACATTGTGTTCAAGATCTTTTCGCCCTGGGAGTGATAGTTCCTGGTCCAATGCAGGAACAGGGTCTGGGATTTTACTCCAATCTGTTCATGGTTCCCAAGAAAGAGGGAACTTTCAGACCGATTTTAGATCTCAAAAGTCTAAACAAGTTCCTCAGAGTACCGTCCTTCAAGATGGAAACCATTCGTTTCATTCTTCCCTTGGTTCAAGAAGGTCAGTTCATGACAACTGTAGACCTAAAGGATGCGTACCTTCATGTTCCCATCCACAGGGATCATCACAATTTTCTGAGGTTCGTGTTCTTAGACAAACACTTCCAGTTTGTGGCTCTTCCTTTCGGCCTTGCCACAGCTCCCAGGATTTTCTCAAAGGTCCTTGGGGTCTCAGTTGGTGGTGCTCTGGTCACGAGACGTTGCAGTGGCGCCATACCTGGACGACATTTTATTTCAGGCACCGTTTTTCCAACAAGCAAGCTCTCATACAGAGATCTTGTTGTCTTTTCTTCGCTCTCATGGTTGGAAGGTGAATTTAGGAAAATGTTCCTTGACTCCAGCTACAAGAGTAGTATTCTTGGGAACCATATTAGATTCCCTATCAATGAAAATATTTCTGACAGAGGTCAGGAAATCAAAGATCTTCGATTCTTGTCTTGCCCTTCAGTCCTCTCCTCGGCCGTCAGTGGCCCAATGTATGGAAGTAATTGGTCTGATGGTAGCTGCCATGGACATCATTCCGTTTGCTTGGTTCCATCTCAGACCTCTGAAGCTATGCATGCTTAAGCAATAGAACGGGATTATGCAGATCTGTCTCCATGGTTAGTACTGGATCAGGCAACAAGAGATTCTCTTCCGTGGTGGTTGTCTCAGGATCATCTCTCCCAGGGAACCTGCTTCTGCAGACCTACCTGAGTGATTGTGACCACCAATGCCAGCCTGCTGGGTTGAGGAGCAGTTTGGGGACCATTAAATTGGGAAGCGGATTTTCTGAGCAGACAGACTTTTCATCCGGGGGAGTGAGAACTCCATCCGGAGGTGTTCTCCAGCTGGAACTGGATCTCATAGCATCTCGTCAGAATGCCAAGCTCCCGAGGTACAGGTCGAGGTCAAGGGATCTAATAGATGCTCTGGCGGTTCCTTGGAAATTCAGTCTAGCGTACCTATTTCCTCCGTTCACTCTCCTTCCATGATTCATTGCTCGAATCAAACAGGAGAGGGCGTTGGTGATTCTCATTGCATCGGCGTGGCCTCGCAGGATCTGGTATGCAGACCTGGTGGAGATGTCATCTCTTCCACCTTGGAGACTTCCAATGAAGAAGGACCTTTTACTTCAAGGACCCTTCCTTTCTTCATCTTAATCTTGTTTCTCTGAAGCTGACTGTTTGGAGATTGAACACTTAACTTTATCTAAGCGCGGTTTTTTGGAGGCGGTCATTGAGACCTTGATCCAGGCTTGTAAGCCTGTGACTAGAAGGATTTACCATAAGATATTGCGCAAATATCTGTATTGGTGTGAATCCAAGGGGTTCTCGTGGAGAGTCAGGATTCCTAGGATTTTGTCTTTTCTCCAGGAAGGTCTGGAGAAGGGTTTGTCTGCAAGTACTTTAAAGGGTCAAATATTTGCCTTGTCTATATTATTGCATAAACGTCTGGCGGATGTGCCAGATGTGCAATCCCTCTGTCAGGCCTTGGTTAGAATCAGGACGGTGTTTAAACCTGTTACTCCTCCCTGGAGTCTTAACCTTGTTCTTAAGTTTCTTCAACGGACTCAGTTTTTGAGCCTATGCATTCTTTAGATATTAAGATGTTATCTTGGAAAGTGCTGTTTCTTGTTGCAATTTCTTCTGCTCGAAGAGTCTCTGAACTCCCGGCGTTGCAATGTGATTCCCCTTATCTTATCTTTAATTCAGATAAAGTGGTTCTGCGTACTAAGTTAGGTTTCCTTCCTAAGGTGGTTTTGGATAGGAATATTAACCAAGAAATCATTGTTCTTTCTTTGTGTCCTAGCCCTTCTTCTCATAAGGAGAGATTACTGCACAACCTAGATGTGGTTCGTGCGTTGAAATACTACTTGCAGGGGACTAAGGATTTTCACCAGTCTTCTGCTTTGTTTGTCATTTTTTTTTCCGGTGAAACATAAGGGTGAGAAAGCTACGGCTACTTCTCTTTCTTTCTGGCTTAAGAGTATAATTAGCTTGGCCTATGAAACTGCTGGACAGCAGCCTCCTGAGAAGGTCATGGCTCATTCTACTAGGGCTGTTTCTTCTTCCTGGGCCTTCAAAAAGGAAGCTTCTGTGAAACAGATTTGCAAGGATGCAACTTGGTCCTCTCTTCACACATTTTCAAAGTTTTATAAATTTGATACTTTTGCCTCGGCTGAGGCTTCTTTTGGGAGAAAGGTTCTTAAAGTGGTGGTGCCTTCTGTTTAGGTTACCTGTCTTGCCCTCCCTAATCATCTGTGTCCTCCTAGCTTGGGTATTGATTCCCAACAGTTATTAATGATGATCTGTGGACTCAACGTGTCATTAGAAAGAAAACAAATTTATGCTTACCTGATAAATTCATTTATTTCTTGACACGGTGAGTCTACGGCACGCCCTGTTTTTCAGACAGTTTTTGTTATATAAACCTCAGGCAGCTCTGCACCTTGTGTTGCTTCCTTTCTCTCCTTTCCCTTTGGTCGAATGACTGGTGGATTGTGTGTAGGGAGGTGATACTTAACAGCTTTGCTGTGGTGCTCTTTGCCTCCTCCTGCTGGCCAGGAGTGATATTCCCAACAGTAATTGGTGATGATCCGTGGACTCACCGTGTCAAGAAATAAATACATTTATCAGGTAAGCATAAATTTGTTTTAGTGGCGGCGATGTTGGGGAGCGGTGGAATAGGGGTTAATATCTTTATTATAGTGTGGGTTATGTTGGGGTGCAGGGGAATAGGGGTTAATAACTTTAGTATAGTGGCGGCGATATCGGAAGCGGCAGATTAGGGGTTAATAACATTATGTAAGTGTCGGTGATGTCGGTGGCAGCAGATTAGGGGTGTTTGACGTGGGGTTTATGTTAGGGTGTTAGGTTTAACGTAACTTTTTTTTCCCCATAGACATCAATGGGGCTGCGTTACAGAGCTTTTCATTCCGCGATCGCAGGTGTTAGTTTTTTTTCTAACACTCTCTCCCCATTAATGTTTATGGGGAAAGCGTGCACGAGCACGTCAAAGCAGCACTTGGATTTTGTGCGGTATGGAGCTCATCGCAACCATATCGCATGCACAAGGCGGCTTTTCAAAAACTTGCAATGGCAGCTCTATGGAGGGTGAAATAATGCAACTTGTAATCTAGGTGATTATTTGCTTCAGCAGCAGTATCCCCAGATGATGCTTACATTTACATTTAGCAACCAGGAAAAGGTTGCTGCACAGAGCCTTTATTTATTTTTATTCTAATTATTGACAGAGGTTCTACTATATTTAATAGCCCATTAAATATTGTGTAGTGAATCCTAAGGACTGAGATTATAGTTAAATATAAGCTGGTTAATTGAGTGCTGACCATGTTAACTGATCATTTCCTTAGCGCTATCCAACTGTGTGCCATCTCAAAACCCAATGTAAATTGCACAGAGTATGCACAAAATATTCAATATTGTCTTGTTCAGGGGTTATGAAATAAAGTTTAGGAAAAAAATAATATATACAGAAAAGCAACAGACATCACATCTGATTCCCATAGTTTGACATTAAATACTAAGTCAACACATTCTTGGCCAGACTTCTGTGACAATTATACCACTGCACAAGAGTATACAACAGGTGGTAACTATGCCCAATGTAATTTGACAAAATGTGTGTCATTCATGTCAGAGGTGAGGGCAAGCAAAGCTCAGGCAAAATTAGAAATAGAAATTATATGTGAAAAAGTCACAAAGTAATATAAATGGTTGCACAAGCATCAGTGTTAATAGAATACTTTGAACAGCTGAAGAATTAAAACACTAACCTTAAATCAAGTATAATAGCCCTTAGCTGAGGCATTTGTTATGGCTCTATATTTACATACCATGGTGACATCTAGGTTTTGCCTCCAACCGCAGTCAAAATTTAAATGCCACACAAAGCACCTGGGTGGATGGATCTCTGCATATTGCTGACAGAGCGCTCATACCTCCAGACCTCTACTGCACAATTTAGAGTGCACCCACGGCAAACCCTGCCCCCCCCCCCCGCACCTCCCCCAGCCAAAAAATAAATAAATTGCCCGACTAATTTAAATACAGTAGAATTGCTTAATCAACAAGGGCATAACAATGCAATAGCACTTTAAAAATATACGCTGTGAGCTCTTGTACATGCTCAATAGTATCTATGCCTCAGAACACGTATATGTAAACTGTACTTAAAGGTTCTCCTGTAGTGGTATCTTACAAACTTCAGGACTTTTTAAGACTTTTACATTTTTAAAATAATCAATTTGCATTGACTATATTCTTACGAATCATACAGTAATCTTACATTTGATGCATTATTTATATGATTTGAACAGCCTGTCAGGATATCTGTGAATGTTATTAAACAATATATATATATATATATATATATATATATATATATATATATATATAATATATATATATGGCTGTGTACACCAAATAATTAATTTTATTTGTAAAACTCCAGATGTCACTTTAACAGACCAGCCCCCCTCTCTCATTCATCAAAGGAATTGTTTTTCAAGTTATCTTAGCAAGATCACTTCAAAAGACCTTTTGGTCACTACCTGGAAATGTGTAATAAGATTTCCTTCTTCTTACAAAAGAGCCTAAAAGTCTGAGACAAGTGACAAGTTTTGTGGGAAAGTGACCATTCACCCTCCAATGCAATTTGGTCCCTGCTGAGATCTAAATACACATAAGGCATCTGAACTCAAGTTACCTATAGTACATGCGAAACTAAATCTCAGATAAAGGAATTATGCCTAATTTTCATGTAGTTTAAGATACTCAAATGAATATATTATATTCAGACAACATATTAAATATGAACACATGAATCTGGGAGATTGTCTACGCCTAAGAAGGGTAATATGGAAAACTGAAAACCTAAGAATCCAGAATTCAACATGTCTTAACCTATGTATTTTTAAAAACATAGAAGTCTTAAGGATTCGAAGTTTGGACAAATCATATATATATAGTTTTCAAACATTAAATATGTGCTTCAGACTATTAAATAATAGGTAAAAATATATGGATATGGGAAATGCATTTCAGATTTGTTTTCTTTCTATCTTCCATATGGGGCTAATAGATGCTGATACAGGATTGCCTGCAAGGGGTGACCTAAGTCATATCATATGTTGTATAGGAAGTCTATATAAATATTTTCTATTTTAACATAGAATTGATAATACTAGTTAATATACATATTACATGATCAGTGTTCCCTCTAAGGACAGTTTTGTGTGCAGCCCAGCAGTGAAACAGTTAACAAGAGAACCATACCTTGCCATCTGCATTGTGCAGTGTTTGCTAATTGCAGGGTGTGGTTACCTAATTAACTGTTTCACTGCTGGACCGCACACAAAACTGGCCTTAGAGGGAACACTGTACATGATATAGTTTACTGTTAGCAATATTTGAATTAAACTGATTGTATTTGCTGCCCCCAATAGCCTAAATCCAATATTAAAGCCAAAAGGCATTTGACTGTTGAAAATGAAATCTCCCAGTAGCCAATCAGGGAGGTGTCTGCCAAATAACCAATCAGGAACAAGCTTCCGAAGGGCCTATCATCCTATTTCACTGATAATTAGAATAAAAAGGGGTGGAATTATATTGAGTGATATAACCCCAGGCAAGAGAGAAAAAAGTCTGCTGCTGAATTTTGACTGACAAACTGCTGCCTTGGGATCCAGTCTATTATAAAGCAATCTGGGCCTAATTTTTATCCATCTTGCAAAAATTACCTCTTTTAATTTATGAGGTGAAATTGGATTTATCAGAGGAACCCTGGAAGAATTGATTTGCTTATTTGGGTAAAGTATAAGAAATGGTTAGATATATAACTTGATATTTTAAAGCAAATACATTCATTGTTGCTACAGTCTAATTGCAATTAGTAAATTTAAAAGGGCACAGTTGTATTTCAAGCTTGTGTTTCATAGCCCTGTGTATTTTAAAACTAGTCTTTTGTATTGCTAAATAATTTATTTGCTAAACAAAGGTCCTTTGTATTTCATATTTCTAAGTCAGGCATATTATTGTAAGTAAATCTCTCTGGTGTGTATTAAGTTATTTGCTATATTATTTGCTATATATATATAATATATATATATATATATATATATATATAAAAGTTATTTGCTATATAAGCAGTTCAAAAAAATATGTTGTGCTTTTGAAAATTGATGTGCGCCAATACCTCTTTGTTTGTGTATATATATATATATATATATATATATATATATATATATATATATATATATATATATATATATATATAGCAAACGAACATGAAGCACTCCAAAGGTCTTATATTTTTGTCACTTTATTGTGAACGTTTTCGGGCATAAATTAGCCCGTCCTCAGACTTACAAAGTTAGTTGGTAACTTTGTAAGTCTGAGGACGGGCTAATTTATGCCCAAAAACTTTCACAATAAAGTGACAAAAATATAAGACCTTTGGAGTGCTTCATGTTCGTTTGCTATTTGTTTTTTGACATAGCACCCAAGGCTAATGTGGATTGAGGCCTGGAGTGCACTTTGCTTCATATTAATATATATATATATATATATATATATATATATATATATATACACATATATTTTGGAATGTGCCTTATTGCTGCTAAAGAGTTTATTTCAGCTCAGAGAAATTGGCATAGGAGTTAGTTTTTTGCACAAATAATGTATTTAATTTCTGATGTTTTAAATTAGAGTTATATAGGATAAATTGTAGGCTAAGTAGCTTAATTGTACTGGAAAGTTATTGAAAGTCTGAAAGTTATTTGCTCATACTTTGGTATTTCATTGTGGTGATGTAATGCAATTCAATTGTGAATAAGGTTAATCCTAAAGGTATATTTTTGTGATCTTTGTAATGATATTATAACAGCCTAAGTGTGTATCATCTGATTCATAAACTGGTTTTCTATAAATATAATTCAATGTGTTTATGAATTTAACTAATATAAAGAATTTAGGAATTTATATTAATTTTAATTGTTTCGTATATGCATTTTATTGGGGGTTTGTTTTAAAGAATAATTATTAAATAAATTGTATTATAACCCGGCCATATACTGACAAGCCAATAGGATTTCAGAAGCTCTCATCCTATTGGCTGATTTGAATTTGATTAATAAAATCAGCCAATAGGAATGCAAGAAACGCCATATTGAAACGGTAACTTGCATTCAACTTAAGTGTACGGTGGTGATGGTATGAAGAGGATGCTCCACGCAGGATGTCATCACCATCCATGATAGCTCCGCTACACGCCACTGGGATGAAGATAGAAGACGTTCCCGAGATGGATGAAGTTGTCACTGCCTGGATGAAGACTTCTCTCCGTCTGGATGAGGATGGATGACCGGACTTCATTAACCATGAGTAGATTTTCTGGGGTTAGTGTTTATTTTTTATTTTTTGGGGTGTTTTTTTTTTTAGATTTAGGGCTTTAATGAGCAGTGTAAAAGAGCTGAATGCCCTATTGAGTGCAGTGTAAAAGAGCTGAATGCCCTTTTAATGGCAATGCCCATACAAATGCCCCTTTAGGGGCAATGGGTAGTTTAGGATTTTTTTAGACTTAGGTTTTTTATTTTGGGGGTTGGTTGGGTGGTGGGTTTTACTGTTGCGGGGACTTTTGTATTTTTTTTTCTAGGTAAAAGAGATATTTAACTTAGGGCAATGCCCTACAAAAGGCCCCTTTAAGGGCTATTGGTAGTTTATTTTAGGTTAGGGGGTATTTTTATTTTGGGGGCTTTTAGATTAGGTAAAATTGTTTTTATTTTTTATAATTTCGCTTATTATTTTTTGTAATTTTAATGTTAATTGTTTTTTTGTAATCTTAGATTTTTAAAATTTTTTTTTCTTGTATTAGTTTTTTTTACATTTGTTATTTAGGTTTTTATTTTTTTCATTGTGTTAGGTTTTTATTAATCATCATGTAATTTAGGATTTGTAATTGGTAGTTTTTTTTTATTTTATTAGAATAGTTATGTTAGGTTGATTTATAGTTTAAACTTTTATTTTACAGGTAAGTTTTATTTATTTAAATAGTTATAATGTAATTTTAATTTAAAGTTAGGGGGGTTTTAGGTTTAGGGGTTAATAGTTTATTTCGTGTTTTGCGATGTGGGGGGCTTACGGTTAAGGGGTTAATAGATTTAGTTTATTAGTTATGATGTGAGGGGCTGGAGATTTAGGGGTTCATAGGTTTAGTTTATTAGTTACGATGTGGGGGGCTGGCACTTTAGGGGTTAATAGATTTAGTTTATTAGTTATGATGTGGGGGGCTGGCGCTTTAGGGGTTAATAGATTTAGTTTATTAGTTACGATGTGGGGGGCTGGAAGTTTAGGGGTTAATACTTTATTATAGTGTTGGGGATGTGGGGGGCAGCAGTTTAGGGGTTAATTGGTTTATTTAGTGTCGATGATGTCGAGGGTGGCAGATTAGGGGTCAATAGGTTTATTTAATAGTCGCAATGTGGGTGGGCGGCAGATTAGGGGTTAATAAGTTTAATATAGTGTTTTCGATGGTGGTGGTGAGGGTGGCCGTTTAGGGGTTAATAGGTAGTTTATGGGTGTTAGTGTACTTTGTAACATTTTAGTTATGAGTTTTATGAAACATTTTTGTTTTGCAAAATCCATAACTACTGCTCTCAGATGGCGGAATGGATCATGTTGGTATAGGCTGTAACACAAGCATTTGACCCGGACTGCGCAACCTGTAATACGGCGCTATGGAAAATCCTGCACTCAAACGTAAATTTTTTGAGTGTGTAATGGACGTTGTGTTACAGCTAAAATGCTTGTGGTATGGCTATACCGCCGCGACTCCTAATATGCGTTACTGGCCATACCACGCGCAATGGCCAATTTTTCAGCGGTATAGCCGTACCACAACACTTGTAATCTAGTCGATAGTGAGTTATAAAAAAAAAATCAAAATAATGTCAGTATAACAAGACATCGACACTCGTCAACCATATTCGAAACTTATATTGGTGTAAAATGGCACCGCAGGAATCAAAACATATTGCAAATCTTATATAAAATATCCTTGTGACAGTGTATTCATTTATAGGTTAACAATTGACTTAGCATAAAAATATTGCAATAAATTGAAAACTGACAAATTCCTTATGTGCTGAAAAAAAGTAAATGAGAGGAGAATTCTAGAAGAGAGAAGAATGAAGAACAAATATGAAGAAGAAGAATGTAGAAAAGAAATGCCTCTGGAACACATCCCACCCATAAGACCGTTCTCTACCCTTCAAGCCTTGTGTAGAAGCCAGAGGATAGAAATCCTTGTGTTATGAGGAAGTTATGTATAGAGGTTATTTGTTTCCCTTATAATATTATATAGAGTCATATGTAATCCAGTAAAACCAGATCTTGTGGAAAGCTTCTTGTGTGTCTTGTAGTATTGCTGCTGCTTGTGCCGACTTGTTATAATAATGCCTAATTTTGTATATTATTTTATCCCAAGAGGGGGCCCCTTCCTTCCAGTAACGAGCAATGCATACCTGTGTAGCTGTACATAGAATTTTAATAAATTGGTTAATGTATTATATTCCCTTAAGCATTCATGTAGTAGAGCTTGTCTGATGGTTAATTGTATCGAGAAATTGAGAATGGTGCTCAGTAAAAATGACAATTGATTCCATATCCCTCTAGAGTGAGAACATTCCCACCACATGTGTAAGTATGTACCCTCCATTCCACAACCTCTGTAGCAAAATTTGGAGCCTTTTTTTGTAATATGTTAAGTAATTAACGAATTGTTCATTTCCATTTATAATGCTTAAGAATGGGGGAGAGAGATGGGAGAGGGTTAGTATTATTAAAAAAATTGTTTTGTTGTTGTTGTGGGTATTAGCAACCAACTAGGAGCAAGAGTTCCAGAATTAAAAGATAGAAATATATACATTAAAATATAATTTTATAAAGTTTGACCTGAAACAGATGGTTTTGGGCCTAGAGAAATAAGAGGGTATTTGTCAATCTAGATTAGATTATACTTCTGCCAGGTGTTTTATAATAATATGGAGAAACCAAATCCAGTAAAGCACTGTTTATTTATACACTGTATAAGTCAAGCAACTGTTAAAACATTTCTGACAATTGTTTTATATTGAAAGAGATATTTTGAAATATTTGTAATTATGATATTCTATTAATAAAGATAATTAAAAAAAGAAAAAATGGTCTTGCTGTTAGTTTGGGGCATAAACATTGCAGTAAATAATTTCTTATTCATTAATGTGACCTTTCTTGATTAGATTTCTACCCTCTTTATCTATTAATGTTTCTGACACAATGAAGTTTAGAGATGAGTGGAATAAAATTGATATCCCTCTTTTATCTGTGGTGGAGTGTAAATGTGTGGGGAATTGTCTAGCCGAGTATTTTGGAATATGATTCGTCTCAAAATGGGTTTCCTGTAGAAATATAACATTAGCACCCAGGTGGATGTATTGGGTCAGGACCTTCCTACATTTTACGTCTGAATTAAGACCTCTCACATAGTGAGAGACCAAGGTAATGTTAGAGGTAGTCATGGCCATGTGTCTGTTATGTAGGTTTGCTTAGCTGTTATTAGAGTTTGTGATGTGTTTGCAGCCAGGATTAACCTTGTACGCTCACCAGCCTCTGCATTTTGATGGGTCCTCTTGATATGTCCTTTCACTTGACAAATCTGTGGGTACATCTGGTTCCAAGAAAAAAAGGCATTGAAAGACAAGGAAAGAGAATATATTGAAGAAAAGTTTGTAAAATATAAGAAACATATTTATTAGAGTAATATAACCAATACATAGAAGAATAAAAAATGCAAATATTTAGATTGCTTAAATAACATACGGCTAGATTTAGAGTTCTGCGGCCAAAGGGGTGCGTTAGCTACGCTGGCTTTTTTTCCCCGCACCTTTTAAATACCGCTGGTATTTAGAGTTCACAGAAGGGCTGCGTTAGGCTCCAAAAAAGGGAGCGTATAGCATATTTAACGCCACTGCAACTCTCGATACCAGCGGTGCTTACGGACGCGGCCAGCTTAAAAAATGTGCTCGTGCACGATTCCCCCATAGGAAACAATGGGGCTGTTTGAGCTGAAAAAAAACCTAACACCTGCAAAAAAGCAGCGTTCAGCTCCTAACGCAGCCCCATTGTTTCCTATGGGGAAACACTACCTAAGTCTGCACCTAACACCCTAACATGTACCCCGAGTCTAAACACCCCTAACCTTACACTTATTAACCCCTAATCTGCCGCTCCCACTATCGCTGACCCCTGCATATTATTATTAACCCCTAATCTGCCGCTCCGTATACCGCCGCAACCTACGTTATCCCTATGCACCCCTAATCTGCTGCCCCTAACACTGCCAACCCCTATATTATATTTATTAACCCCTAATCTGCCGCTCCCGCTATCGCTGACCCCTGCATATTATTATTAACCCCTAATCTGCCGCTCCGTACACCGCTGCAACCTACGTTATCCCTATGTACCCCTAATCTGCTGCCCTTAACACCGCTGACCCCTATATTATATTTATTAACCCCTAATCTGCTGCCCCCAATGTCGCCTCCACCTACCTACAATAATTAACCCCTAATCTGCCGACCGGACCGCACCGCTACTCTAATAAATGTATTAACCCCTAAAGCTAAGTCTAACCCTAACACTAACACCCCCCTAACTTAAATATAATTTAAATCTAACGAAATAAATTAACTCTTATTAAATAAATTATTCCTATTTAAAGCTAAATACTTACCTGTAAAATAAACCCTAATATAGCTACAATATAAATAATAATTATATTGTAGCTATTTTAGGATTAATATTTATTTTACAGGCAACTTTGTATTTATTTTAACCAGGTACAATAGCTATTAAATAGTTATTTACTATTTAATAGCTACCTAGTTAAAATAATTACAAAATTACCTGTAAAATAAATCCTAACCTACAATTAAACCTAACACTACACTATCAATAAATAAATTAAATACAATACCTACAATTATCTACAATTAAACCTAACACTACACTATCAATAAATTAATTAAATACAATACCTACAAATAAATACAGTTAAATAAACTAACTAAAGTACAAAAAATAAAAAAATATTTACAAACATTAGAAAAATATTACAACAATTTTAAACTAATTACACCTACTCTAAGAACCCTAATAAAATAACAAAGCCCCCCAAAATAAAAAAATGCCCTACCCTATTCTAAATTACAAAAGTTCAAAGCTCTTTTACCTTACCAGCCCTTAAAAGGGCCCTTTGTGGGGCATGCCCCAAAGAATTCAGCTCTTTTGCCTGTAAAAGAAAAATACAACCCCCCCCCAACATTAAAACCCACCACCCACATACCCCTAATCTAACCCAAACCCCCCTTAAAATAACCTAACACTAATCCCCTGAAGATCATCCTACCTTGAGTCGTCTTCACTCAGCCGAGCAGCGATGGAACCGAAGTGGACATCCGGAGCGGCAGAAGTTATCCTCCAAGGGGCGCTGAAGAAATCTTCCATCCGATGAAGTGATCCTCCAGTCGGCGCTGAAGAAGTCTTCCATCCGGGCGATGTCATCTTCCAAGAGGCGCTGAAGAAGTCTTCTATCCGGGCGATGTCATCTTCCAAGCGGGGTCTTCAATCTTCATCCCACCGACGTGGAACATCCTTCTTTACCGACGGACTACCGACGAATGAAGGCTCCTTTAAGGGACGTCATCCAAGATGGCATCCCTTCAATTCCGATTGGCTGATAGGATTCTATCAGCCAATCGGAATTAAGGTAGGAAAAATCTGATTGGCTGATTGAATCAGCCAATCAGATTCAAGTTCAACCTGATTGGCTGATCCAATCAGCCAATCAGATTGAGCTCGCATTCTATTGGCTGTTCTGATCAGCCAATAGAATGCAAGCTCAATCTGATTGGCTGATTGGATCAGCCAATCGGATTGAACTTGAATCTGATTGGCTGATTCCATCAGCCAATCAGAATTTTCCTACCTTAATTCCGATTGGCTGATAGAATCCTATCAGCCAATCGGAATTCGAGGGACGCCATCTTGGATGACGTCCCTTAAAGGAACCTTCATTCTTCAGTTGGACGTCGGAAGAAGAGGATGGATCCGCGATGGAGGTCTTCAAGATGGAGCCGTTCGTCATCGGATGAAGATAGAAGATGCCGCTTGGATCAAGATGGTTGCCGGTCCGGATCTCCTCTTCTTCCCGGATAGGATGAAGACTTTGGAGCCTCTTCTGGACCTCTTCAGCCGCCGCTTGATAGAAGACTTCAGCCGGATTATGGATCGCCAGCCCCCGCTTGGGCTTGGATGAAGACTTCGGAGGCTTGGATCAAGACTTCGGAGGACGGATCGGTGAACCTGGCATGGTGAAGATAAGGTAGGAAGATCTTCAGGGGCTTAGTGTTAGGTTTATTTAAGGGGGGTTTGGGTTAGATTAGGGGTATGTGGGTGGTGGGTTGTAATGTTGGGGGGGTGGTATTGTATGTTTTTTTTTACAGGCAAAAGAGCTGAATTATTTGGGGCATGCCCCGCAAATGGCCCTTTTCAGGGCTGGTAAGGTAAAAGAGCTTTGAACTTTTTTAATTTAGAATAGGGTAGGGCCTTTTTTTATTTTGGGGGTCTTTGTTATTTTATTAGGGGGCTTAGAGTAGGTGTAATTAGTTTAAAATTGTTGTAATATTTTTCTAATGTTTGTAAATATTTTTTTATTTTTTGTAACAGTTCTTTTTTATTTTTTGTACTTTAGTTAGTTTATTTAATTGTAGTTATTTGTAGGTATTGTATTTAATTAATTTATTGATAGTGTAGTGTTAGGTTTAATTGTAACTTAGGTTAGGATTTATTTTACAGGTAATTTTGTAATTATTTTAACTATTTTAGCTATTAAATAGTTCTTAACTATTTAATAGCTATTGTACCTGGTTAAAATAAATACAAAGTTGCCTGTAAAATAAATATTAATCCTAAAATAGCTACAGTATAATTATTAGTTATATTGTAGCTATATTAGGGTTTATTTTACAGGTAAGTATTCAGCTTTAAATAGGAATAATTTATTTAATAAGAGTTAATTTATTTCGTTAGATTTAAATTATATTTAACTTAGGGGGGTGTTAGTGTTAGGGTTAGACTTAGCTTTAGGGGTTAATCCATTTATTAGAGTAGCGGCAAGATCCAGTCGGCAGATTAGGGGTTAATAATTGAAGTTAGGTGTCGGCGATGTTAGGGAGGGCAGATTAGGGGTTAATACTATTTCTTATAGGGTTATTGAGGCGGGAGTGAGGCGGATTAGGGGTTAATAACTTTATTATAGTAGCGGTGAGGTGCGGTCGGCAGATTAGGGGTTAATTATTGTAGGTAGCTGGCGGCGACGTTGTGGGGGGCAGATTAGGGGTTAATAAATATAATATAGGGGTCGGCGGTGTTAGGGGCAGCAGATTAGGGGTACATAGGGATAACGTAGGTTGCGGCCGTGTGCGGTCGGCAGATTAGGGGTTAAAAAAATTTAATAGAGTGGCGGCGATGTGGGGGGCCTCGGTTTAGGGGTACATAGGTAGTTTATGGGTGTTAGTGTACTTTAGAGCACAGTAGTTAAGAGCTTTATAAACCGGCGTTAGCCCAGAAAGCTCTTAACTACTGACTTTTTTTTGCGGCTGGAGTTTTGTCTTTAGATTTCTAACGCTCACTTCAGCCACGACTCTAAATACCGGCGTTAGGAAGATCCCATTGAAAAGATAGTATACGCAATTGACGTAAGGGGATCTGCGGTATGGAAAAGTCGCGGCTGCAAAGTGAGCGTTAGACCCTTTCCTGACTGACTCTAAATACCAGCGGTAGCCCAAAACCAGCGTTAGGAGCCTCTAACGCTGGTTTTGACGGCTAACGCCAAACTCTAAATCTAGCCGATACACTTTAACTGGGGGATCTGGGAAACGAGAGAGATGCCAACTCCTTCTATGGTAAAAGACCCCTGAAGGACTATAATGGGGAGAATTACTTGCATAGGGTATATATGAGTGTCAAAATTTAGGCTAGGCTCCCTGAGTTATTTTTAATGACTCTCTCGCCTATACTAGAATGGGTTCTCAGCCCAACAGTATCCAGCTAAAAATAAACAGGTGAATATATTGACCATTAACTAATAAATGAGGTCTTATAAGAACTCCATATTGTAAGTGTATCCTACTGCGCCTAGGCAGGGTGGTCTAAATTTAATGATGTGTTTAGGAACTTGTGAAGAGGTATAGAAGGATGGACAACAATGACAGTTCCTAGATTTAACTTATAAATGAGTCCAGTGCAGGCTGAATCTTCAGTGTTTTCTGAGAGGCCTGCAGAAAATGAAAGATAAGAAATACAAACAACTTAGGGTTACGTTTCTCATTTGTTCTTCTGCCTTTTCCTTGGGACTCTGGCCCATTGTGATTTCTGTGATTTTAAGTGCAATGAAAGAGATCCAGGAGTCTCTTCTGTTTGTGAGTTCACTGGTAATTCAGGAGTATATAGGCCAAGTGCTTCACATATTTCTGAAATCCCAAGTGAATCTCTGATAGTAAAGGTTTTGTTATCCTTGTAGATATGAAGAGCAAAGGGATAGCCCCATCTGTATTGAATCTGTTGTTTACGGAAAAGTGAGGTGAGGGGGCGAAGAGTCCCTTGCCGTTGTAAAGTTTTGGTGCTCAAGTACCTTCTTTATTTAAGGGGCCACTAAAGTCAAAATAAAAGTTTCATGATTTAGTTAAAGCATGCAATTTAAAAACACTTTCCAATATACTTCCATTATCAAAATGTGCACATTCTTTATATATCCACACTCCAACTCTTACTGAGCATGTGCAAAGTGCACAGTATATTAGTATATGCATTTTGTGATTGACTGATGGCTGTCACATGGTACAGAGGAGGAAAAATGTATTAGCTTTGAAATTTGCCAGCAAATATTCTATTACCTGATTCAAATTCAAAGTAGTGGCCAATCGTCCGCCAGCAGGGGGGTGTCAATCAACCCGATCGCGATTCCTGTCCGCCTGCTCAAAGCAGGCGGACAGGGTTATGGAGCAGCGGTCTTTAGACCGCTGCTTCATAACTTGTGTTTCTGGCGAGTCTGAAGACTCGCCAGAAACACGGCCCTTCAAGCTCCGTAAGGAGCTTGATAAATATGGGCCATAGCATTGCAGGGTTGCTAATTTTAAAATGACATGCTCTAATGAAATACAGCAAGTCATTTTTTATTTTTGAATAAGAGAATGTAATTTTTCTATTATAATTTTCCTTTAATGAATCTTCTATTACACTTTTCAGAATTAATAATAGTATCATATTGCTCTATTGTCAAATTAATATTTACCTTATTTATAAATCTTGGACCCTTATGTATTGTAATGACCTTAGAGGAAATTGTATGATATATACGGTCACTTTTGGACCTTTAGATAACAGAATTATTGACAACTTGTCAAGTGGTTGACTGATTCTAGACATTGGCAATACTTTTATAAAACATAAAATAGGAAAATTAGTGTACCACCATTTTCAGATCTAAATGAAGTAATATAAAAAATATGGTATATTTAATGTAGCCGACATCACACTTCTAGACACCTCTATAGCTTTAAACTTTAACCTTTGGAGTTCTAGGATATCTTATATTTTTATTTAGGCAAGAAGATGTTATGTGACAGTAGTTAGCTATAGAAGGAAATAAACTATTAATATGTTGTATTAATTCTAACCTTGGGGGAGGGGGTGAGCTTTAAGAAACATACATCTTATGGGGTTCCTAATAGCCAAATGATACTAATGAGGTAAATAGCATTAGAGAACAAGGAACTTGCAATTTTGTATGAAAATACTCCTATGCCAAACTAAGGCTGCTCCTTTTTCTCTATGTAAATAAAATATTCACTGGCAAAAAAATAGGAAGCACTGTGACCATATATGGCCTAGAAAGTATAACACGCAGGCTAGAGAGTGGGATTTTTGTACTTTAAATAAGCTTGGCTGAAGTTATACAGCAATATATGAAGTGCCCTAAATTTTCAGTGCTCTATAGTGTCACAGACATCCCAACCTGCAAAAACTCATTTCAGGGAGGTGGCTTCACCCGCTACTGCGCCTCCACCCCCCAGTTATATATTGGACACCTTGAAACCCTAAATAGGATAGGGACTTAACATTAAAGTAGCTTCCCACTAAAGTCACATTTAAAAAAAAAAATTTAGTTTTATTGCACAACCACATACAACAAACCTATTTTCCAGTGATCGTACGCTTGTTGAATGCTTAAATATTTTAGAATACAAAGTTTAATTACGTGCAGTAAATAAGGTAGTATTTGTGTTTTAATTTTATTAGAATAAGTGGGGGCTTTTTGTTTACTGGTGCAAGCTTTAAGGGTTCTATAACGTCCCAGCAACTAAAGGCATTCCTTAAAGAAACACTTTTCCGTATATGGGCCACATTGGATCATGGTGCTTCAGGGAGATTGCATTCCATTTGCTGGCATCAGGGAGTCACTATTACAATCAGGGAGACTCCCTGAACTTCAGAGAGAGTTGGGGTGTCTGGTGTCATAGCTTTTGAGATAAGAATAAGTTAAAGGTCTGTAGTCTTTCTTAACATAGATATATTGAAATGTGGTAATCAGCATTTTATTTTTAAAATACCTAAGAGCCCACTCAAAACGAATGTAATGAGAAACATTTGTTATGTGTGCCGTTATAAATCATATGCAAGAAACAGTAATTCTTAGTACAGCTATAAATTATATACTTAATATAAGCATCTAAGTATAGATTGTCAACTATCATTAAAGGGACACTAAAAACAAAATAATTATTTCATGATTCAGATAGAGAATACAATTTAAAATACAATTTCAATTTACTTCTATTATCTAATTTGCTTAATTATTTAGATATCCTTCGCTGAAGAAATAGCAATGCACATAGGTGAGCCAATCACATGAGGTTTCTATGTGCAGCCACCAATCAGCAGCTACTGAGCCTATCTAGATATGCTTTTCAGCAAGCAATATCAAGAGAATGAAGCAAATTAGATAAAAGAAGTAAATTAGAAATTTTGTTTAAAATTGCATGTTCTTTTTAAATCATGAATAACAATTTTTAGGTTTCATGTCCCTTTAAATAACGTAGCCAGAAAGGATGGTACTTAGTGGATCTTAGTGCTTCATATAATACTTGAAAATAAAAGGGCCTCTTCTCAATATTGTAAACAAATTTACAAAGACAAAAGAAATATAAATCAAACAAACCTATCTGTTTAACTGAGGCTCATCAGAGTGAACTCTGTTAACTAACAATGTTGGACTAGAACTGAGTTTGATTCTTTAACCCTTTGAGTGCTAAGCACTTTCCCACCTGGATGCTAAGCTGTTTTAAGTTTTTTTTTTTTTAAATATTTTTTTTTTAACTTTTTTTCTTTTTTTTTCAGTTACCTTACACTTACACTGTTGGAAAGGTTAGGCGATTACCTTTCCAACGGTGGGTCTTGGGGGTCTGTAGCTGCTTAGATGTCTAGATACAGGCTTCTAAGCAGGATGCCCCCTGCTCCTATACTTAACATTGTGAATGTTAAATAAAGTTGCGCGGTGACGTCATCACATCATTGCGCATGATGTCACCACACATAACGTGAAGCCCCGGCGCTGCCTGTCATGGAATCATGTAATGGAATCAGCCAATCAGAATCAAGTTCAATCCGATTGACTGATCCGATCAGCCAATCAGATTGAGCTCGCATTCTATTGGCTGATCGGAACAGCCAATAGAATGTGAGCTCAATCTGATTGGCTGATTGGATCAGCCAATCGGATTGAACTTGATTCTGATTGGCTGATTCCATCAGCCAATCAGAATTTTCCTACCTTAATTCCGATTGGCTGATAGAATCCTATCAGCCAATCGGAATTCGAGGGACGCCATCTTGGATGACGTCCCTTAAAGGAACCTTCATTCGGCGAGTAGGCGTCGGTTGAAGAGGTTGGATCCGCGTCGGTTGGAAAGAAGATGGCTCCGCTCCGCTCCGCTCCAGAAGAAAGAAGATTGAAGATGCGGCTTGATAGAAGACTTCATCCCGATGATGGACTTCCGACTTCAGCCTGATGATGGATTTCTTCAGCCGCCGCTTGGATCCAGACTTCAGCCCGAGGATGGACGTCACTCTTCAGCCCCCCGCTTGGGCTTGGATCAAGACTCTGGACCGATCAGTGAACCTGGCATGGTGAAGACAAGGTAGGAATATCTTCAGGGGCTTAGTGTTAGGTTTATTTAAGGGGGGTTTGGGTTAGATTAGGGGTATGTGGGTGGTGGGTTGTAATGTTGGGGGGGGTATTGTATGTTTTTTTTTACAGGCAAAAGAGCTGAATTCTTTGGGGCATGCCCCGCAAAGGGCCCTGTTCAGGGCTGGTAAGGTAAAAGAGCTTTGAACTTTTGTAATTTAGAATAGGGTAGGGCATTTTTTTATTTTGGGGGGCTTTGTTATTTTATTAGGGGGCTTAGAGTAGGTGTAATTAGTTTAAAATTGTTGTAATTTTTTTCTAATGTTTGTAAATATTTTTTTATTTTTTGTAACTTAGTTCTTTTTTATTTTTTGTACTTTAGTTAGTTTATTTAATTGTATTTATTTGTAGGAATTGTATTTAATTTATTTATTGATAGTGTAGTGTTAGGTTTAAACAAAGGGAAAAACCCAATAGGGGGCGCTACCAAGAAATATATGTTTCAAACCATCAATACACAGATAACAAATATGACAAAATATGGTATTGGTGTGTGTATGCACACTACTAGATACCAGAGTCCTAGGTCCTGGATGAAAGACAAGATCAAAGTCCTAGGTGCTCAAATAAGGTAGAAATATCCGTCTTCTCAAAACCAGAGGCAGCACTCGATCTTCACCCTCCAAAGGTTAATATATCTAGAATCAAACACAAGGAAAGAGGCGCCGTATGTGTGAATCTGAAACAGCTAACATCAGATAGAAAACATGTGCAGGGTACTAACAATATGAAAAGGCACTCCAATGTGCCAATAGGAGCAGGCTGGTATTCACAGCAAACCAGCTGGCTGAACAGGCAATCCAGGATAACCAAAGTGAGAGACTCAGAATCTGGATCCCACGATATGGAGACAGGAGCTAGGTGAAAACAAAGGCACACCACTGTGTGAATCTGTAGGAGTACACTGATAGATTCACAATCTGTACAGGGTACTCACATTCTGTAGCGGCACTCAGCCAATCAGATTCAAGTTCAATCCGATTGGCTGATTGGTTCAGCCAATCGGATTGAATTTGAATCTGATTGGCTGATTGAATCAGCCAATCAGATTTTTCTACCTTAATTCTAATTGGCTGATAGAATCCTATCAGCCAATCGGAATTCGACGGACGCCATGTTGGATGACGTCATTTAAAGGAACCTCATTCGTCGGGAAGTCGTTGTGCTGGATGGATGTTCCGCGTCGGAGAAGCGAAGAAAGAAGATTGAAGATGCCGCTTGGTAGAAAACTTTGCCCCGATGGAGGACCTCTTCTCTGCCGATTGATTGAAGACATCGCCAGATGGAAGACTTCTTCTTTGCCGCTTGGATGAAGACATTGCCGGATGGAAGACTTCTTATCTGCCGCTTGATTGAAGACATCGGCCGGTTCGGATGAAGAGTTCTGCCCGGCTGGGTAAAGACAAGGTAGGGAGATCTTCAGGGGGGTAGTGTTAGGTTTATTTAAGGGGGGTTTGGGTTAGAGTAGGGGTATGTGGGTGGTGGGTTGTAATGTTGGGGGGTGGTATTGTGTTTTTTTTTACAGGCAAAAGAGCTGATTTCTTTGGGGCATGCCCCGCAAAAGGCCCTTTTAAGGGCTGGTAAGGTAATAGAGCTGTTAACTTTTTAAATTTAGAATAGGGTAGGGAATTTTTTTTATTTTGGGGGTCTTTATTATTTTATTAGGGGGCTTAGAATAGGTGTAATTAGCTTAAAAATCTTGTAATCTTTTTTTATTTTTTGTAATTTAGTGTGTTTTTTTTTGTAATTTAGTTTAGTTTATTTTATTGTATTTTAGTTTAGATATTTGTATTTTATTTAATTTATTGATAGTGTAGGTGTATTTGTAACTTAGGTTAGGATTTATTTTACAGGTACATTGGTAATTATTTTAACTAGGTAACTGTTAAATAGTTATTAACTATTTAATAGCTATTGTACCTAGTTAAAATAAATACCAAGTTACCTGTAAAATAAATATAAACCCTAAAATAGCTACAATGTAATTATTAATTATATGGTAGCTATCTTAGGGTTTATTTTATAGGTAAGTATTTAAATTTAAATAGGAATATTTTAATTATTAATATTAATATTAATTAGATTTATTTTAATAAGAATTTAGTTAGGGATGTTAGAGTTAGATAGGGTTATTATACTTAATATATATATAATATAATAACGATATTAACTATATTAACCCTAATATAATTAGGGTTAATATATAATATAATAACTATATTAACTATATTAACCCTAATATAATTAGGGTTAATATAGTTAATATAGCTGGCGGCGGTGTAGGGGGATTAGATTAGGGGTTAATGTATTTAATATAGCTGGCGGCGGTGTAGGGGGATTAGATTAGGGGGTTAATGTATTTAACATAGCTGGCAGCGGGGTAGGGGGATTAGATTAGGGGTTAATGTATTTAATATAGCTGGCGGTGGTATAGGGGGATTAGATTAGGGGTTAATTAATTTAATATAGCTGGCGGCGGTATAGGGGGATTAAATTAAGGGTTAATGTAATTAATATAGCTGGCGGCGGGGTAGGGGGATTAAATTAGGGGTTAATGTAATTAATATAGCTGGCGGCGGTGTAAGGGGCTCACAATAGGGGGTAAATAATGTAGATTGCGGCGGTGTAAGGGGCTCACATTAGGGGGAATGTAATGTAGATGGCGGCGGTGTAAGGGGCTCACATTAGGGGGAATGTAATGTAGATGGCGGCGGTGTAAGGGGCTCACATTAGGGGGTAGGTAATGTAGATGGCGGCGGTGTAAGGGGCTCACATTAGGGGGTAGGTAATATAGATGGCGGTGGTGTAAGGGGCTCACATTAGGGGGTAGGTAATATAGATGACGGTGGTGTAAGGGGCTCACATTAGGGGGTATGTAATGTAGCTGGCGACGGTGTAGGGGGATCACATTAGGGGGTTATACTTTTAATGTAGGTGGCGGCGGGGTCCGGGAGCGGCGGTTTAGGGGTTAATACATTTCTTATTGTTAGGATAGTGAGGGGGGATAGCGGATAGAGGGTTAGACGCGTTGGGCTGTGTTTGGGAGGCGTGTTAGACAGTATGGGTGATTTTATAACTTAGTCAGGTTTTGTAGGCGCCAGCAGTTTCTAAAGTGCAGTAAGTCACTGGCGATTCCAGAAATTTGTACTTACGCAGATGTCTGGACATCACTGGTTTATCCGATTTACGGCACTTTAGCCTCTGACGGCGCCGTATATGGGATAGCTCGAGTTGCGAGCTGAAACTACGGGCGGCGGGGGTTCCCTCGCTTGCACCGCAAACTACGATCTATATTGGATCGCGCCCCTGCTGAGAGCCAGATATTGCATAGCTGTTAACTCAATCTCAGGTACAGAATATCTGGAATTGTATCCACCCTAGGATATAATTAAAAGTAATTGGTTGGTTTCACTTAACGCTACTTCTGCCTATGGGTCTTTCCTGGTAAAACATAGCATAATAGTGTGTAACAGTTATTGTGGTGTGTGACAGTGACATCATGTGGGACAATAAATTAGATATAAAGATGATCCGAAAATAATCTTAAGGGTCTGGTGTACACCTTTTTCTTCCCATATATTAAATGGCCCTGAATTATATACGATTTTGAAATCATGATTACCTTGAATCAGATAACGTATAATAAATCTTTAAAAATTTTGCCAAGCATTTACTGGTTCTTGCAATATACAGATTTCTTTAATAGACACATGTAGAGTTTTACTTTTTGTATGTGTTATGCTTTAAGGTAGAGAGGTTTTATTTTACTTTGTTCTGTCTCTAGAGGACTCTAATAACCAAGATATTACAAAAATAACATAAAGTTCCTACCACCTTGTTTGAAGTTTTCTCAAACTAATCCTAGGTTGTTGCATAAAACATATAAACTTTTCAAATAATTAATTAGGAAAGTTAACATTTCCTTTTTTATTAATAGTGGAATTGTTTGCAATATATTATAGTCTAGGGAATATTATAATTTGTATAATATTTACTCTTCCTCTAATAGAGAAAGGAAGACTTATCCTATGTGGGGTCCTTTTGTAATAATTCCAGTATTTATACTAATTTTCTTGTTTTAACAATATTTTTATTTCTAAATAAGGGCTAAAGTTGAAAGTAAACCAGTTCGCGAAAGTGCAGTTGAATTTAACAGGGGTGGCATAGCGCAACTTAAAGGGTAAAAAGGGACACTCAAATCAAAATAAACTTTTATGATTCAGAAAGAGCATGCAGTTTTAAGACACTTTGCAATTTACTTCCATATTCAAATTTTTATATGCACACTTTCTGGGGAACAAGATCCTACTAAAGCATGTGCACAAACTCACAGGGTATACGTATACTAGTCTGTGATTGGCTGATGTCTGTCACATGATATAGTGGGACGGAAAATGGGACAAAAAATAAATTTGTCAGAAAAAAGCTTCTGCTTATTTGAAATTCAGAGTAGGTGTTAAATCATTGTCTTATGTACTTGTTAATTATTATATAATTCTACTTCATTGAATGGTCCTCTAACTGTTACGCTTGATTAAAAAGTTGCACAAAAAAACGTCAAAAATAAATTTAAAAGTACAGTTAAACACATAATACCACTATAAATATTATTTAAAAAAATTAAATAAAAAGATATAAGGCCTCAAAGATACAAGGTCTCAGGTGTTAGAAAAAAAAAAAAAGACTGCAAAAAGCAAAAAAGCTTTAACATAGAGATAAATACATATAGATTTCTAAATATATATTTGTATGTGTGTGTATGTATATATATAGTTCCGGTACAGAAAACGATCCCGGAGGGGAGGAAAGAAACACCGGGCCCAGTGGAGATATTCGTTCACAGCGGAGCAGCACAAGGAACAAGCAACCGCAAAGGGGAAAGAAAAAAGTATCCAATTAAATTCAAGGTACTCACAAAGTCTCCCTGATCTTGACCCCTGAACTGTTTGCACAAACCCCGGTAGATTCGACACAAATAGATAATACTAATCCTGATATGTTGAACCATAATGATAAAAGCAATGTGGTTATTAATATTTTGAAATATACACTAACCCAGGATGAATATTCTGTATTATGTAAGGGATTATCTTTTTGTCCCACAGGTTTTGTGAATGAATTCACTGTTGAAAAAGATCTGTATAGGTTTTTTCGTTCCTTAAAATGAAAGGCACATTTTGGCAATGAAAATGATGGTATGGTTGATAATATATCTGCTGATATTGACAATGCAATGTTTAATTTAAAGTCTCTTAAATTAAAAAGCAAATCTAATTTTGTTCCAAGTTCTATTAACCCAGGTGTTGAGACATTTATAAAATTTGTTCAGAATGATGTTAAGAACTTGTTGTCCCACAAGAAGATTAAACAAAACAGTAATATTACCTTACCTATGGTGAAAGACAGGCACTTAAAGATTTGGCTAAAAATAAAAACATTACCATTAAAAATGCAGACAAGGGTGGGGCGCTTGTTGTATTAGACACTGAGTATTATGTACAAGAAATATTAGGTCAGCTATCTGATGGTGGTATCTATCAGGTTTTAGATAGTGATCCGTTAATAGAGATTAAGAAAGAAATACAAATTGTGGTGGATACCGCTTTAAAGAATTACATTATTTCAAAAGATCTGGCAAAGTTTCTAATTAAAACTGACCCTATTACTCCTGTTTTTTATACACTACCTAAACTTCACAAAAACCACAATACCCCCAGGTAGACCAATTGTCGCTAGTACAGACTCTATATTTTCACACATTGCCATATTTGTAGATAAAATTCTCAACCCTATTGCGCCCAAACCAGTTTCTTTCCTGAAAGATACAGGTGATATATTAAAAACACTTTCTTGCATTTCAGATGTGGAGAATGATATCCTCTTTTCATTAGATGTTGTGAGACTTTACACATGTATTCCTCATGAGGCAGGTATTCAAGTTGTTCTTGAGTCAATTAAACAAGAAACAAATTTTCTTTGCAACAAAGTAATTTTATTGAAGATTTACTTAATATACTTTTATATCTCAATTATTTCCTCTTTCAAGATACTTTTTATCTACAAAAGCGAGGAACCGCTATTGGTTCAAATATGGCCCCTTCATACGCCAACATTTTCGTTAGTCAGTTTGAGCAAAGGAATGTTTATACCAACCAAGACTTTAAAACAAAATGCAGGCTATGGCTGCGCTATATCGATGATGTGTTTGGCGTATGGAGGGGCCCTATAACATCTTTAATATATTTTGTGGAGGACCTTAATAAATGTACTGACAGTTTGAGATTCACATTTAATTTTTCTTATACTTCTGTGAATTACCTTGATACAGTTATATATATAAAAGATACAATTCTTATAACGGATTTGTATGTGAAGCCTACTGATCGCAACACATTACTTCAGTATAATAGCTATCAACCTAAGAAAGTTTTTTCTTCTATTCCCAAAAGCCAGTTTATTAGAACCATCAGAAATGTGCAAGACAAGGATATGCAAGGCACTAGACTTGAGGAAATGGCTGACAAATTTATTGAAAGAGGATCTCCCCCATCTATGATCGCTAGGTGTAAAAATGAACTTTTTCATGATACAAAGGTAAAGACAAAGAATGATACTAAACGTGTCATTTTCTCTTCTGAGTTCAATACACATAGTGATCATATTGCCAATATTATAAAGAAGCACTGGTATCTTCTAGGAAAGTTTAACCCTCATATACCTGAATTTAAAGTTCCCCCCATGCACTCCTATAGAAGAGTTAAAAACATTAGGGACACTTTGGTTAAGGCTGACATAGGTGGCACTAACACCAACAGAATTACCTTTCTTACAACTCCTAAGAAAGGTTCATACCCCTGTCTTCATTGTGCACAATGTAACGCAACGATAAAAGGTAAACACATAGCACAAACCAATGATAGAAAAATTTGGGAAATTAATGGTTATTACACTTGTGATACAGATTTTGTGGTTTACCTATTAAAATGTCCTTGTGGGAGGGGCTATGTTGGGGAGACGACATGCCCCATTAGAGATAGGATTAGTGGACATAAATCCTCAATTAGATGCCAAGATAGAACACTTCCAGTCTCTTCCCATTTTTTAGAAATGGGACACACTGTCCGTCAGTTCCAAATAATCGATAATATCCCAAAACTCAGGAGAGGAGGCAATAGGGAATTGGAATTAAAAAAGAGAGAGGTATGGTGGATTCAACATCTTAAAACTCTACATCCTGTAGGTCTGAACAGAGATCTCATGATCAAAATATGCATAATGGCTCATGTGTTTAACTTTATCTATGTGCTTAACATTTTCTAACTTTGAGGAAAAAAATGTTGTTTAAATGTTTCACTATGAGTAATTTATGTACTTATCCTGTAGATGGCAGTAGAAATTTTCACATTTGGTTAACAATGTTTGGCTCTTATGGAGTTAATATGTTTGCAATTAAGGTATTCAGCCTATTTAAAGCTGTGTTGCATAGCAACTATAGCATGATTAAGGGTCTGTGTTACTCAAAACGTTGCTGTCTTTTCATGATGACACCTCAATAAAGGTTTTCTTACTTTTATGAAACAGTGCTGGAGCCACTTGTCTTTTTCCTTTGGAGTTATATATTGGAGGTGAGCAGGACCCTCTGGCTGCCGTGCACTTTGCTACTTATATATGAACTGCTGACTTGTGCTGGACCTATTGCTTGTTTTATATATATATATATATATATATATATATATATATATATATATATAAATCGCCGATAGCTTTAATATATCCTTAATATATCTTCAATACATTTTTTATACTCTAGATCACTGAGTATTTAATGAGTATTGAAGAGATACTCTAATCCAAATTGCTTTCTGTATAGCAACTGGTATAATATTGATCTTGCTTACATTTTCACACTTTATCCACAAATAACCTTTTTCATCAGGCTTTACACTTTGATTGATGTCTGAATACTATATCCTATACAGATCTTTAACAACCCCATTGTTCCTAGGACAGGAAAAATATGAACCTTTATGGTTTCTTTGGTAACGGTAATCCGTTAAAAAATATTAGTTTATAAAATAAACGTTAATATATGTCCTTTAAACAGTGGTGGGTGATATGTATTTCATTATTGTGTTAACATTCTGAATATTCACAGGAGTTTAGGAACAATAAGAGTTAAAATGTGCACTTTTTGATTACTAGTGATTGGTTTAAGCAATGGCCAATAAAAGTTCTTGTTGGCTTTTAAATAGTCAGCACATTTGTAGTTATTTAGCTATGATTACAGAGTTTAACCGAAACATGTCAGCTTGAGTACACTGTGCTCGAAAATTTGTGTAAGTTGGACCCCCATGGGTCTCTTCTTTTTATCCCTAGTGGAATTATAATAAAGACTTTTATTTCAACTCTGCCTTTGGATTAACGTTATTCATGATTTTTATATATATATATATATATATATATATATATATATATATATATATATATATATATATATATATATATATATATATATATATATACACACACACACACACATAAATCGCCAATAGCGCAAGGCATTATCCCTTACTCTACACTGCCACATCCCCCAGCACAATAAACCCCCTAACCTATTAACCCCTATGCCACCACAACCACCCAACGCAAACTCCCCCTACACTACTTAACTACCTAACACCCCCTAAGTTACAAAAAATAAATAAAAAATCTAATAAAAACCCACAGTTATGCCTGTTTTAAAACTAAAGCCCCCCTTTAAAAAAACACCCCAAAATAAAAAACTAACACTAAAAGTTACAATAGCATTAGGACATTGACCTAAAGCAATTTAGCTATTTTGCTCCAAAATATACAACCTCATTCTACAAAAAAAGTAACCCCCCACTCCTACCCAAAAAAAGCCTATCTAAAAAAAGCCTCTCTAAATATTGCACTGATAGGGGCATTTTGTAGAATTTCCCTTTTTAAAAAAAATCCATATTAAAAAAAAAAGGTTGCCCTGAATGATAAAATTTTTTGTAGGGCATTGTGCTAAGGTTTTCAGCCCTTTTTAAAAAAAAAAAAAAAAAAAAAAACTATACTAAAAAACAACACTATCCTACAAAAGCCTAAAAAAACATATTCTAAAAAAATAGATAGACAACAGAATGTCAGTGGCGCCGGAGGCTGACTGTATATGAAATAATCAGCAAATTTGTAGATAAATAAACATTTAGCTATAATAAATGCTAAGGGGGAATATCGGTAAAAATGGAGAGGATATATCAGCCACTCAAGTGTAAATTTACTACTTTGAAGTGATTTTATTAAATTTGTGGTTAATATAAATAGGCTAGTGGATTAGTAAAAGGAACTTGATAGAATGAATAAGCAGTACGATTCAATCATTAGATAAATATATATACATTTAATAAATGGTTCATAATAAATTTAAATGGTTCATAATAAATTTAAAATATTAAATTTAAACATTTATTATGAACCATTTAAATTTATTATGAACCATTTATTAAATGTATATATATTTATCTAATGATTGAATCATACTGCTTATTCATTCTATCAAGTTCCTTTTACTAATCCACTAGCCTATTTATATTAACCACAAATTTAATAAAATCACTTCAAAGTAGTAAATTTACACTTGAGTGGCTGATATATCCTCTCTATTTTTACCGATATTCCCCCTTAGCATTTATTATAGCTAAATGTTTATTTATCTACAAATTTGCTGATTATTTCATATACAGTCAGCCTCCGGTGCCACTGACATTCTGTTGTCTATCTGTCTAATCTATTCACAACTGTGAGAAGTGTGAATTTGTCAGTCGGCTAGCACTGTTGAATATCCCCAGTCCAGTGTTAATTTGGTTTTTCTCTTGATATTTTAAAAAAAAAGACTGCCCTTAGCCCTTTTGGGATAAAAAAAGGCCTATTCTAAAAATATACTTTACTATAAAAACCTAACCCTAAAAACAAACCCTAAGCTTAAAAAAAAAAAAAAGCCCACCCCCAGAAAATCCTAACGCTAAACGCCGACTCCTACATGATCGCCAACTGCGGTGCTCCTCTTCATGGTGGGGGCCCATCTTCATGGAGGCGGTGGTCCTCCTTCTATCTTCATCCCAGCAGGTGTGGTCCATCTTCATCCATCTTCTGCCGCCACTCTGCTGAGGCAGTCTTCATCCATCGACTGCATCTTCTTATCTTCTTTTCTTGCCATCCTTGGATCTTCCTTTTATATAGAGGTACCATTGTGTTCATATTGGCTGATCTTCAAATTCAAATGAGCCAATAGAAAAAGCTTTCATTTTATTGGCTGATTTGAATTTGGATTTGAAAATTGGGTGAAGTGTCTCCTGGCATCCAATGAGTTAACCTACCTAATTAGTGCTCTGGTCACCTCCACTCTTTCCAATGTTAATGCTCTTCATCCCTTATCTCCCTCCTCTCCTTCCATCTTCTCCCTTCTATCCCTTATCTGTCATCTCTCCCTCCTCCTTTCCCTCCATTCTCTTCCATCCTCTCACTCTCTAATTTTTTTCTTTTGAAATGCCATGAAAAATAATAAATACATGTCATGTTACACCCTGACCAAATAATATAATGACTAAAAAAGGACTAAAACCTGTGTGTGTGTGTGGGAGGGGGGGGGGGAGATGAATTTTGAGTGCCTAGGGCATCACAAAAACTAAATATGCCATTGGCTAATACAAAACTGCAGGTATGTAAATGCAAGGATTGTTTTAGTGTGCAAATAAATGGCATTTTGTTGCATTCTACATGTGATGATTTATCGTTCTATCAAATTAGTTTAGTGCTCTTTTTTCATAATTTTTGCTATACTAATTATGTTTGAATAGAATTATAGCATGTATACATTCTCAAACTTGGTTTAAGGGACAGTAAACACCTTGTAATTACAGCATTATTCTGCAGTCTTCCAATAGCAGAGTCCGAACATTATTAGAACAGATTAACACCTTGTTTGCTTCAATAGTTTTTCAATGGTCACACTCTAACCACCACTTTCCTTATTCGTAGATGAGATTTGTCATTGCTTTAACAAAATTTAAATTGTTTGGCTTCAGCATAAATGAAAAGATAACAGCATGCAAAGTAGAGACAGATATGTGACAAGGTTAGTCTTGTGAAGCCTATATTGTGCCCTTGTAGGGCCTAATACTCAAAAGCTCGCCACTCAGGTGAGATGATCTAGCTCGGCTTGTCAGTACAGAGAGGTTCTTTAAAAAAATATTGATTTTACTATAATTGGTTCTTCATGTGAAGGAGAGACATCTACATTACAATATAAGGTCTAAAAAAATCATGATTCCTCTCCATGCCGGCAGGCTATTGAATATCAGGCCCTTAATCTTTAGGGCTGGAAGTATATTGTAAAATTGTTTTCATATGCACTGTTAAGTTTCTTATTTTAAAATCTCAAAGAGTTTAATTTCATTTTAAGTCACTATTCAGAAAACAGAACTTTGTGTAATTTTAAATGTATGTAATATTTCTTTATGGTTGGATATTTTATTGCTATTTATTGTTTGCACAAATTGCAAGGTACAAGGTATTAAGAGATACTTCCTCTTAATTTTTTCTAATGTTTATTATTTTGGGAAGATGAACTGATGCGAAAATAGAACCATAACATGTATGCTTTAAATAATTAGGAAATAATAATGACTCTCACACTGGTATGTACCATGCTTAGCTTATGAGTTATAGAAAATGGTTTCTTTTTTTTTTGCATTTTATATCACTACTTTTATAACAAGCTCCGCACCCCTGCTCTGCGCCGCCATCACTCCGGATGAAGATAGAAGATGATGGAGCCGCCTGGAAGACCTTCTCTGCCAGACTTCAGGAACGGTGAGTACCTATTTAGGGCTTAGTCTTAGGCTTTTTATTTTTTGGGGTGGTTTGTTTTTTTAGTTTAGGGTTTTTTGGGCTGTAAAAGAGCTGATTGCCTCTTTTAAGGGCAATGCCCATACAAATGCCCCTGGGCAATGGGTAGTTTAGGTTTTTTTAGTGTTAGTTTTTTTATTTTGGGGGGTTTGGTGGGGGGGACTTAGTATTTTTACATGTAAAAGAGCTGTTTAACTTAGTGCAATGCCCTACAAAAGGTCATTTTAAGGGTTATTTTAGGGTAGTTTAGTTTAGATTAGGGGGTGTTTTTATTTTGTTTGTTTTTTTATTTTCATAGGGGTATTAGATTAGGTTTAAAATTTTTTATTTTTGATAATTTTGTTTAATTTTTTCTGTAATTTTAGACTTTTATTTTTTGTAATTTTAGATTATTTTTTTGTAATTTAATGTTAGGTTTTATTTTTAAATTAATGTTAGGATTTTTTATTTTAAAAGGGGTTGTTAGGTTAGGGGGCTTAGTAATTAAGTTACTTATTTGCGTTGTGGGGGTTGGTGGTTTAGGAGTTAATAGGTTATTTAGGTTTATTGCGATGTGGGGGGTTGGCAGTTTAGGGGTTAATAGGTTAATTAAGTTTATTGCGATGTGGGGGGTTGACGGTTTAGGGGATAATATTTTAATTATGTTATTTGCGTTGTTCAATTTGCGGATTAGGGGTTAATTACTTTATTATTTTGTGATGTGGGAGTTGGCAGTTTAGGTGTTTGTTAATATTTCTTGCAGTTGCTTAGGTTTTTTTTGTTAATGCTTTGTATGGGCGGTTAGGCTTTTTTGTGTTATACTTCATTCGGGCGGTTAGGTTTTTTTATTATTTCGTGCAGTCTGTTCGTTTTTTTTTGTTATTTGGTGCGGGCGGTTGCATGTTTTTTTTCTTAATACTTCGTTTGCCTATGCTTAATCCAGGTGGATTCCAAAAATGGCAGGGTGGTGAAAGAATCGCTGCATAATAATCCTAATATTCCCGCTAGCACCTAAATCTACACTCTCCGTCCCTCTCCCACCACTAACCCTCTCCCCCACCTTCTACCCCTCACTCTTGCTAGCCATAACTAAACATAAAACAATTTAGAAAATAAAAAACAATCTGTGAGAATGATCTGATCCCTCAATTTAAAATATCCCTATATATATAATGTGTGCATTAAACGGACACTAAAGTCAAAATTAAAATTTAATGATTTAGATAGAGCACGCAGTTTTAAGAGGCTTTCCAATTTACATCCATTATCAAATTAAGCAAACTTTCTGAGACACCAACTCCTACTGAGCATGAGCAAAAGTTCAAACTGTATACGAGTCAGTGCTTTGCTTATGGTTGTCACATGATACAGGGGGCTGGCAAATTGAAGGAAATTTTTAAATGCGTCAGAAAAAAAATCTACTGCTCATTTAAATTTCAGAGTAAGAGTTATTACATTGTCTTTTTTTTTTTTTTTAAATATCTTTTTATTATTTTCAGCAAAAGGTATAGTAACAAAAACAATTTCAAACAGTTTCAAAATCCACATACATGTGTAAAGCATTGTAGTAAGGTCCAACAATAAAGTACAATAAGGCAGGAAAATCAGCTCTCAATGTGGCAAATGTAAGAGTGTCTGTCATGGTCTATCTACAGAACTACCTGCAAAAAGGGCTGCTATGGACCTAGAAGGGGAAGATCAGATACCTGTTGATAAATAAATACTTATGACGAATATCGTCAACTTTTAACTACATCAGTAGCTCACAATTGGCTGTACCTGCACTGAGCCAGGGGAGCTGAGCTCTAGATCAAGCACAAACCAATACAGAGGAGAGATAAACGGACATTATGTTCATGTTAACCTATAATGGCAATTAAAGTACTCTTGCGGGAAAGGGGAGCATACATCAAAGGCGAGGTAAGCAGTGGGGTAGGGAGGTAGGGGAAGAAGGAAAGGGGGGAGGGGGTTCATTAAAGGGAGAAGGAGAAGAGGAGGGTTCCAGACTGTCTCAGAGCTCCCCTCCCGGACACGGAAGGGCCTCCCGGTCAGGGCATCTAGTGTCTTTTATCTGAATTATCTACTTACACCTTGGTGATCCTTATTCCGGCTGACGTTTACGTTGTGACAGGTAGTTCTCCCAAGGTTCCCAGATGAGACTGAAGGCTGCAGATTGGTTTCTTACTCTATAGACATAGTCTTCCATGGATTTAACATAATTTAAATACTCTACTACAGCCTGCCACCTCGGGGGTAGCACTTTTTTCCAATTTCTGGCAATTACCATTTTAACTGAGGTGAGCATATATAAAAGGAGGGCTCTCTTGTGAATAGGCATTTTCTTTAAGCCCAAATGCAAGAGGGCCAAGCTAGGGCTAGAGATCTCTGGCAACTCCAATTTGACACAGACGGCCCGAAGTTTAGTCCAGAGTGACTTTAGTCTGGGGCAAGACCAGCAGGAGGGAGGGTGGTCAGGGTATAAAGTTTTAAGTTTGGTCGGGACAAGGTGCCATCTAGTTAAATTTTAAAATAGAGTTCATACATCGTAGTGCAATGTAATGTCGCCTTGGTTATTGTGTTTGCTTTGGCCCAGTCCACTTCTGAGTGTGACACCTTCAGTTCTACCTCCCAGGAGAGCATGTGTCTCGTTTTTGTAAGAGTCGGATCCCCTAAGAGGCATCTATAGTGTGCCGTGAGGGGTTTATATAGTTGGAGGCCAGCTTTCCATCTGGACTCCCAAATCATAGGGCTCCGAACCTTATCAACCAGCAATCCCCATGCTCTCATCAAAAATCTCAGTACTAAAAGTTCAAACTCGAGGTGACGCGGCGGGTCATATTTAATCACCATTTCATGGTGTGAGAGGAGGTGGTCACCTATGTAGAAATCTCCTACTGAGGATATCTCTGATTGTTTCCATAAATTCAATCTCATGTTAGGGAGGCCCTGAAGGAGGGGAACTGTGGGATGAATAGGGGAGGGATGAGGAGCGATCTGCGTGTTATGTCGTAGTTTATACCAGTAAGAGAAAAAGAGGTAAGATAACCTCAAAAGGGGTGGTTAACAAGCACTCATTCCTAGTTGTGAGTAAAATAAAGATTTTTATTCGTTATAATTAAAATACAAGCCTTCAAATCAAACAGTACCTAAATTTAAACTAAGTTACATCATCCCCCTGTTTCCTGGCCAATAGCAGCTCCCTCGGCTTCAGGTGACAGGGAAAACGGACTACTAGTGTTTAAAACCAACAAAATGCACCTAGGTGCACAAAAAACGAGCAAACTAGTTTCGGCTGTACTATCAGCCTTTCTCAATGCGACAGACAAACCAAGGCCCGGGTGCCACCCCTTTAAATAGCACTCTGTGAGATCCAATCGCAGGCTGCATAAGAAAACCTCCCACTTAAGATCCAATCACTTTGCACTGAGACGTCTTGTATTTTAATTATAATGAATAAAAATCTTTATTTTACTCACAACTAGGAATGAGTGCTTGTTAACCGCCCCTTTTGAGGTTATCTTACCTCTTTTTCTCTTATTTGTATTATTAATGGTGGAATAGCACCGGAAATTGTGTTTTTTCCATTAATTCCAGTTTACACGTAACTAGTGCCAGTGCTCTCATTTTTCCTAATTCACTAGTAGTTTATACCAGAGCCTCTGGCATCCCTTGACCACTGGATTACTGGAGATGGTAAGTAGTGAAGTAAGGTGTGGGGGAACCATAGCAAATCCGAAAGGTCGATATACGCTGGGAGAGAGGCTTGTTCCAGCATTCTCCATCTCGTGGGTGGAAGATCTCGTCCCCATGCTGAAATATGGGAAATCATTGTGGCCTCATGGTAGGCACTGACACTCGGTAGGCTCAAGCCTCCACGCTCCAGAGGGGACTGCAAAATAGCCGCCGCAACTCTAGCGGCTAGATTTAGAGTTTTGTCGGTAAAGACCCGCGTAGCTAACGCTGCTTTTTTTCCCAACGCACCCTTCCAACAACGCTGGTATTTAGAGTTGTCTGAGGGGCTGCGTTAGGCTCAAAAAAGGGTGCGTTGAGCCTAATGTAGCTCCACATCAACCCTCAATACCAGTGTTGCTTACGGTAGCGGTAAGCTGGAAAAACGTGCTTGTGCACGATATCCCCATAGGAAACAATGGTGCTGAGCTGTCTGAAAAAAAAACTAACACCTGCAAAAAACCAGCGTTCAGCTCCTAATGCAGCCCCATTGTTTCCTATGGGGAAACACTTTCTAAGTCTGCACCTAACACCCTAACATGAACCCCGAGTCTAAACACCCCTAACCTTACACTTATTAACCCCTAATCTGACGCCCCCGATATCGCTGACCCCTGCATATTATTATTAACCCCTAATCTTCCGCTCCGGACACCGCCGCAACCTACATTATTACTTTGAACCCCTAATCTGCTGCCCCTAACACCGCCGACCCCTATATTATATTTAATAACCCCTAATCTGCCCCCCCCCAACGTCGCTGCTACCTTACCTACACTTATTAACCCCTAATCTGCTGACCGGACCTCGCCGCCACTATAAGAAATGTATTAACCCCTAAACCGCCGCACTCCCGCCTCGCAAACACTAGAATAAATAGTATTAACCCCTAATCTGCCCTCCCTAACATCACCGCCACCTACCTACAATTATTAACCCCTAATCTCCCACCCGCCCGCACCGTCGCCGCTACTATAATAAAGTTATCAACCCCTAAACATAACTCTAACCCTAACCCTAACACCCCTAACATAAATATAATTTATATTAAACGAAATAATATTCCTAAAATTAACTAAATTATTCCTATTTAAAACTAAATACTTACCTATAAAATAAACCCTAATATAGCTACAATATAATTAATAATTACATTGTAGCTATTTTAGGATTTATATTTATTTTACAGGCAACTTTGTATTTATTTTAACTAGGCATAAAAGCTATTAAATAGTTAATAACTATTTAATAGCTACCTAGTTAAAATAAATACAAAATTACATGTAAAATAAATCCTAACCTAAGTTACAATTAAACCTAAGACTACACTATCATTAAATTAATTCAATAAATTACCTACAATTAAATACAGTAAAATAAACTATTCTATAATACAAAAAAAACAAACACTAAATTACAAAAAAATAAAAAAGAATTACAAGCAGTTTAAACTAATTACACCTAATCTAAGCCCCCTAATAAAATAAAAAAGCCCCCCAAAATAAAAAATTCCCTACCCTATTCTAAAATACAAAAGTAATCAGCTCTTTTACCAGCCCTTAAAAGGGCTTTTTGCGGGGCCTTGCCCCAAAGTAATCAGCTCTTTTGCCTGAAAATAAAAATATAATACCCCCCCCCCAACATTACAACCCACCACCCACATACCCCTACTCTAACCCACCCAAACCCCCCTTAAAAAAACCTATCACTAACCCCATGAAGATCTCCCTACCTTGAGTCGTCTTCACCCAGCTGAGCCGAATTCTTCATCCAAGCGGAGCAAGAAGATGTCCTCCATCCGGTAGAAGTCTTGATCCAAGCGGCAAAGAAGAGGTCCTCCATCTGGGCGAAGTCTTCAACCAAGCGGCAAAGAAGAGGTCTTCCATCCGGACGATGTCTTCTTCCAAGCGGCATCTTCTATCTTCTTTCTTCCGGATCCATCTTCATCCCGCCGACGCGGAACATCCTTCTTCCCCGACGGACTAACGACAAATGAAGATTCCTTTAAGGGACGTCATCCAAGATGGCGTCCCTTCAATCCGATTGGCTGATAGAATTCTATCAGCCAATCAGAATTAAGGTAGAAAAAATTCCGATCTGTTCCGATCAGCCAATAGAATGCGAGTTCAATACGATTGGCTGATTGGATCAGCCAATCGGATTGAACTTCGATCTGATTGGCTGATTGCATCAGCCAATCAGATTTTTTGTACCTTAATTCCGATTGGCTGATAGAATTCTATCAGCCAATCGGAATTGAAGGGACGCCATCTTGGATGACGTCCCTTAAAGGAACCTTCATTCGTCGTTAGTCCGTCGGGGAAGAAGGATGTTCCGCGTCGGCGGGATGAAGATGGATCCGGAAGAAAGAAGATAGAAGATGCCGCTTGGAAGAAGACATCGCCCGGATGGAAGACCTCTTCTTTGATGCTTGGATCAAGACTTCTACCGGATGGAGGACATCTTCTTGCTCCACTTGGATGAAGAATTCGGCTCGGCTGGGTGAAGACGACTCAAGGTAGGGAGACCTTCAGGGGGTTAGTGATAGGTTTTTTTAAGGGGGGTTTGGGTGGGTTAGAGTAGGGGTATGTGGGTGGTGGGTTATAATGTTGGGGGGGGTATTGTATTTTTATTTTCAGGCAAAAGAGCTGATTACTTTGGGGCAAGGCCCCGCAAAAAGCCCTTTTAAGGGCTGGTAAAAGAGCTGATTACTTTTGTATTTTAGAATAGGCTAGGGAATTTTTTATTTTGGGGGGCTTTTTTTATTTTATTAGGGGGCTTAGATTAGGTGTAATTAGTTTAAAGTGCTTGTAATTCTTTTTTATTTTTTGTAATTTAGTGTTTGTTTGTTTTTTGTATTATAGAATAGTTTATTTAATTGTATTTAATTGTAGGTAATTTATTGAATTAATTTAATGATAGTGTAGTGTTAGGTTTAATTGTAACTTAGGTTAGGATTTATTTTACATGTAATTTTGTATTTATTTTAACTAGGTAGCTATTAAATAGTTATTAACTATTTAATAGCTTTTGTACCTAGTTAAAATAAATACAAAGTTGCCTGTAAAATAAATATAAATCATATTTATATTAATATTATTTATTATATTGTAGCTATATTAGGGTTTATTTGATAGGTAAGTATTTAGTTTTAAATAGGAATAATTTAGTTAATTTTAGGAATATTATTTAGTTTAATATAAATTATATTTATGTTAGGGGGGTGCTAGGGTTAGAGTTATGTTTAGGGGTTAATAACTTTATTATAGTAGCGGCGACGGTGCGGGCGGGAGATTAGGGGTTAATAATTTTAGGTAGGTGGCGGCGATGTTAGGGAGGGCAGATTAGGGGTTAATACTATTTATTCTAGTGTTTGCGAGGCGGGAGTGCGGCGGTTTAGGGGTTAATACATTTATTATAGTGGCGGCAAGGTCCGGTCGGCAGATTAGGGGTTAATAAGTGTAGTTAGGTAGCGGCGACGTTGGTGGGGGCAGATTAGGGGTTAATAAATATAATATAGGGGTCGGCGATGTTAGGGGCAGCAGATTAGGGGTTCATAAATATAACGTAGGTGGCAGCGATGTCCGGTCGGCAGATTAGGGGTTAAAAAAATGTATTAGAGTGGCGGCGATGTGGGGGGGCCTCGGTTTAGGGGTACATAGGTAGTTTATGGGTGTTAGTGTACTTTAGAGCACAGTAGTTAAGTAGTTATATTCTGGCGTTAGCCCATAAAGCTCTTAACTACTGACTTTTTTTGGCGTTAGTAGTCTTGTCGGTAGAGGCTCTACCGCTCACTTCTCCCCTGACTCCAAATACCAGCGTTAGGCAGATCCCATTGAAAAGATAGGATACGCAATTGGCGTAAGGGGATCTGCGGTAGCCTGGAATCGCGGTAGGGAAGTGAACGTTAGACCCTTTCCTGTCTGACTCTAAATACCAGTGGCCGGCCAAAAGCAGCGTTTGGACCCCTTAACGCTGCTTTTGACGGCTAATGCCAAACTCTAAATCTAGCTGTTGGTTTCTTATTGTTCCAGACATAGGCGCTGAAGAGAGCCTGAAAGCTCCTCAGCAGCCTTGCTGGGACCGGGATGGGGAGACATCTCATAATATACGTCAATTTGGGGAGGATCATCATTTTCAGGGCCGCAATCCTACCCATCCAGGAGATTTCATCGTACTTTTTAGATTTCAAGGATCTGTCTACCTCTGTTAGTAGAGCCTGGTAGATCTCCTGGAGGACAGCGTCCTTGTTATGGGACAGGAACACCCCAAGATGGCGTATTCCTTTAACCGACCACTTAAAGGAATATTGTGCCCTCAAAGCCCGTTGTTCCGATTGAGTGATGTGTATCATATAGGCTTCTGTTTTAGCTATGTTCATTTTGTAGTTCGAGATCTCCCCATAGAAGTCAATTAGAGCCATTAAGAATGGAAGAGAAAGAGTCGGATCAACAATAAATAGGGTGAGATCATCAGCAAATAATGCCAGCTTTTATTCCCATCTCACCCTGTCAAACGCTTTTTCAGCATCCAATGACAGGGTGAGAAGGGGTAGTCCCATGTCATGTGCCTCTGAGAAGATATTCAGCAGTCTGCGGGTGTTGTCAGTACCTTGTCTACCCTGCACAAATCCCACCTGGTCTAGGTGAATTATGGAGGGCAGATGTCATCCCAGTCTGGTTGCAAGGATTATTACGTAGATCTTAATGTCAACATTTATTAAAGAGATGGGACGATAGCTCCCGCACTCCATCAGATCTTTCCCTTCTTTTGGGATGGTCAAGATACTAGCTTCTAAGAATTCTTGGAGGAGGTTACCTTCCTTGGCTATTCCAGTGTACAGCCGAAGAAGTAACGGGGAGAGGAGAGGGGCAAGAGTTCGGTAAAATAATGCTGTATAGCCATCCGGGCCCGGGGCCTTATGAGGTTTTAGGGTCAAAATAGCTGCATTAATTTCCTTAAGAGTAAAGGGGCGCTCAAGATCTTCAACAGAGTCCTTGCTTAAGGTTGGAAGCTGCAAATTGGTCAGGAACTTCCTCATTGTCTCCTTATCTGGTGTCGGCCTGCTAGAGCTATTGCCTAGGCCATAAAGAGAGGAATAATAATCCGAGAACGCCTTACCTATCTCTTTGGGCGAACGCACCATTCCCTGGTTTGACTTAATAGCTGAAATCCTATTTTGCGCAGTTCGGTTTCTAAGCTTGCAAGCTAAAAGCCTATCGGCTTTATTACCTTTGCAGTAATAGATCTGTTTAAGTCTAAAGAGGTTAGCCTGCACTTTTAGGAGCTCCCGTTTATTGATTTCAGATCTGATGGTACCAACCTGTGTAGCAATGGCAAAATTAGGAGTTCTTTTATTAGCCTGTTCAAGACATCTAAGTTCTGCATATAATTTCGCTAGGGAGACCTTGTTTTTTGCTTTCCATTGGGCACTCCTCTTTAAGAAATAGCCTCTTAAGTATGCTTTGAAGGTAGCCCATACAGTTTCAAAACTCATGTCTCCCGTATCATTGAGTCTCAAAAAGTCAAGGATTACTTCTGTCAGTTGAGGGACCTCAATCTCAGCAAGAGACTGGTCGGGAGCCTCCAGAGCGGCCTACATTCAGGAGGTTGTAATAGGGAGAAGTGTGCATTTACCAGGTCATGGTCAGACCAGGGGCAAGGCCTAATTCTTGGAGTGTCAAATTTATCCAGCGCCCAAGAGTCACAAAGCAGATAATCTATCCTTGCATAGGAGTTATGTGGTTTTGAATGGTGTGTATAGTTCAGCCGGAGCTAGACATCTCCAAATATCGTATAGTCCAAATTGGAACATAAGTTTTCGTAGCGCATTAGATTGTGTGATTAAGTTACGATTAACCGAATGGGTGTCCATAGTTTTTTTGTCTAGCACTGGGTCCCACACTAGATTCAAATCTCCTCCTAATAAGACATGGTCTCTCTTAAGAAGATCTAGTCTATCCAGAAATTTCCGAAGGAAGGGAATTTGTTTCGTGTTCGGGGTATAAATGGAGGCCAGTGTGCAAAGAATTCCATTTAGCGTGCAGATCATAATGAGATATCTACCCTCTGGGTCCCGCTCCACATGGTCTATTTTGCAGCAAACGTCTCTGTGTATCAATATGGCTACTCCTCTCCTTTTTGTTGTGAAGGAAGCAGTTCCACAAATCGGGAAGAGAGGAGAGCTTCAGGGTTGCCTAGATTCTCTTTCCCAATGGGTCTCCTAAAGAAATACCAAGTGTAGTCTATGTGTGAGTAAATAATTGTATAGGAGACTTCGTTTTGTAGGGGAGTTAAGCCCCTGAACATTCAGGGTAGCTACCTTGATGGGAGCCATATTTTTAGGGAACTACAATGTCTAGGAGAGGACCGCCTCCAGGAGGGGAGCCAAAGCGCCAGGGGGATAAAGTAAGGAGGTTCAAGTAAGGGGAGCAGGGAAAAGGAAGGGAAGGGGTGCAAGTAAGTAGTACAATTTCACGTTGGGGTGTGTTTTGCAACCAGGCCCAACTGTCCGTAATATCTGAAAGCTATAGATCTTTCTAGAGCTGCCTGATGTATAGCGAAGTGTATGATAAACACTATCTCAATGAGCGGTCTCTCTGCAGCTGCAAAGAGAACACAACTAAATAAGTGTGTGGGGGGGGGAGAGGCTAGCATAGAGAGCCCAGCCCCAGTCAGCTATTTTGAATCACGCTATAACTGACCTCTTCATAGAAGAGGTTTCTAATTTTCATTGTCTGATCTCAAGGGACAAGTTCACATCTTTCTCTTCATCTCTACATTGACATTTACTAATAAGAGATAACCCTCCATTTATGGGTCACGTACTAAAGCGGAATAATTGTTGCCTAAATCAAAGGCTAAATAATTTCCCATTTCAAGGCAGGGTGGATATGGATACCTAGGACTGACTATCCCAAATAGGTTAGGCTATCTAAATGTGGCATTTCCCTCAATGTCTTCACCTGGAGAGTTGGGCACTTAGATATCATATTTACCTGAGGGATCTAACTTTTTAACAAGAGCTTATTCAAACTAGCTAACATAATAAGCAAACATCATCAAACAGTTCAAATGAAAACATCAGCAACATTGGATGGTCACTTCCCAAACAGGCCTTGTCTGGGCGGTGTAATGATGGCATTCCCCAAAAATATCTCCAACAGTAGTTACCAAGAAGGTTGAAGGTTACCAGCGTCTAGATACCTCTACTGTTACTTTTATCTTGAGGAAGGCCATCAGAGGTGAAAGGGGGGGGGGGCTGAAGCAAATCCCAGTCTTAAATGTTTCCTGTTAACGAAGGCATGTTGTTCAGAGTGAGAGGATATATCCTAGAGAGTACTAGGTAGGTCATCTCCCATACACCATTCTCTGTGAGTCTGGTCCCTGTGCATTTGAGTTATGTTAGTTTAATGCTCCCACTAAATCTCTAATCAGCTTAGGTTGTTATAAAATCCTGTAGGTAGTGGCCATCCCATTTCAACGTAGCACCATTTAAATATATGAATAACAAAAATATAATCACTACCTATCAGGGCAAAGACCCAAGCTGCGCAACAGTTCTTATTGAGTAAGGTGAAGGAAGGAACTTAGAAGTGGAAGAAAGAGCATAGAGGAGAAGAGAAGGAAAGGAAGGAGAACAGACAAGTACATGCAGATATATCACATTTTCTAATTTAGAACAATCTCACCCATCTTCATGTACATGTGGTGCTTAAAAGTCAGTCTTTCAAAGTTTGCGTTGTCCCGCAACCCTAGATCTCAACCAGGGAGAGACAACTCTTAGTCCACAGTTCAATATTTCAACTTCTAGAGTCTCGTGTAGGGAGGTCTCCATCCTTGGGTCTTGGGTTTGTCCTCTGATTGCTTCTGGATCTCTATGGAAGGGGACCCCACTCAGGTGCCGATGCCCTCAGACCTCTTCCAGGTTCAACTGTTTGTCTGGGCTCGATGGAATCTTGTGGCAGGAGTCCCCATCTCTGGAGCAGTTCTCGTGCTTGTTGCGGGGAAGAAACTACATACTGTTGTCCGTCTTTGTTGATGTATAGCTTGACGGGAAATCCCCATCTATACTTTATAGCTTTGTCTCTTAGGACTTTGGTGAAGGGCTGGTAGTGTCTTTTCAGCTGGAGGGTGTGAGGGGAGAGATCTTGAAAGATCTGGATGTCAGCATATTGCTCTGGGAGTGTCTTGTCACCTGCCAAGGCCTTTAACAATTTCTCACGGAAGGTATAATAGTGAAGTCGGGCTATGACATCTCTGGGTCTATATCCTTCTGCTCCCCGAGGTCTCAGGGCTCTGTGTGCCCTATCTATGAGCATTTCTTTCTCAATTCCAGTGCCCAAGACAGTAACAAACATTTCCTGTAGGAATCTTTCTAGGTCTTGGGGAAGGACAGTTTCCGGAATACCTTTTACTCTGATATTATTGCGGCGGGTTCTGTCCTCTAGATCCGCAAGTTTAATCTCCAGATCTGTAATTTGTTCGGCAAGCCCTTGTGAATAGCTGAGCAAGTTAGAATGATCCACAATCAGGTCTTCTTGCTTTCGCTCAATAGCATCAGTTCTTTCACCAATGGAAGCTATATCCCTCTTCAAGTCCGCATGGCTTTTCTCAAATTTCTTCGAAAGAGAGTCATGGTGTGTAGCTAGGAGTTCTTTGATAGAGTCCATCAAGTTGTTATCAGAGGCCGTGTCTTTATGTAAAGGACGTCCCGTAGGATGGGTTAATGCAGTTCTAATGTGCGTGTCATTGAAGCTACTTTCATCTGAGGCCTCATCTTCTGAGCCAGTTTGTTGCCTGGGAGTAGGTTTGCTGAAATGATCGACTACAGTCCTCTTTGGAGTAGCATGTGGCTTTTGTTTTCTCTTAAAAGTTTGGGGCATTTTGTGTTTCGGCATAAGCAGTGACATACAGCAGATAGAGTGTAGCACTATGAAGAATAACCTTTTATTAGGCTGACTGGGGCTGTGGCACTATAGTGTAGCTCACATATTCATCTTATTCTGAGCCGTCAACATACAAACTGGGCAGATGAAGGTGCTGTATCTTGGACCCTGTAGCTAGCAGATCCCTTTCTCAGTGACTAGGTCTCTCCTCTAGGGAGGTGCCCCCTAAAGACGATGTGGGAGCAGGGATGAGGATATGACCCACAGGCAAACAGGGCCGGCGGGAAAGGAAGAGGAGAGACTGGCGATACAATCCAGTGAGTGGGGCAAAGCAGGAGGCCCAGGTATCCTCTTAAAATAAATTCTGTAGGCTTTATATGGGAAGTGAGGGAACTGAGAAATAAATCTCTCGTGTCACAATTGTTTGATAATAAAACTGTCTGGATATTGTAGTTGAGGGTAACCAAGATTTCAGCTGCTAAAGGTCCCCTCTGATTGATTCCTGAGATGCGACACTTCCACCCCTGGAGCGGAGCCCCGACCCTCCAGTGTGAAGCCGCTGCCCGGAAGCTGCTGTGTTGTTGGGCTGAGTCAAAGATGGCTTGCTTGACTTGTATCCAGGCCCAGGAATTATTGCTGTTAAAGTGTTCTAGATTGACCACCCTATAGGTGTGGGATGACCTCTCAAATAGTTAAAGTCTAACTAGTGATGTGAGGTAGCTCTTACCATGTGGAATATAGTCCCAGCACGTCCAGATGGCACTCCACTCCCTCTCTTCTTTCTTAACACCTCAGAGTTGTTAGCGTGGGGTAGAAGTCACAAATCGTGAGCTGAGGTTTTCAATTTCTGTGCCTCTCAAGGGCTATGGGTATCCCAGAGTGAGAGAAGACTGCGGCCTATGATCACTAGTCTGAATCCAAGATGGCCAATGTTCGCGCCCTTAAGGGAAGCTACCAGGGTCTTGCAAGTATGTGGCACACAGTAGAAGCAAGCTCACTGATCAGGGGGCCACAACAGTACTCCGGGTCTAATGAAAGTCTTAGCGTGGGCACCACTTCAGGGAGAGCCGGAGACAACGTAGGTCACTTTAGTAGGGAGGAGATCAGGGGAGCACCGTTCGGCAACAGTTTATACTCCGTCTGACGGCCCTGGTGGAATTAGGCCTGTCAGAACGGCACAGCGTATTCCCAGGTCTCCGGAGCTAGGGAGAATCAGCTGCTCAGCCCGGGAGTGTAAAGGAGAGCATCGCTGCCGCCGGGTCCCGGGCAGCTCGGAACAGCCAAAGAAGAAAGGGCCTCAATCAATCAAAACCCAGTCCGGTCTCAGGTCGGAAAATGAATGTCTCTTCAAATAAGTGAGTTTGGCTCATTTTACTCACTTTAGCAATATATAAATCCCTTTTTGCTATAAAATGAGTCAGGAGCTCCGTACATACACCTCCGTATAGCTCAGCGGTTAACTCCGCCCCCTCCCACATTGTCTTTTTTATAATGCACTTGTTGATTATGCAATTCTACTATAATAGTTTAATAATATAATAATCGTCCTTTAAAAGGAAATATGTATCACTGGAGGGAAGTAGTTATTGATTCTTTTTTTACTGGCTCAACCTTTCGTATTTTAGCAATGCCAAAGCTAGAGATAATTTCCATACCTTCCAACTGTCCCAAATGTTTTGGGATTATCACAGGTAAGGAATTCTGCCTGCTGTCCCTCTCACAACTTCATCAGTCAGGAAAATTGCCTACGTTTCCTGGGATTTCCCTGGCTTCTCCCACAACAGAATTTGGTGAAAGTGTTTCTTCAAATGGTTTCCTGGCTTCTGTAACCTCAGAAGGAAAACACCAACATAGTGCAGTATTGTCAGACTTGAAAAATACACTCACAGGAATGCGTAGAACTAAGCTGGTTTATTCAGAAATCACTGGAGTCTTTTTCCATTAACAACAAAATCAAGTTTAATAAAACATCCATTATAAAAGCTTTTGTATTTCGGATAAAAAACTCAACCAGTTTTGATGTCAAAACCACCTTTCTCAAGAGTAGTTTTAAAACAAAATTATAGCTCCTCCACTCTTTTTTTGCACAAGTAACGTTAATTGCGCAATAGTGGGGGCTGAACTATATATGAAAAAAGTGGATGGGCCTCAGCAGAGCTCCACTCTAGGTTAGTAGGCAAGTGAGGGTTGATATTTTATTAAAATAATAATAAAATGAAGTGTATATGGACCATTGTATAAAAACTAAGACATTAGCTGGTGTTAAAAATGTTTTTTGGGACACTGGGACAATTCACTGAAAACCAGGATTGTCCAGGTACAATTGGGAATTCTGATCACCTTGAAAATCATGTGTCCAAAATAATTTCTCTAGAGATAGTTGATAAGTACCTTTAAGCACTCATTTTAAATTATATTGAAAATGATAAAATCTAGCATAATGTGATAAGGTCATGTTTTGACAGACTGTTTACTTCCAGTCTGTCAAACAGAAATCTATTTTCAACTATGTTTTTGCTAACGATATAGCCCTAGCAGTGGAATTACACAGAAAACAGGTGTTTTCAGATTTACAGTATAAACATTTTTTTAGTTTTAGACTATATCTATTTTATCTCATCATCTCTCATGTTCTGAAACTTGGAAGAGAAATTAAAAAACTGCAGTGCAATTAAAGTCAGAATGTTTTAGGCAGTTTTACTAACATTTATATAAACACTAATGGCCAATAGCAATTTTTTTCAAAAACATTATAAATTTGGTAAAACAGATTAGTACCATAATACAAATAAATATTAGTACCTTTCCCTAAATAAAGATAAAAGATTTTATTGGGGGAAAAAGCTTTAGTTATGTTAAACATCATAAGACAAAATATGATCAAATAAGTATAATTTAACAAAATTGGCTAATTAGCAAAATATATATAAAAAAGAGTATTTTCTGTTTGTGAAGGAGAGACACGTGCATAACAGTAAATTGATCAATAAAAAAAAACTTAATAAGCGTTTTCAAAGTGCTGTAATATTTTTTTTTAATAAAAGTACACATTAAAAATAATATTAATGTGCATTAAAAGTCATATTAAAAAGATTAATCAAAATATGACTTTTATTGTATGTCAAAGTATGCAGGGAAAGTAGTATTTAAAGTACACAGTAAAAATGTATTTAATGTACAATGTAATATCAAAAGAAAAGTTGTACCATAAATTACAAAATTAATCTTGCAGCTTTGGCCATGTGATCTAAATGGGTGTTTATTGGTCTTGTCTGAAGTATTTTTTATATGTCTCATCATATTTTCTAAGCATGCTACACCTTCAGTTCTTACTGTTTTATCTTGTGAAACAAAAGCTATCTAAAAATGCGTAATACCCTCATTGCACTTAAAGAAAAATATATGAATGCAAAACTCTAAGTGAAAGTACACTGAAAACAATGCCATTTGATTTTTATGTGCTCAAGAAATTCTGTTATCAGTGCTGTTTGCTCCCTGTCACATTTGCTGTCCCCTCTGACTCTGCTTTTCAGAAATCTTCATTACTTTGCATGGGAAACAATTCAGCACTCACTGGGAGTTTCAGGTACATTCCCTATTTTTAGAGAGGTGTGTGATGTGATATTTCACTCCGTGCTGACAAATTTTAGACAATCGTGGCCTAAGTGTAGAAGCCAATATGAGTGAAAAATATGTGATATATGGTTACTTACTTTTCAAAAATCACACGTTTGGCTAAAATAAAGGGATTGTGATGTCTCATTAGTGTCACTTCCCTGAATGTGTTAATTGTTGCAGCTCATACAGCTGTGTGGTCTGGGACTGCTATTTAAAACCCCAGCAGAAGTGTTTAAACCACACAAACCGTGTTTAATCACGTGACAAAGTTTCCCCATCTGCTGGCTGCGAATGCTATTTTAAAGGAGAAGATAGTGCCAAGGCAACGGGAACACAGAATAAATATCTACATTTTTTGTTTTATGGCACTAATTATTCACCAGAGCACCCAGCAACAATAAGTTCATATAAAAGTAACGATAGGGACCAATGTAACATGTTTACACAAAATTTTATTTTTCCTAAAAAACACGAATAAACAAATTCAATACTTGCATATTATTTTGACACAAACATACACACTTTCTTATGGGTCTCACACAAATATATGATCTTATACATGGATTTCATGCAGTTTGCTATTTTTTCGATACAAAAAGTGTTCATACTTGCAACATTTCTTGTTTGAATATCTATACAAATATGCATATGGCATGACTCATATAGCTTATGGATGAGTATTGTAGCAAAATACATTAAAGGGACATAAAACACCAAATATATTTTATAAACATTCGGCTAGATCACAAGTTTGGCGTTAGGGTAAAAAAGCATCGTTAAGGGGTCCTAACGCTGCTTTTTAACGCCCGCTGGTATTACGAGTCTGACAGGTACAGGTGTACCACTCACTTTTTTTCAGCGACTCGAGGCTACCGCAAATCCCCTTACGTCAATTGCGTATCCTATCTTTTTAATGGGATTCGCCTAATGCTGGTATTACGAGTCTTGGAAGAAGTGAGCGGTACACCCTCTCCTGTCCAGACTCCTACCGCATTTAAAAGTCAGTAGTTAAGAGTTTTATGGGCTAATGCCGGAACATAAAGCTCTTAACTAAAGTTCTAAAAAGTACACTAACACCCATAAACTACCTATTAACCCCTAAACCAAGACCCCCCCACATCGCAAACACTAAAATATTTTTTTTAACCCCTAATCTGCCGACCGGACATCGCCGCCACCTACATTATACCTATGAACCCCTAATCTGCTGCCCCTAACATCGCCGACACCTACATTATATTTATTAACCATTAATCTGCCCCCCCAACATCGCCGCCACCTACCTACAATTATTAAGCCCTAATCTTCCGACCCCAAAGTCGCCGCTACTATAATACATTTATTAACCCTTAAACCTAAGTCTAACCCTAACCCCCCCTAACTTAAATATAATTTAAATTTAACGAAATAAATTTAACATAATTAAATAAATTAATCCTATTTAAAACTAAATACTTACCAATAAAATAAACCCTAAGCTAGCTACAATATAACTAATAGTTACATTGCAGCTAGCTTAGGATTTATATTTATTTACAGGCAACTTTGTATTTATTTTAACTAGGTACAATAGTTATTAAATAGTTATTATCTAGCTAAAATAAAGACAAAATTACCTGTAAAATAAATCCTAACCTAAGTTACAATTACACCTAACACTACACTATCCTTAAACTAATTACCTAAACTACCTACAATTAATTACAATTAAATTAAATAAACTAAATTACGAAAAAAAACAAACACTAAATTACAGAAAATAAAAAAAGATTTACAAGAATTTTAAACTAATTACACCTAATCTAATTCCCCTAATAAAATAAAAAAGCCCCCCAAAATAATAAAATTCCCTACCCTATACTAAATTACAAATAGCCCTTAAAAGGGCCTTTTGCGGGGCATTGCCCCAAATTAATCAGCTCTTTTACCTGTAAAAAAAAAAAATACAATACCCCCCAACATTACAACCCACCACCCACAGACCCCTACTCTAAAACCAACCCAATCCACCCTTAAAAAAAACTAACACTAACCCCCTGAAGATAATCCTACCTTGAGCCGTCTTCACCCAGCCGAGCACAAGTGGTCCTCCATACGGCAGAAGTCTTCATTTGATCGGGGCAGAAGAGGTCCTCCAGACGGCAGAAGGCTTCATCCAGGCGGCATCTTCTATCTTCATCCTTCCGGAGCAGAGCAGATCCATCTTCAATCCAGCCGACGCGGAGCATCCTCTTCAAACGAAGTCCTAACGAAGAATGAAGGTTCCTTTAAATTACATCATCCAAGATGGCGTCCCTTGAATTCCGATTGGCTGATAGAATCCTATCAGCCAATCGGAATTAAGGTAGGAAAAATCTGAAGGCTGATGCTATCAGCCAATCGGATTGAAGTTCAATCCGATTGGCTGATCCAATCAGCCAATAGGATTGACCTCACATTCTATTGGCTTTTCCTATCAGCCAATAGAATGCGAGGTCAATCCTATTGGCTGATTGGGTCAGCCAATCGCATTGAACTTCAATCCGATTGGCTGATAGCATCAGCCAATCGGATTTTTCCTACCTTAATTCCGATTGGCTGATAGGATTCTATCAGCAAATCGGAGATCAAGGGACACCATCTTGGATGACGTCATTTAAAGGAACCTTCATTCTTCGTTAGGACTTCGTTTGAAGAGGATGTTCCGTGTCGGCTGGATTGAATATGGACCCGCTCCGCTCCGGAAGGATGAAGATAAAAGATGCCACCTGGATGAAGCCTTCTGCCGTCTGGAGGACCTCTTCTGCCCCGATCGGATGAAGACTTCTGCCGTATGGAGTACCACTTGTGCCCGGCTGGGTGAAGACGGCTCAAGGTAGGGTGATCTTCAGGAGGTTGGTGTTAGGTTTTTTTTAAGTGGGGATTGGGTGGGTTTTAGAGTAGGGGTGTGTGGGTGGTGGGTTGTAATGTTGGGGGGTATTGTATTTTTTTTTTACAGGTAAAAGAGCTGATTACTTTGGGGCAATGCCCCGCAAAAGGTCCTTTTAAAGACTATTTGTAATTTAGTATAGTGTAGGGAATTTTTTTTATTTTGGGGGGCTTTTTTATTTTATTAGGGGGATTAGATTAGGTGTAATTAGTTTAAAATGATTGTAAATCTTTTTTTATTTTCTGTAATTTAGTGTTTTTTTTCTCTCCATAATTTAGTTTATTTAATATAATTGTAATTAATTGTAGGTAGTTTAGGTAATTAGTTTAATGATAGTGTAGTGTAATTGTAACTTAGGTTAGGATTTATTTTACAGCTAATTTTGTACTTATTTTAGCTAGGTAGTTATTAAATAGTTAATAACTATTTAATAACTATTCTACCTAGTAAAAATAAATACAAAGTTGCCTGTAAAATAAAAATAAATCCTAAGCTAGCTACAATGTAACTATTAGTTATATTGTAGCTAGCTTAGGGTTTATTTTATTGGTAAGTATTTTGTTTTAAATAGGATTAATTTATTTAATTATGTTAAATTAATTTTGTTTAATTTCAATTATATTTAAGTTAGGGGGGTTTAGGGTTAGACTTAGGCTTAGGGGTTAATAACTTTATTATAGTGGCGGTGACGTTGGCGGTGGCAGATTAGGGGTTAATAAATTTAATATGGTTGCATCGACGTTGGGGGGGCGATTAGGGGTTAATAACTAGGTGTCAGCGATGTAGGTGTCAGCGATGTTAGAGGCAGCAGATTGTGGGTTTATAACTTATAAGTATAATGTAGGTGGCGGCGGTGTCCGGAGCTGCAGATTAGGGGTTAATAGTATAATGCAGGTGGCGACGATGTCGGGGGCGGCAGATTAGGGGTTAATAAGTGTAAGATTAGTGGTGTTTAGACTCGGGGTTCATGTTAGGGTGTTAGGTATAGACATATTTTTTATTTTCCCATAGGAAACAATGGGGCTGCGTTAGGAGCTGAACGCTGCTTTTTTGCAGGTGCTAGGTTTTTTTTCACCCAGCTCAGCCCCATTGTTTCCTATGGGGAAATCATGCACGAGCACGTTTTGCCAGCTTACCACTACCGTACGCAATGCTGGTATCAAGCTGAGATGTGGAGCTAAATTTTGCTCAATGCTCACTTTTCTGAGGCTAACACCGGCTTAGAGAAAACTTGTAATACCAGCGTTGTTTAAAGGGAGCGGTAAGAAAAAAAGGAGTGTTAGCAACGCACAGCCTTACCAACAAAACTTGTGATCTAGCCGATAGTATTAAGGTTATGCTCTGCCTCCCCCTAGTCATGGTTACAGCCATTCCATATGTGCAACAACTCTCCTTCAGATACCGGAAGTGCAACCTAGGTTCCAAAATGGCTGCACCCATAATTTGCGGGAGATGCATGAAATATATTTAGTGTCCTTTTAAATCTCCCAGCAATTCACCATCTCTGGCTTCCATCTCCCTCTCACAAATGTTCCAAACTGCATCCACATGGAAGTCCAAAGCTGACCATAAGTAATTTCGTGGTGTGTTGGGTAGCACAGGAGTAAAGTCTTGACAGCATTTGACGCACATCTTAGGGTCAGGGATTGAACATTCCTGGGTGATATAACCTTCACCTTCTCACTATAGCATCCTCAGAAACGCTGATATTTCAGTACAAAGACAAAAGCTAAATAACACAAATAGAACTGTTTGTGCTTGGGAAAGAATAGAACTGTTTGTGCTAGGGAAAGAGCCAATGGAGTGTCCAAACTTACAACTATTAATCAATTATTATAATAATGATAACAATACTACGCATCCTAATTTTACAAAATTTCATATAAATTAAAAAAAAATCAATATGGGGCACAGCAAGTCAGAGCTCCTTACCAATGACTGTCTCACAAAGTATGTGACATTTCCCAATCATTTCTTTTTCTGATTTTTCTAGATTATTGCCCACATTATTTCTTGGGAATTAAATCTATTTTTTTCATGCAACAGAAATGTTTCACAGCATTATAAAACTCTAATTTTGTTAGTAAAATATGCATTATTTTGCAGGCTCCATACCTTGACAGGCCTCTGGAATTTTGTTTTTGTTTTTTTCTTTGCTGTGGCCAATTAAAGATAGAAATAAACAAGTTTCTGTAGAAGTCAGCCAATCACTGTGCGGCTTGTAAGAGTGTTAGGCTTCTACACTGAACAGAACAGTTAGGTTAGAAAAAACAGACATAATAAATAATGTAAGCACACAGCAAATTTTTTTTTTATTATGTATAAATGAACATTTTATAGGGAATTAATTTTGAGTTTAATGTCCCTAACTTGAAAAACACAGCTGTCATCAACCAGAATGTGATACAAACTAACAGTTACTTTACACATATTTAAATCAATACCAGAAATACTGGTTGTCAAAATAAGAGAAAAGGGTCTAGGATTTAGGATACAAATATCCCCTTCTAGTTATTATTGCTTACATTGTCTAAATACAATAAAAGGAACTTGCCTAATTGAATACAAAAGGAAAGTTTTTGTCTGTAATCACTTCACAAAAGTCAATACAGGGACACATCAGACAAACATGTGGAAAAGGGAATTTGACAGATGGAGATGAGAGAAAGATATAACATATGGTGATTTGACAAAATGTGAAGAGAAAACATTCCTCTTATAAGAAGAAATCACAGCAATTGAAAACAGGTGCAAAAGGCAGCACATGTAGATAATACATACTTTGCTGCCTGTCAGGTGTGCTGCACTCTCACTAGGGTGCTTCTTACCTCCAGCTATTCGCTCTAAAGCACTATGATCCTAATTAGGACAGGGCAAATATTTTAGCACATTTGGTAAAAGTAACAAATGTTTTATACTAAACGTTTTGTATATTAAAGGACCAGTAAAGTCATAATTACACATTCATGATTTAGACAGAGCATACAATTTTAAACAACTTTCCAATTTACTTTCCAATGTAAAGTAGTGAGTGTACAGCCTGTATAACAGTGTAAATTTGCTGTCCCCTCAAAATAACGCATCACACAGCCATTTATGTCTAAACCGTTGGCAACAAAAGTGAGTACACCCCTAAGTGGAAATGTCTAAATATGGCCCAAAGTGTCAATATTTTGTGTGGCCACCATTATTTTCCAGCACTGCCTTTACCCTCTTGGGCATGGAGTTCACCAGAGCTTCAAAGGTTGCCACTGGAGTCCTCTTCCACTCCTCCATGACAACATCACTGAGCTGGTGGATGTTAGAGACATTGCACTCCCCCACCTTCCATTTGAGGATGCCCCACAGATGCTCAATAGGGTTTAGGTCTGGAGACATGCTTGACCAGTCCATCACCTTTACCCCCAGCTTCTTTAGCAAGGCAGTGGTAATCTTGGAGGTGTGTTTGGGGTCGTTATCATGTTGGAATACTGCCTTGTGGCCCAGTCTCCGAAGGGAGGGGATCATGCTCTGCTTCAGTATGTCACAGTACATGTTGGCATTCATGGTTCACTCAATGAACTGTAGCTCCCCAGTGCCGGCAGCACTCATGAAGGCGCAGACCATGACACTCCCACCACCATGCTTGACTGTAGGCAAGACACACTTGTCTTTGTACTCCTCACCTGGTTGCCGCAACACATGCTTGACACCATCTGAACCAAATAAGTTTATCTTGGTCTCATCGGACCACAGAACATGGTTCCAGTAATCCATGCCCTTAGTCTGCTTGTGTTCAGCAAACTGTTTGTTAGGCTTTCTTGTGCATCATGTTTAGAAGAGGCTTCTTTCTGGGATGACAGTCATGCAGACCAATTTGATGCAGTGTGCGGTGTATAGTCGGAGCACTGACAGGTTGACCCACCCACCCCTTCAACCGCAATGTTGGCAGCACTCATGCATCTATTTCCCAAAGATAACCTCTGGATGTGACGCTGAGCTTGTGCACTCAACTTCTTTGGTCGACCATGGCATGGCTTGTTCTGAGTGGAACCTGTCCTGTGAAACTGCTGTATGGTCTTGCCCACCGTGCTGCAGCTCAGTTTCAGGGTCTTGGCAATCTTTTTATAGCCTAGGCCATCTTTATGTAGAGCAACAATTCTTTTTTTCAGATCCTCAGAGAGTTATTTGCTATGAGGTGCCATGTTGAACCTCCAGTGACCAGTATGAGAGAGTGTGAGAGTGATAACACCAAATATAACACACCTGCTCCCCATTCACGCCTGAGACCTTGTAACACTAACAAGTCAAATGGCTAATTGGGCCCAATTTGGACATTTCCACTTAGGGGTGTACTCACTTTTGTTGCCAACGGTTTAGACATTAATGGCTGTGTGTTGAGTTATTTTGAGGGGACAGCAAATTTACACTTCTAGTGGTATCTGATTGGAATATGTAGAGCGCTGGAAATTCACGGATACCAAACACCTCACTAAGAGAAAAGATCCTTCTGTCTTTTCAAAAAACTTGGAAGAAAAAAAGGGGGAGAAGTGAGGGCACCAAATAAAAATAGTAAAATTGTGATGGGATGCTAATAACTAATATGTCTTAACAAATATAAAATTATAAAAATATATATAAGAAAATATATATAAAAAAATATCAATAAGGGTATTAAACCCTCAACTAAATAACAATAGATTCCGGTATGGTATCTACAAAATCCAAGAGAATTAAGTGCTATAATTTAATGCAAAAGAGTGATAAAAGCCAATCAATGCAAATATCCACCATAAGGTGGGTATAATACATTAAAACCAAATGTTTGTGTAATGTGTAAACCATGCAAACTAAAAAAATTACAGGGTGTGTTAAGAGTAAATACTCAAATGATATATTATACAATATTCATGTATTACAAGTGGAAATAATTCAGTGTTGAAATATTAATGTGTATAAGAAATGTGATTAAACTAATGACTAGAGGCCCTAAGAGATCCACAGTTTTAAGATCTAATTCTTAAATTAAATACAATAAGTTAAGGAGTTTTATACTCGAGGGGAATGTGCTGCGATTTACGTGTGCAAAGAGTGAAATTAATATATGTTAATGTATTAAAAGTGTATAAATTATGTGATAAAATGTGTAACTAAATATCCAATGAAATAGATAAAGTGATAAAACAAATAAAATATATATCATCTATATATAAAAAAAATCATCTATATCAGATAGCATAATACATACTGATCTGAAGGTTAAATCTAGATTTAATCCCATTCACGCAAAAGGCAATTACCTAGATACCTTTGAAAAATTAGTCTGTAAAGAAATTCAGAAATACAATCCACCAAAACTAAAAAGATATAATATAAGTCCTAAAGAAAAAACGGTAATTGAAAATCTTCAAAAAAATGCAGAAATTACAATAAAACCTGCAGACAAGGGTGGAGGTATTGTCCTAATGGACACAACAAATTACCTTAAGGAAGCTCACAGACTTTTAGATGATAATAGAACATACAAAAAATTGCAATTAGATCCGACAGAAAAATTTAAAAGATGGTAGCAAAACAGAAATACTTAATGATAAAGAATTGGAATTTTTAACACCCAAGTTCCCAAAAATTCCAATCTTTTACTTTTTTGCCAAAAATTCACAAATGTTTGGTCAAACCCCCGGGCAGACCAATCATTTCTGGAATAGATTCACGGTCGGCCAATATTTCCAAATATGTAGTTAACTTTTTACAAAAACATGTTAAGAAATTAGATTCCTATCTTAAAGATTCCACACAAGTCTTAAATATTCTAAATAAAATACATTGGGAAAATGATATGATTCTGGCCACATGTGATGTCACATCACTGTATACGGCCATTAATCATTCAAAAGGTATCCAAGCAGTGGAAACTTTCTTAAAGGGACAGTCTAGTATAAATTAAACTTTCATTATTCAGATAGGACTTTTAATTTTAATCAACTTTCCAATTTACTTTTATCATCAAATTTGCTTTTTTTCTCTTGGTATTCTTAGTTTAAATTAAAGATAGGTAGGCTCATATGCTAATTTCTAAGCCTTTGAGGGCTGCCTCTTATCACATGCTTTTTAAATCTCTTTTCAACACAAAGAGACAGAAAGTACACGTGGGCCATATAGATAACACTGTGTTCAGACACAGGGGGTTATTTAAGATTTAGCACAAAACAATGCTACATTTAAGACAATAGATAATAAACAGTCACAGTCATGTGATCAGGGGGCTGGAAGAAGGTTCCTAGATACAAGGTAATCACAGAGGTAAAAAGTAAATTAATTTAACTGTGTTGGTTATGCAAAACTGGAGAATGGGTAATAAAGGGATTATCTATCTTTTAAAACAATAACAATTATATGGTAGACTGTCCCTTTAAAATCAGATCCAAACATGACAGATCAACAAAGAAACTTCATCTTAAGAAGCATAAAATATATTCTTGAAAACAATTATTTCTATTTTAATGAAAACTTTTATCTTCAAATTGAAGGTACGGCTATGGGCACAAGGTTTGCGCCTAGCTATGCCAATCTCTTTATGGGATCTTGGGAAACCAATTTCTTTAGGGATGGCAGCTATGGTGCAAACCTTGTGCTCTACAAAAGATACATAGACAACCTTATGATAATTTGGAAAGGTACAGAACAAGAGTTAGAAAAAATGTTTGAAAATATGAATACAAACACATGGGGTCTTAACTTCACTCATAATTGGAGTAAAAAATCAATCATATTTCTAGATCTAGAAATAATGATAATGGATGAGAAATTAGAGACCAAACCCCACTTCAAACAAACAGATTGTAATAACTATATACATGCTAAAAGTTGTCACCTGGATATTTGGAAAAACAATATTCCTATAGGACAATACCTCCACTTAAAAAAGAATTGTTCAAGATCAATTGACTTTGAACAACAGTCTAAGATGCTAGCAGAAAGATTTCTCACAAGAGGATATAAAAACGATATTACAAGTAAAGCCATTGAAAGAGCCAAAAATACTAACAGGGACACTTTACTAACATATAAAGAGAAAGAGAAACAAACAAATGTTGTAGAAAAAATAAAGATGCCACTCATTACTGATTTTCATGCAGATCCTAATTTCATAAGAAAGATTGTTAAAAAAACATTGGCATCTGATTAAAGAAGATAATATTTTGGGGGAGAAAATATCAGATAATCCGAGTTTTGTCTTCAAAAAAGCTGCTAATTTAAAAACTATTTTGGCTCCTAGTGAATTGAAGCTTCCCAAAAAAAGCCATTTAAAACAAAAAGACCTGATGGGCAAGGAAATTAAAGGTTTTCTTCCTTGCTATACATGTAGCCACAGTACAAAAATAAAGGATATACAGATAAATGGTTTAGAAAAACCTTTTGTCATAAAAGACATCATAAGATGTACTCAAAAAAATGTGATCTATATTCTAAAATGTTCATGTAATCTCTTTTACTTTGGTGAAACTAAGAGAATGGCAAGAGATAGGATCAGGGAACACCTTAACAGTATAAAAATGGTTTAGAAGACACTCATCTATATAAACATTTTAAATCCATCCATAAAGGTAACACTAAAGAATTAAGTTATTGGGGAATACAGAAAGTACGTAAACATTGGCGAGGAGGAAACATAGAGAAGAAATTGTTAGTAAAAGAAGCAGAATTAATCTATAAATATGATACATTATTTCCAAAAGGCCTGAATTCAGAGTTAGACCTTTTTCCCTTTCTTTTTGAATAGGATCACAATATTATAATAGATTGGTCCCTTAGTCCATAGTATTTTTTTTTCTTATTTGTAACATTTAAACCATTTACTTGAGAATTAGTTGCAAATTTAAGGAGGAATATTTTAGGTGCCGTTCAATATTGGAATTATAAAACAGCCTACTTCTAATATAAACAAAAATATTTTATCTTACATTGTATGTTAATATCTCTAACATTTTATGTACAGATTTTTATTATTGTGTATTTGAGAAGGATTTTTTAATATATAACTGAGAGGGATGAAATAAGATGTAAATGTTAAAATTACACAATCTTTTATTGAAGCTGTAAAAAACAGAGAAATAAATTCCACCTTAAAAACCTCAAAAATGACAATGATAGGAATAAATGTTACCTGGAAAATCCACCTTAAATGAGACAAAAAATCTAACCAATCAGGCTTCTATAACACCTTTAAAAGGCTACACTGTCCCAACCCCTAGTATCTTGATAAAGCTCTGCAAGGAGCCAAACTCGTTGATCTTTGGGACATTTTTTTGACAGTGAATATTGAAGAACGTTTATTGAGTCTTTTTTGGAGTGATTGAACTTGCTATTAAGATGGTTTTTACCGGCCAAGGACTGCCGTTTGTACTACGATAATTTTGGCATTTTCCTAGTTATGCTAATTTGAGGTCATCGCGTATAGCGAGATTAAGACTTTCGCCACTGTGTTTCATTTTACTGTGAATTTTAACTAGTAACGACAGCCCTATTTGTTATATTCTCATCCCCTTGATGTTATATATATGAAATATACTCATAGACCGTTTGTCATTAATTTTTATAATTATTTTGTTGTTGGGGAGACGTCCCCATTAATTATTGAGCCTACCGTATTATCAGTATTATTTTGTGCGTTAGAATTATTGTATCTACTTCATTGTATATATTTTTTATTGTTTTATCACTTTATCTATTTCATTGGATATTTAGTTACACATTTTATCACATAATTTATATGTTATACACATTAATATTTCAACACTGAATTATTTCCACTTGTAATACATGAACATTGTATAATATATCATTTGAGTATTTACTCTTAACACACCCTGTAATTTTTTTAGTTTGGATGTTATACACATTACACAAACATTTGGTTTTAACGTATTATACCCACCTTATGGTGGATATTTGCACTGATTGCCTTTTATCACTCTTTTGCATTAAATTATAGCACTTAATTCTCTTGGATTTTGTAGATACGATATCGGAATCTATTGTTATTTAGTCAAGGGTTTAATACCCTTATTGATATATTTTTATATATATATTTTCTTATATATATTTTTATAATTTTATATTTTTTAAGACATATTAGTTATTAGCATCCCATCACAATTTTACTATTTTTATCATTCCTTAAGCCTCCTGTTGGCGCCCTCACTCCTCCCCCTTTTTTTCTTCCAAATTTACACTTTTATACAGGCTGTGCACTCACTACTTTACATTGTAGCAAAGTGTCATTTCTTCAGTGTTGTCACATGGAAAGATATAATAAAATATTTACAAAAATGTGAGGGGTGTACTCAATTTTGTGGGATACTGTATTTACCGATTGTCATTGGCTCACCCATGTGTTCAGTTAGAAACCAGTAGTGCATTGCTGCTTCTTTAACATAGCATACTAAGGGCTCCATGTACTAAGCTGTCAGCGAGATGTTCGTCAGCTTTTCCGAGTTAATATCTGCATGCATATAGAAGATCGTATGTACTAAGCATTGAAATATGTAAAAAAACATTAGATTTACAAGTAGTGTGCGAACCTGTCTGCAACTCTTATATCCGACACTTTTTTGTAGCATAAAACTCCTCGCTCAACATAAATTTCTTAATCAACAATAATGACTAAACCATCTATTTCTCCGCCGGATACTTTTTCTGTGTCAACCTCATGAATTATCCCTTGCCAGAATTTAGGTGGCGAGCACTATTATAAACAATAGTAGTTATAAGATATACGCCTACAAGTGATTTTAAAAGAAGGTCAACAGACTAAAATTGTTACTCACTGTGGATTGTGTTAGCCATGGATACACTTCTGCAATTATATATAATTCATCTGATGCAAATCAGAGGGAGAAGGCAGAATAGTGAAACAGATTATTATCATTTATTTGTAAAGCGCCACCAAATTCCGTAGTGATGTGAGAAGAAGGAGAATTGGGGGTACAGCGTGTATTCCTTTCATGGGTTGCTTTAGATGGCCTTTCCGATAGAGAGGTTTTTCAAAGGTTCCGTCTGGATCATCAATCAATTTTGAGTTTGTATGCTGAAATTGTAGATTATCTTGAGTCAATTTTCGCGGTCAATGGCCATTCCCAGACTTCTGGAGTTCTTGGGTGCCTTGCACTTTTTTGCTACATGATTCTTTCAGGCCGTGTCCAGCGTCATTATTGGGATCAGTCAATCAGCCTTTTCTCGTCATCTATCAAAAGTTATTGATGCGCGGGGCTTGTCGGAACCGCGATCGTACATGGTCGTATTTTCCCTGAGCTCTTACTGATCAATCGCAATCCGCCGGTAAAAAGAGGGATCCTACAGCACAAAAATATAACCATCTGCCTATGAGGACAGACTGCCTAACAGCACTTGAATTTTAGAAAAATTTGCGCTGTATTTGTGAAGTTTGAGCTCGGATGCAGGAGGCCTAGAGCGGCGGCTCATACATAGACAATGCCACCACCCTCGATTGCTCTAATTGGGTTACCACAAATTACTTGCCCTAATTGGGTTACCACAAATTAAGCCTGAAATATATACACCTCTGTAGAACTACTTGGCGTCCGAATAAGAGAAGATATCTTTATAAATCCTCCATCACAAGCCAGCAAAAATGGCTACCGCACAGGAAACAGGCCTACAAAGTCGCATCATCTACAGCATGGAAAAACTAGAACGTTGTTTCCAGACCCTACTTGAAAAGGTTCCATGGGATTTCTTAATGCATGCCTATCAAAAGCGGCAACAGCTTAATCACTCTACCACAGCCATCAAAGTAAATCCTACACAAGACATACCTGAGGTTGCCGATCCTCCAATGGCGCTTACACGCACAACAAGGCTTTTGCTTCCTATATCGCAACCGAAAAACAGCATGGTAGGACTCAAAAAGAAGGGCCACTCTTGCTATGTTAACAACAAAAAGAGAGAGAAGAGTGCAAAACCACTCTAAAAGTAAATGTATTTAATGGTGAACAATAAAAGTGCATAAAAGTGTAAACGTACAAGATAATAAAAGCAAATAGTCATATAAATGATATCACCCCAGTGTCCTCGACTCCCAATGGTTGGATAATAGACTCAGTTCACCTCTTATTATAGATGTGTTTGCAGGTTGAAATGATAGTGCAAATCCATATTCAAAAGGGCGGATGTCCAAGAGATATAGATATAGCTGGAGTCTGTGGGTACTGGTAGTAGACCTGGGAGATCCTCAATGTTTTTCCTCTATATACGAACAGACTTTCTCAAGAGGTGCTATGTTAACGTTGCCAATCTAGCGACCAAAAAGCTAGCTGAAATCGATTTGATTCCCAGTGTTATTGCAGCGGAGCAGACAGCAACTGATACAGCCCAAGGAGTTTCTAATACCAGATGGGATTTCCCTTAGGGCCATGCCTGCGTGGGAGCTTGGGGAGGACTCCCGTGCTGTCTTATATACTAAGAGGATCTTCACTCCAGATATCCCTGGACATCTAACAAACTGGCTGGGCCCCGCTGACACGCTCCAACTTAAAACGCTCAAAGTGGACGATAGCTCATAAATCTCAGCATCACCAACTCTGCACTATTTTCATGATTTAGGTGGTCAGGACTGGGACAGTGGGATAATGTTTCCCTCTGTGGACTTTGTGTAAGAACAGAAGTCTACCATAAGCTTTCCATTAACACACTGGGTGCATTAGATGCTGAGGGAGAGAGTCGACTATGCCTGAATTGTTTAGCCATGTTTCACCTAATGTTTTAGAACGCCTGTTTACATATTATACCTAACAATGTCATAATTATAAGGGTAGAATATAAGTCAACATCGTCAATAATACTGATAATATACCACAGAGGTTCCTTTAGTGTTTTCATACCAAACCAGCCTACTTCCTGTGGTTTGCAGCCGGAAGCCGTGGAAGGGGTTATATTCAAGGGAAAAAACAAAACACCAGGGCCCAGATTGCGAGTTTTGCGTTAGAGGCTATGCGGTGCTAACGAGCGGCTAGATTACGAGTTGTGCATTAGGGTAAAAAAGCAGCGTTAAGATGTCCTAACGCTGCTTTTTTACGCCGGCTGGTATTACGAGTCTGGAAGGTTTAAGGGTCACCGCACACTTCTTTGGCCTTACCGCAAAACGACTTACGTAAACTTCGTAAAGTCTTTTTTCTATGGGACTTCCATAGCGTCGGTATTACGAGTCTGTCCTGGGAGGCCAAAAAGTGAGCGGTACACCCTACCCTGTCAAGATCCCTAACACATTTAAAAGTCAGTAGTTATGAGTTGTATGGTACAATGCCGTAGCATAAAACTCATAACTAAAGTGCTAAAAAGTACCTAACACCCATAAACTACCTATTAACCCCTAAACCGAGGCCCTCCCGCATCGCAAACACTATAATGTTATAATATAATAATATTTTTAACCCCTAATCTGCCGCTCCGGATACCGCCACCACTTACATTATATTTATCAACCCCTAATCTGCTGCCCCCAATATCGCCCACACCTACATACTATTTATTAACCCCTAATCTGCCGCCCCCAATGTCGCCGCCACTATATTAAAGTTATTAACCCCTAAACCTAAGTCTAACCCTAACACCCTCTAACTTAAATATAATTACAATAAATCTAAATAAATATTACTATCATTAACTAAATTATTCCTATTTAAAACTAAATACTTACTTATAAAATAAACCCTATGCTAGCTACAATATAACTACATTGTATCTAGCTTAGGGTTTATTTTTATTTTACAGGCAAGTTTGTATTTATTTTAACTAGGTAGAATAGTTATTAAATAGTTATTAACTATTTAATAACTACCTAGCTAAAATAAATACAAAAGTACCTGTAAAATAAAACCTAACCTAAGTTACACTAACACCTAACACTACACTATAATTAAATAAATTAACTAAATTAAATACAATTACCTAAATTAAAGGGACACCAAACACTAAAATTTTCTTTCATTATTCAGATAGAGAATACAAATTTAAACAACATTACAATTTACTTCTATTATTTATTTTTAGTTGAAGAAAAAGCAATGCACATAGATGAGCCAATCACATAATGCTTCTATGTGCAAGAACCAATCAGCAGCTACTGAGCCTATCTAGATATGCTTTTTAGCAAAGAATATCAAGAGAATAAAACAAATTAGATAATAGAAGTAAACTAGAAAGTTGTTTAAAATTGCATGCTCTTTCTAAATCATGAAAGAAAAAATGTGGGTTTCATGTCCCTTTAAATTAAATTAGCTAAAGTACAAAAAAACCAAACACTAAATTACAGAGAATAATAAACAAATTACAGATATTTAAACTAATTACACCTAATCTAATAGCCCTATTAAAATAAAAAAGCCCCCCCAAAATAAAAAAAAACCCTAGGCTAAACTACCAATAGCCTTTAAAAGGGCCTTTTGCGGGCATTGCCCAAAAGTAATCAGCTCTTTTACCTGTAAAAAAAATACAAACAACCCTCCCAACAGTAAAACCCACCACCCACACAACCAACCCCCCAAATAAAATACTATCTAAAAAAACCTAAGCTCCCCATTGCCCTGAAAAGGGCATTTGGATGGGCATTGCACTTAAAAGGACAGTTAGCTCTTTTGCAGGCCCAAAGTCCCAAACCTAAAAATAAAACCCACCCAATACACCCTTAAAAAAAACCTTACACTAACCCCCTGAAGATCGACTTACCGGGAGACGTCTTCATCCAAGCCGAGCCGAAGTCCTCATCGAAGCCGGGAGAAGTCTTCATCCTAGCTGGGTGAAGTGGTCCTCCAGATGGGCAGAAGTCTTCATCCAGACGGCATCTTCTATCTTCATCCATCCGGCGCGGAGCTGGTCCATCTTCAAGACATCCGACGCGGAGCATCCTCTTCATCCAACGACTAAAGCTGAATGTAGGTACCTTTAAGTGATGTCATCCAAGATGGCGTCCCTTAGATTCCGATTGGCTGATTGGAACAGCCAATAGAATGCAAGCTCAATCCTATTGGCTGATCCAATCAGCCAATAGGATTTCTTCTACCTTAATTCCGATTGGCTGATAGATTTCTATCAGCCAATCATAATCTAAGGGATACCATCTTGGAAGACGTCATTTAAAGGTACCTTAATTTGTCATTAGTCCATCGGAAGAAGAGCATGCTGTGCGTTGGATGTCTTGAAGATGGACCTGCTCCGCGCCGGAAGGATGAAGATAGAAGATGCCATCTGGATAAAGACTTATGCCCATCTGGAAGACCACTTCTGCCCGTCTGGAGGACCACTTCTGCCGACTTCGTTGAGGACATCTTGCCGCTTGGATGAAGACTTCTCACGGTAAGTGAATCTTCGGGGGTTAGTGTTAGGATTTTTTTAAGGGTGTATTGGGTGGGTTATTTTTTAGGTTAGGGCTTTTGGCCTGCAATAGAGCTAAATACCCTTAGCTTAGGTTTTTTTAGTTAGGCTTTTATTTGGGGGGTTGGTTGTGTGGGTGGTGGGTTTTTACTCTTGGGGGGGTTGTTTGTATTTTCTTTGTAATTTAGTTGTTTTTTTTGTGATTTAGCTAATTTAATTTAATTTATTTAATTGTATTTAATTTAGTTAATTTATTTAATTGTAGTGTGGTGTTAGTGTAACTTAGGTTAGGTTTTATTTTACAGGTAAATTTGTATTTATTTTAGCTAGGTAGTTATTAAATAGTTAATAACTATTTAGTAACTATTCTACCTAGTTAAAATAAATACAAACTTGCCTGTAAAATAAAAATAAACCCTAAGATAGATACAATATAACTATTGTAGATAGTTTAGGGTTTATTTTATAGGTAAGTATTTAGTTTTAAATAGGACTTATTTAGGTAATAATAGTAATTTTTATTTAGATTTATTTAAATTATATTTAAGTTAGGGGGTGTTAGGGTTAGGGTTAGACTTATGTTTAGGGGTTAATAAATTTAGAATAGTGGCTGTGATGTTGGGGGCGGCAGATTAGGGGTTAATAAGTATAGGTAGGTTGCGGCGACATTGGGGCGGCAGATTAAGGGTTAATAAATATAATGTTGGTGTTGGCGATGTTGGGGGCAGCAGATTAGGGGTTAATAAATATAATGTAGGTGGCGGCGATGTCCGGAGTGGCAGATTATTGGTTAATAAGTATAAAGTAGGTGTCGGCGATGTCGGGGGCGGCAGATTAGGGGTTAATAAGTGTAAGATTAGGGGTGTTTAGACTCAGGGTTCATGTTAGGGTGTTAGGTGTAAACAGAACTTTAGTTTCCCCATAGGACTCAATGGGGCTGCATTACTGAGATTTACGCTGCTTTTTTGCAGGTGTTAGACTTTTTCTCAGCCGGCTCTCCCCATTGATGTCTATGGGGAAATCGTGCACGAGCACGTACGACCAGCTCACTGCTGACTTAAGCAGCGCTGGTATTGGAGTGCGGTATGGAGCTCAATTTTGCTCTACGCTCACTTCTTGTCTTTTAACGCTGGGTTTGTAAAAACCCGTAATACAAGCGCTGCAGGTAAGTGAGCAGTGAGAAAAAACTGCACGTTAGCACCGCACAGATCATAACGCAAAACTCGTAATCTGGCCATTTAATAGTTAAGCAATTAACAATTGCATAATCATTTATTCTTTACAAATTTGTTTTTGCGTCATGTTTGTCAATAATGCAAAATTCACATTAAATCAATTTGTACGTATAATACACAATATAATAAATTACACTTACATCTCCCAGTGACCTTATCACTATGTAGTGCTCCGATTCTCTGTGCTTCAGGTCACTGAACCTGCGGAAACATTGATGGCGTGACCGTCAGATGCCGGACACTCGTCTCATCCATCACATCATCTCATAAATGATGCGGTCCCTGTCCTCATGGGCTATTCCCCTCACTCCTCCAATCCTCCTGGGGAAGTACCGGTTCATCCCATACACCAATTTCACCAATTCCCCATTGGTAAAAACTGGAGGTCGCGTCATCTCTAAAAATCACTTTCACTCTAAATTATTTTTTAAGTGCGACACAACTATGCCAAGTAGAGAGCAATCTGATTGGTTATTGACAGTGTAAACAAATTATTGTTTGATTGGTGGATTATATTCATCATGTGTTCATGGTCATTGCTATGTAATCGAGAGTGAAACTGTAGTCATATTATATAATATGCGTTACCAATGACTGAGTTATGAAAAGTGTATCCTGTAACAATATATTTTTTTCTGCTTCGCTAATGATCTAAGTATAAAACAAATTGAATGCATATTTACTTAAATAAGTATATAGAATCAATGTTGGGGCTAATTGGATAGATGAAATGATTGATGATATAATAATAATAATTTTATAAAACAACAAGTTCATTTTAAAAATTACATTTATCTGAACATTTAATATTATATGCGTCATCAATGACAGGCTTATGAATAGGATGTACTAAAAGAATTGAATAACTGCATAAAAAAAGATACTCTTAAAAATTTTAATTTATGATTGTATATTTAATTGTTAACGGCTGATTGTTTAAGTATTGACTAACTATAAAACGGGCATGAAAAATGGAGTCTAATATGTGTTTCTTAGTAAGCTTCTATGTGTGAGCTCAGTAAGAGTAATTTTTTGGCGACTTTTTTTTTGGCGACTTTGTTGTATTTTCTTTTTTGGACTGTATATGGCTTCTGCGGAGACTGGTAAGACAAAATCCGGGCGCAATATACAGTTCAATTTTGAACGGAACCGGGTGCTAGTAACCAAGGTTTTGGATCACTATGATTTAATTTATAGTTCCAAAGCACAACAGACCTCTCTCTCCAGAAAACAACAGATCTGGAGAGATATAGCTGTCAGTGTCTCTGCCGAAGGGGCTCATGCGAAATCGGTGGAGCACTGTAAAAAAAGGTTCTCCAACATCAAGAGAATCTTGAAGGCCAAGCTGGCCAGGGAGAGGCAGTCTGCATGCACTACAGGTGGTGGCGATGCATATACAGCTGAGCTCTCTTCATACGAGACTCAGCTGATGGAGAAGTTGGGGCAAATATGACGCTCAGTCTGGATTTGGTCGGGCATGATACTTACGAGTTGGCAGGTAATTAAAGTTCTATTACATGCGTTATTTATGTCACAAATGATTTTGTTTGAAATTATAGGCCTTTTGTTTTTTGACATTATTATATGCAATAATATTTATACTCCTTTTTTTATATGTTTTCCAGCATCTACCAGTGCTGCTGCTGCTGATGCCACAGTACTATTGCCCATCAGTATCCATACTGAGTCCAGCCACAACTTCTCCTCAGCAGCCATACACCCTGACCTTATGTGCAGCACCCCTGAAGCAGCAAGCATTGGCTGAATAACAGGTATGTTTTTTAATGTTAGATTTTGTTTAATTAAAATGCTTTTACTCGTATGATTGTAATAGATTTTTAACTCTATATATACACATTTTATATTTCAGCTGAGGTACAAAGGTCTTTAGGACACCCTCCTCCAACCTCATCGATCTCCTCCACAGGTAACAAAAACAAGAATAAACATTAATGTTATAAGTGTGCTCATGTAAAAGGGACATGCCATAATGTTAACCCTTTGAGTGCTAAGCACTTTCCCACCTGGGTGCTAAACTAATTTGAGGGTTTTTAAATTTGTACTTTTTTAAAAAACATTTTTTTACTTTTTTTTCTTCTTCCAGATCCCCAAGGTTAGGCGATTACCTTTCCAAAGGGGTCTTGTGGGTCAGTAGCTGCTTAGATGCCTATAATACAGGCTTCTAAGCAGCATGCCCCCTTTTTCTATACTTGTCATTGTCTCTTTTAAATAAAGTTGCGTGGTGATGTCATCACATTATTGCACATGACATCACCACGCAAAACGTGAAGCCCCAGCGATGCTTGTTACTATGCAGGCCCGATCACCGGGGTAGGAGCGGGTGGGTGCCCCCAGATCTCTCTCAAGGTGGCAGAGTGCTAGCAACGGCTCTGAGCCGTCGTTAGCACCTGAGTGGGAAACTCTGCGATGGCTCAGAGCCATCGTTTGCACTCAAGGGGTTAAAGTTAAAATAGTATTACTGAAGAATATCACAGTATTAAACAAGAATGTTAAATTTAGGGGCGGAACTACAGGGGGTGCAGAGGTCGCAACTGAGACCAGGCCCCTGAGGGTGGGGGCCCAGCTAAAAAATAAAAAATGTTTCCAATAAAAAACTTTGACCTGCCACTACCTACACTGATATCATGAGTGTGACGTGATGCTTCACTAGTGTCTCTGTCTCTGACTACAGAGGTTAGTGTTTCTGTTTTACCCATTGGTGTTTATGTGTGTGTGTATGTATGTGACTGTGTGTGTATTTATGCATGTATGTGTATGTTTGTGGAACCAGCAAATTACAGACCTTGTTACTACAGCATGGGGGGTGGGTGGTAAACAGTGTTATATATATACAGAACGGGGTAGCTGGACCATGTCACAGACTACTGTGGCCACTATATAAAGTACTGGGGGGGTAGGGTGAGACCAGCCACAAACACTAAATTACACAAAATAAAAAAGAAATGATCAAATATTTAAACTAATTACACCTAATCTAATAGCCCTATGTAAATAAAAAAGCCCTCCAAAATTAAAAAAAACCCTAGCCTACAATAAACTACCAATAGCCCTTTAAAGGGCCTTTTGCGGGCATTGACCCAAAGAAATCAGCTCTTTTACTTGTAAAATAAAATACAAACACTGCCCAACAGTAAAACCCACAACCCACACAACCAAACCCCCCAAATAAAAACCCAGTAGAATGCAAGCTTAATCCTATTGGCTGATTGGATCAGCCAATAGGCTTGAAGCTCAATCCTATTGGCTGATTGCATCAGCCAATAGGAATTTTTCACCTTTAATTCCGATTGGCTGATAGAATTCTATCAGCCAATCGGAATTCAAGGGACGCCATCTTGGATGATGTCTCTTAAAGGAGCCTTCATTCTTCAGTCGCTGTCGGAAGAAGAGGATGCTCTGCGCCGGATGTCTTGAAGATGGAGCCGCTCCACGCTGGATGGAGGAAGATAGAAGATGTCGTCTGGATGAAGACTTCTGCCTGTCTGGAGGACCACTTCTTGCTGCTTGGATGAAGACTTCTCCCGGCTTCGTTGAGGACTTCTGCCCGCTTGGATGAAGACTTCTGCCGCTTTGTTGAGGATGGATGTCGGGTCTTCAAAAACTGTAAGTGGATCTTCCGGGGTTAGTGTTAGGTTTTTTAAAGAGTTTATTGGGTGGGTTTTATTTTTAGCTTAGGGACTTTGGGCGGAAAAAGAGCTGAATGCCCTTTTAAGGGAAATACCCATACAAATGCCCTTTTCATGGCAATGGGGAGCTTAGGTTTTTTTAGTTAGGTTTTTATTTGGGGGGTTTGGTTGTGTGGGTGGTGGGTTTTACTGTTGGGGGGGTGTTTGTATTTTTTTTACATGTAAAAGAGCTGATTTCTTTGGAGCAATGTCCCGCAAAAGGCCCTTTTAAGGGCTATTGGTAGTTTATTGTAGGCTAGGGTTTTTTTATTTTGGGGGGGCTTTTTTATTTTCATAGGGCTATTAGATTAGGTGTAATTCGTTTAAATATTTGATCATTTCTTTTTATTTTGTGTAATTTAGTGTGTGTTTTCTTTTTGTAATTTAGTTAATTGTATTTTATTAATGTAATTGATTTAATTGTAGTGTAATGTTAGATGTTAGTGTAAGACAGGTTAGGTTTAATTTTACAGGTAAATTTGTATTTATTTTAGCTAGGTAGTTAGTAAATAGTTAATAACTATTTACTAACTAGTCTACCTAGTTAAAATAAATAAAAACTTGCCTGTGAAATAAAAATAAAACCTAAGATAGCAACAATGTAACTATTAGTTATATTGTAGCTAGCTTAGGGTTTATTTTATAGGTAAGTATTTAGTTTTAAATAGGAATTATTTTGGTAATAATAGAAATTTTTATTTAGATTTATTTTAATTATATTTAAATTAGGGGTGTTAAGGTTAAACTTAGGGTTAGGGGTTAATAACTTTAGTATAGTGGCACCGACATTGGGTCTGGCAGAATAGGGGTTAATAAGTGTATGTAGGTGGCGGCAACATTGGGGGCGGCAGATTAGGGGTTAATAAGTGTAGGTAGGTGGTGGCGACATTGGGGCAGCATATTAGGGGTTAATAAGTGTATGTTGGTGGCGGCGACGTTGGGGGTGGCAGATTAGAGGTTAATAAGTGTAGGTAGGTAGCAGCGACTTTGGGGGTGGCAGATTAGGGGTTAATAAGTGTATGTAGATGGAAGATATCAGTAAAGTGTTTTATAATTATTATCAGGAGCTTTATACAAACCCAGATATTAATGTAATAAATCAGGAAATATTTTGGGCTAGCATTGAGATGCCGAAGGTATCTGAAATAGATTTGGTGGCGTTAAATAGCCCAATTACAGTTGATGAGATTCTTAAGGGCATAGAAAAGGCTAAATTAAAGAAAGCAGCGGGCCCTGATGGGCTTCCGGCAGAGTTTCTGAAAATATTGGTGGATGATATTAAATATACATTAGAAAAATTGTTTAATAGCTATTATAGTATGAATATGGTCCCGTCAAGATTTTTTTCAGCAGCAAATATTTCACTGATCTTGAAAAAGGATAAACACTCTGAGGAACTGGCTTCTTATAGACCAATATCAGTATTAAATGCCGATTATAAAATCCTGGCGGCGATTATTTCAGAGAGATTGTCTAAATGTCTTAATAAACTCATACATACAGATCAGGTAGGTTTTATGAAGACAAGAAATTCATCTAAGAACATTCGGAAGGTAATTAATTACCTGGATGTTGTGTGGAACTCTGAGAAAAACCAGAGTTATAGTAGAGTTGATTCAGCTATCATTACACTGGATGCTGAGAAAGCTTTTGACTCTATTGTCTGGAAACATCTTTTTAGAGTACTAGTAGAAATGGGATTTAAATATAAGTTTGCCCAGTTTATTCAGAATTTATACAAATACCCAATATCATATCTGTTAATGAATTGGGCGCTTTCTCCACAGATTATTCTCGGTAGAGGAACTAGACAGGGGTGTCCACTATCTCCCCTACTTTTTAATATGGCTATTGAACCATTGGCAATCTGGCTCCGAAACTCTATCAAGGGGATCGGTCTGGGGGTGCACAATCTTAAAACTCTCTTATATGCAGATGATCTGTTGATATGTGTGGAGAATACATCTCATGAAATTCCAATTGTTCTAACATGCCTGGAGACATACGGTTCCTTTTCAGGTTATAAAATTAACTGTGAAAAGAGTGAACTGATGTGGATAAAAAGGTCAGGGTATAGTTTACAAAAGCTACTTTTCAAAGAAGTAGATACATTAAAGTATTTGGGTATATTTCTTAATGCTAACCCTAAAACCTGGTATCAGATTAATTTTGCCCCTCTTATTGAGAAAATTAAATCTGACCTGGAAGTATGGGTGCAGCTCCCGTTATCGATAACGGCAAGGGTGAATGTAATTAAAACAATTGTTTTCCCTCGCCTGCTATATCTTCTTCAAAATCTTCCTCTTTTGATCCCTAAAGGTGACATTAGAGGTATCTATAAGTCTTTTTCAAAATTTATATGGAAAAACAAGAAACCTCGTATTTCATTGGAAAAATTGATGCGACCTGGTAAAATGGCAGGTCTGGCTTTACCTAATATTTATTTATATAATATTACTATGTTGGCAAGGATCGCTGTCGATTGGTTATCGGATGCTAACATTTTTTCTACCATTGATTTGGAAAGTCATCTATCATACCCTTTCTCTTTAAAAGCCATTTTACATTGTCCAGTCAAGAAACTTCCAGCAAATATTTCTGGTCTTGTGTCATTAAAGAATGTAGTTATGGCTTGGCAGAAGCTGTGTATTATATTAGAAATGGACTTTTTTTTTTTTTTCAGAGTTTTTGCCAATAAGGGGTAACGTAAATTTTTCTCCAGGGTTACACCAGCTAGTATTTCAGACCTGGGCTGAAAAGGGTCTTATAGTTATCCAACAGCTTTTCTCAGCTGAGGGTTTTTTATTGACGTTTGAGAATCTTAGGAATAAATTTGGTCTTCATAGTAATAATTTTTACGCGTATTTACAAATAAGACACTATGTACAGGAATGGAATTGGGATGTTAGCAGGGAAGGAGAGTGGGCCGAGGTTAAGAGTTGGATGAAAATCTTCAGAGCTGGGAATACATCCATATCTTTGATGTATGATATAATGCTTGTCAAACAAAGTTTGGTTTTATTGGATAAGACCTGTGAGTCTTGGTTACCTTATTTGGCAGATATAAATACGGATAAAATTACAGCAAGTTGTACTATGATAAGTAAATATCAGATTCCGATGAGTTGGAGGGAAGCCCATTTTAAACTTATAAATAATTTTTATCTAACTCCAGCTAGGCTCGCAAGATTTTCTCCCCAGCTAAGTATTGTGTGCCCACGTTGTTCATCGGGGCAGCAGATCTGGTGCATATGTACAGGTATTGCCCAAAGATCTTACAGCTCTGGAAGAAGGTGGCTTTTTGGTTTAATAAGTTGTATCAATTAAATATTGCCTTAAACCCAGAGAATATATTTTTGTTAAATACCCAGATCGTGGTCTACCCTCTAGGCCTGACTATACTAAATATTATAATACTATTAGTAAGACATTTAATAGCTAAAAATTGGAAGGCAAAGCGGGCCCCCTCATTTAAAGTTGTCCTCCAAGAAATCCAAAATCAGATTATTTTCGAATCTTATCATACTAGGTTTTTGAAAGAGAAAAAAATTAAACAATTCTTACTCGGTTGGCTGCCCATAATTAAATCATTCCCAATTGGTACCCAAAAAGCTATTCTTTTTCCTTTCTTGTGCTCAGAAAGTTTTATGGAATTGGTCTTGTTAGGAGATTTTCCTGCTGATTGGATAGTCCTTGGATAGAGCTATATGTGGTGGCAACAGTAGGTGGGACTGAGGAAGGGAGCTCCATGGTATTTAGTTTATTTGGCTTATCATTTTCCCTTTTTTTTTTTTTTCCCCTCTGTGTTGTCGTGTTTTTTTTTTTTTATTTCAAACAATGATAAAAAAAATCCCAGCATGGTGGTATTAATAAGGCATTTATTTTGTATAAGAGTATCTAATGCAAATGATAAAAGTATTGTATAGATCCAAATACAAACATGCTCATTATAAACTGATATAGTACTGGGCAATGTGCATTGTTGTATGCTGTGGTATTTTACAATTTTACCAATTGTTTTTCATGTTATTACACCCTGCGTGGTGTCTTTGTTATTATGTTGTTTTTTTCTCTTTTCCTATAATACCACTTGTTGGCTATAAATAAATATTAAAAAATAAATAAAAAAATAAGTGTATGTAGGTAGCGGTGATGTTGGGGGCGGCAGATTAGGGGTTAATAAGTGTATGTAGGTGGCGGCGACATTGGGGGCAGAAGATTATGTGTTAATAAGTGTAGGTATGTGGCGGCGACATTGGGGGCAGCAGATTAGGGGTTAATAAGTGTAATGTAGGGGGCGGCGGTGTCAGGGGTGGCAGATTAGGGGTTAATAAGTATAATGTAGGTGTCAGCGATGTTGGGGGCGGCAGATTAGGGGTGTTTAGACTCAGGGTTTATGTTAGGGTGTTAGGTGCAAACATAACTTTTCTTTCCCTATAGGAATCAATGGGACTGCGTTACTAAGCTTTATGCTCCTTGTCAGTATATTTATAAGAATTTTAGCAGTACTCTCCAAACAATATGTGAGTATATGGCAGGGTTGTAATTTGATATATTTAACAATCTTTCTTTAAACTAAACCCACAATAAAATATGCATATACTAATACAATAAAATTAATATAAATACCTGAGTTCTTTTTATTAGTAAATATCTATGAGCACATTGAAATATATATATTTGTAAGAATCAGAATATGAGTCAATATTATATGCGTTTAAATTTTTTTTTTAAAATATGCTATTCAGAGTTCATACAAATTTATCTTATTCACAGTAAAAATTTCACCCAGTTAATACAATGAGATTCCAAGATCTATATACTCTAATTTAAACACTATAAACAGTCTATATACTCTAATTTAAACACTAGAAGTTATGTATATTATATGTGCCAACAATCAAACTCTGAGTTATAACTCTATATTTGCACAGATAAAACAACTTAAAATTTAGGATTAGTTTAACCATACACAGGCTATGAAATACTAGCTTAAAATACAAACTGCTCTTTAAATTTATCAACAATCTTTTAATACTTTACCAAGATGAACACCAATCGATATCCAGTATTTGTTAATAGGGACGATCTCACCTCAGAATACAAAATTGGGGATATATGCATATGGAGCATAAAGGTAGCCGTGCTTTATAATAACCGCAACAGTTATTTTCCTTCAGGTTTAGCCAGAGATAGCCAGCAGCAAGCAAACCTTTTCCCCTCTATGCTGGGGGTTAAATCATCTGATTTCACCCCTCCCCTTTTTTGATCATTACCCATCATTGGTGAGGTTGGAAACGCCCAAACGGAAACCTTGTCTTGGATTGGCCCTTTGAAATTTCATTTTTAACAGCCAAAAAGCCTTCTGGCTTTAGTTCTCGCATCACAGCATCGGGGGGGGGGAAAGCATGACAACACACACAGATTCATTCAACCATTTCTAGACAGTGAAATAAATATTTCTTTAAAATGTGTAATAAATGCCATAATTTCCTTACATTAATAAGTTATATGTTTATATATACTGTATTATATCACATTATTTATTCTGATCAATTTGACATGAGACACAGTATGCCCTCAACACCATACCATATCAAAACAACTATACTGCTAATTATTCCAAAATTAATAGCATTTATACATCTGTTAAATTTTCAGAGCTGTGTTTAAACTTTCACAAACATCTAGTATATAATCATATGACATGATTCAGATATCCCATGCAGGCAATCCTGCACTCAGTATCCAGTCTAGACCCATCTGAAAAATAGAAAAATTATGTTATATATAATTAAACAATGGGATTATTACAGTTTCCATTCAATTTATTACAGTTTTGAATCTATTTTTCATATATATATATATCCAACACAGCAATTATCCCTTTAATATTATATGTCCCTGAATATATGTATATGTATATATATACACACACATGTATTAATCTCTATGCTGTCTTTTAACAATGTGTTTATTGCAATTGCCATTTAATCTATTACAAAAATTTTAATTCATCTCCCACATATATATATATTAATTTCTATGCAGTGTTCAAAACCATACAAAAATCCAGCAGATCACACACACTGTCATATATTCATCAATCCAGATATCTCATTAAATCAGTTGCTCTCATAATTTTCATTGGATTTCTGGAAAACAGAGAGAATAAAAAAAAAAGGTTTTTATTTTTGAGTCCATGGTTCAGTGCTTGTATACTCCCCCAGACGTAGTGTCTGCATTACGTATATCTAAGTCTCAGAGTCACACAGCAGGGGTTATTTGCACCTGAATGTAAGTGGTCAAAGTTCTCACAAAACATGTTGCCTGAACTAGACTTATAGGCTCCTCTTGTGAGGAGTAGGAAGTTTATCACACATTTCCAGGTAGTAAAACATATGGTCTCCTAAAATTGCTGTTAAAGTTAAACAAACCAAATGTTTATTGTACTCAATTGTATGCTCTTTTAACTTTTGCATCCTGAATGGGGGGGGGGGGGGACTGAGTTAAGTCAATTTTTCTGAATGAATGAATCATTTGCTACTGACTAGCCAAATATAGGATTAATATATATATATATATATATATATGTATATATATATATATATATATATATATATATATATATATATCTTTACTTATACCTTGACATCCTTTATTGCAGGTGTTAGACTTTTTTTCAGCCGGCTCTCCCCATTGATGTCTATGGGGAAATCGTGCATGATCACGTAAAACCAGCTCACTTATTGCCTGCTAACGCCGGGTTTTTGTAAACCTGTAATAGCAGCACTAGAGGGAGGTGAGTTGTGACAATAACTTGCAAGTTAGCACCAAGCAGCTCTTACCGCAAAACTCGTAATCTAGCCGATTGTTTGTTATTATTTTATTTACATAATACAAATGTTACAAATGCTTGTTTATCAAATTCAATGCGTGGGTAAGATATACTTTTCTCTGCTTATTAAAGGGTCAATCTACACCATTTAAAAAAAATTTAATTAAAAAAAAGAAAACCATTCATTATATAGTCATGAGTTTGGCATTAGCAACTCACTTCTATTAAAAGGTACATGATCCAAAATTTTAACTTCATGAGTAAGAAATAGCATGTAATAGTAAAGTAATTTGAAATGTAATTAGATTATGTAAATTTATTTATTCTCATGTTTCCATTTTTTTAGAAAAAGATCCCTTTTTTATTAAACTTAACACAAATATTTTCTTTTAATACTCAGAGCATGCAATTGTAAGAAAATACAGGGAGTGCAGAATTATTAGGCAAGTTGTATTTTTGAGGATTAATTTTATTATTGAACAACAACCATGTTCTCAATGAACCAAAAAAACTCATTAATATCAAAGCTGAATATTTTTGGAAGTAGTTTTTAGTTTGTTTTTAGTTTTAGCTATTTTAGGGGGATATCTGTGTGTGCAGGTGACTATTACTGTGCATAATTATTAGGCAACTTAACAAAAAACAAATATATACCCATTTCAATTATTTATTTTTACCAGTGAAACCAATATAACATCTCAACATTCACAAATATACATTTCTGACATTCAAAAACAAAACAAAAACAAATCAGTGACCAATATAGCCACCTTTCTTTGCAAGGACACTCAAAAGCCTGCCATCCATGTATTCTGTCAGTGTTTTGATCTGTTCACCATCAACATTGCGTGCAGCAGCAACCACAGCCTCCCAGACACTGTTCAGAGAGGTGTACTGTTTTCCCTCCTTGTAAATCTCACATTTGATGATGGATCACAGGTTCTCAATGGGGTTCAGATCAGGTGAACAAGGAGGCCATGTCATTAGATTTTCTTCTTTTATACCCTTTCTTGCCAGCCATGCTGTGGAGTACTTGGACGCGTGTGATGGAGCATTGTCCTGCATGAAAATCATGTTTTTCTTGAAGGATGCAGACTTCTTCCTGTACCACTGCTTGAAGAAGGTGTCTTCCAGAAACTGGCAGTAGGACTGGGAGTTGAGCTTGACTCCATCCTCAACCCGAAAAGGCCCCACAAGCTCATCTTTGATGATACCAGCCCAAACCAGTACTCCACCTCCACCTTGCTGGCGTCTGAGTCGGACTGGAGCTCTCTGCCCTTTACCAATCCAGCCACGGGCCCATCCATCTGGCCCATCAAGACTCACTCTCATTTCAACAGTCCATAAAACCTTAGAAAAATCAGTCTTGAGATATTTCTTGGCCCAGTCTTGACGTTTCAGCTTGTGTGTCTTGTTCAGTGGTGGTCGTCTTTCAGCCTTTCTTACCTTGGCCATGTCTCTGAGTATTGCACACCTTGTGCTTTTGGGCACTCCAGTGATGTTGCAGCTCTGAAATATGGCCAAACTGGTGGCAAGTGGCATCTTGGCAGCTGCACGCTTGACTTTTCTCAGTTCATGGGCAGTTATTTTGCGCCTTGGTTTTTCCACACGCTTCTTGCGACCCTGTTGACTATTTTGAATGAAACGCTTGATTGTTCGATGATCACGCTTCAAAAGCTTTGCAATTTTAAGAGTGCTGCATCCCTCTGCAAGATATCTCACTATTTTTGACTTTTCTGAGCCTGTCAAGTCCTTCTTTTGACCCATTTTGCCAAAGGAAAGGAAGTTGCCTAATAATTATGCACACCTGATATAGGGTGTTGATGTCATTAGACCACACCCCTTCTGATTACAGAGATGCACATCACCTAATATGCTTAATTGGTAGTAGGCTTTCGAGCCTATACAGCTTGGAGTAAGACAACATGCATAAAGAGGATGATGTGGTCAAAATATTCATTTGCCTAATAATTCTGCACACCCTGTATATAATTTTCTCATATTAGCAATTTAACGCCTAGATTTAGAGTTTTGCGTTAGCCGTCAAAACCAGCGTTAGGGGCTACTAACGCTGGTTTTGGGCTACCGCTGGTATTTAGAGTCGTGTAGGTAAGGGTCTAACGCTCACTTTCCAGCCGCGACTTTTCCATACCGCAGATCCCCCTACTCCATTTGCGTATCCTATCTTTTCAATGGGATCTTTCTAACGCCGAGATTTAGAGTCTTGGCTGGAGTGAGAGTTAGAACTCTAACGACAAAACTCCAGCCGCAGAGAAAATCCAGGAGTTAAGAGCTTTCTGGGCTAACGCTGGTTCATAAAGCTCTTAACTACTGTGCTCTAAAGTACACTAACACCCATAAACTATCTATGTACCCCTAAACCGAGGTCCCCCCACATCGCCGCCACTCTAATAATTTTTTTTAACCCCTAATTTGCCGACCGCACACCGCCGCAACCTACATTATCCCTATGTACCCCTAATCTGCTGCCCCTAACACCGCCGACCCCTATATTATATTTATTAACCCCTAATCTGCCACCCCCAACGTCGCCGCCACCTACCTACAATTATTAACCCCTAATCTGCCGACCGGACCTCACCGCTACTATAAGAAAGTTATTAACCCCTAATCCGCCTCAATTACACCTAAAACTACACTATCATTAAACTACCTAAACTACCTACAATTAATTACAATTAAATAAAATAAACTGAATTACAAAAACAAACAAACACTAAGTTACAGAAAATAAAAAAGAAATACAAGAATTTTAAACTAATTATACCTAATCTAATCCCCCTAATAAAATAAAAAAGTCCCCTAAAATAATAAAATTTCCCTACCCTATATTAAATTACAAGTAGCCCTTAAAAGGGCCATTTGCGGGGCATTGCCCCAAAGTAATCAGCTCTTTTACCTGTAAAAAAAATACAATACCCCCAAAAAATTAAAACCCACCACCCACACACCCCTACTCTAAAACCCACCCAGTCCCCCCTTAAAAAAAACCTAACACTAACCCCCTGAAGGTCACCCTACCTTGAGCAGTCTTCACCCAGCCGGGCACAAGTGGTCCTCCAGAGGGTACGAAGTCTTCATCCGATCGTGGCAGAAGAGGTCCTCCAGATGGCAGAAGGCTTCATCCAGACGGCATCTTCTATCTTCATCCTTCTGGAGCGGGTCCATCTTCAATCCAGCCGACGCGGAGCATCCTCTTCAAACGAAGTCCTAACGAAGAATGAAGGTTCGTTTAAATGACGTCATCCAAGATGGCGTCCCTTGAATTCCTATTGGCTGATAGAATACTATCAGCCAATCGGAATTAAGGTAGAAAAATCCTATTGGCTGATGTAATCAGCCAATCGGATTGAAGTGCAATCCGATTGGCTGATCCAATTAGCCAATAGGATTGACCTTGCATTCTATTGGCTGATTGGAACAGCCAATAGAATGCAAGGTCAATCCTATTGGCTGATTACATCAGACAATAGGATTTTTCCTACCTTAATTCCAATTGGCTGATAGGATTCTATCAGCCAATCGGAATTCAAGGGATGCCATCTTGGATGACGTCATTTAAAGGAACCTTCATTCTTCATTATGACTTCGTTTGAAGAGTATGGTCCGCGTCGGCTGGATTGAGGATGGACCGGCTCCGCTCCGGAAGGATGAAGATAGAAGATGCCGTCTGGATGAAGCCTTCTGCCGTCTGGAGGACCTCTTCTGCCCCGATCGGATGAAGACTTCGGACCCTCTAGAGGACCACTTGTGCCCGGCTGGGTGAAGACGACTCAAGGTAGGGTGATCTTCAGGGGGTTAGTGTTAGGTTTTCTTAAGGGGGGATTGGGTGGGTTTTAGAGTAGGGGTGTGTGGGTGGTGGGTTGTAATGTTGGGTGGTATTGTATTTTTTTTACAGGTAAAAGAGCTGATTACTTTGGGGCAATGCCCCGCAAAAGGCCCTTTTAAGGGCTATTTATAATTTAGTATAGGGAAGGGAAATTTTATTATTTTGGGGGGCTTTTTTATTTTATTAGGGGGATTAGATTAGGTGTAATTAGTTTAAAATTGTTGTAATTCTTTTTTTATTTTCTGTAATTTAGTGTTTTTTTTTTTTCGTAATTTAGTTTATTTAATTTAATTGTAATTAATTGTAGGTAGTTTAGGTAATTAGTATAATGATAGTGTAGTGTTAGGTGTAATTGTAACTTAGGTTAGGATTTATTTTACAGGTAATTTTGTACTTATTTTAGCTAGGTAGTTATTAAATAGTTAATAACTATTTAATAACTATTCTACCTAGTTAAAATAAATACAAAGTTGCCTGTAAAATAAAAATAAACCCTATGGCCAAGATTTGGAGTTTGGCGGTAGCCGTGAAAACCAGCGTTAGAGGCTCCTAACGCTGGTTTTAGGCTACCACCGGTATTTGGTGTCACTCAAAAAAGGGTCTAACGCTCACTTTTCAGCCGCAACTTTTCCATACCGCAGATCCCCATACGTCATTTGCGTATCCTATCTTTTCAGTGGGATCTTTCTAACTCCGGTATTTAGAATCGTGTCTGAAGTGAGCGTTAGAATTCTAACGACAAAACTCCAGCCGCAGAAAAAAGTCAGTAGTTAAGAGCTTTCTGGGCTAAAGCCGGTTCATAAAGCTCTTAACTACTGTACTCTAAAGTACACTAACACCCATAAACTACCTATGTACCCCTAAACCGAGGCCCCCCCACATCGCCGACACTTGAATACATTTTTTTAACCCCTAATCTGCCGACCGCCACCTACGTTATACTTATGTACCCCTAATCTGCTGCCCCTAACACCGCCGACCCCTATATTATATTTATTAACCCCTAACTTGCCCCCCACAACGTCGCAGCCAGCTACCTACAATAATTAACCCCTAATCTGCCGACCGCAAAGAGCCGCCACCTACATTATAGCTATGTACCCCTAATCTGCTGCCCCTAACACCGCCAACCCCTATATTATATTTATTAACCCCTAATCTGCCCCCCTCAACGTCGCCTCCACCTGCCTACACTTATTAACCCCTAATCTGCCGAGCGGACCGCACCGCTACTATAATAAAGTTATTAACCCCTAATCCGCCTCACTAACCCTATAATAAATAGTATTAACCCCTAATCTGCCCTCCCTAACATCGCCGACACCTAACTTCAATTATTAACCCCTAATCTGCCGACTGGAGCTCACCGCTATTCTAATAAATGTATTAACCCCTAAAGCTAAGTCTAACCCTAACACTTACACCCTCCTAAATTAAATATAATTTTAATCTAACGAAATTAATTAACTCTTATTAAAAAAATTATTCCTATTTAAAGCTAAATACTTACCTGTAAAATAAATCCTAATATATCTACAATATAAATAATAATTATATTATAGCTATTTTAGGATTAATATTTATTTTACAGGCAACTTTGTATTTATTTTAACCAGGTACAATAGCTATTAAATAGTTAAGAACTATTTAATAGCTAAAATAGTTAAAATAATTACAAATTTACCTGTAAAATAAATCCTAACCTAAGTTACAATTAAACCTAACACTACACTATCAATAAATTAATTAAATAAAATACCTATAATTATCTACAATTAAACCTAACACTACACTATCAATAAATAAATTAAATACAATTCTTACAAATAAATACAATGAAATAAACTAACTAAAGTACAAAAAATAAAAAAGAACTAAGTTACAAAAAATAAAAAAATATTTACAAACATTAGAAATATATTACAACAATTTTAAACTAATTACACCTACTCTAAGCCCCCTAATAAAATAACAAAGCCCCCCAAAATAAAAAAATGCCCTACCCTATTCTAAATTACTAAAGTTCAAAGCTCTTTTACCTTACCAGCCCTGAACAGGGCCCTTTGCGGGGCATGCCCCAAGAAGTTCAGCTCTTTTGCCTGTAAAAAAAAACATACAATACCCCCCCCAACATTACAACCCACCACCCACATACCCCTAATCTAACCCAAACCCCCTTAAATAAACCTAACACTAAGCCCCTGAAGATCTACCTACCTTGAGTCGTCTTCACCCAGCCGAGCCAAATTCTTCATCCAAGCAGAGCAAGAAGAGGTCCTCCATCCGGTAGAAGTCTTCATCCAAGCGGGGCAGAAGAGGTCTTCCATCCGATTGAAATCTTCATCCAAGAGGCATCTTCTATCGTTATCCATCCGGAGTGGAGCGGCAGCATCCTGAAGACCTCCGACGCGGAACATCCATCCTGGCCGACGACTGAATGACGAATGACGGTTCCTTTAAATGACGTCATCCAAGATGGCGTCCCTCGAATTCCGATTGGCTGATAGGATTCTATCAGCCAATCGGAATTAAGGTAGGAATATTCTGATTGGCTGATGGAATCAGCCAATCAGAATCAAGTTCAATCTGATTGGCTGATGCAATCAGCCAATCAGATTGAGCTCGCATTCTATTGGCTGGAGCTGGAGCTGAAACACGTCAGATGCAGCCCCCTATAGCCTTTCTAACAGCCCTGCTAATATAGCCTTTTTACCCTTCGATTTTGCTGTTTTATCTTACTTTTTACTTGCCTTGAGCACAGAATAAAGTGGAAGTTTTTTGTTTTGAGCCTCATTCTGGACCTCTTTTTCTTTATATATTATATATATATACAGGGAGTGCAGAATTATTAGGCAAGTTGTATTTTTGAGGATTAATTTTATTATCGAACAACAACCATGTTCTCAATGAACCCAAAAAACTCATTAATATCAAAGCTGAATAGTTTTGGGAGTAGTTTTTAGTTTGTTTTTAGTTATAGCTATTTTAGGGGGATATCTGTGTGTGCAGGTGACTATTACTGTGCATAATTATTAGGCAACTTAACAAAAAACAAATATATACCCATTTCAATTATTTATTTTTACCAGTGAAACCAATATAACATCTCAACATTCACAAATATACATTTCTGACATTCAAAAACAAAACAAAAACAAATCAGTGACCAATATAGCCACCTTTCTTTGCAAGGACACTCAAAAGCCTGCCATCCATGGATTCTGTCAGTGTTTTGATCTGTTCACCATCAACATTGCGTGCAGCAGCAACCACAGCCTCCCAGACACTGTTCAGAGAGGTGTACTGTTTTCCCTCCTTGTAAATCTCACATTTGATGATGGACCACAGGTTCTCAATGGGGTTCAGATCAGGTGAACAAGGAGGCCATGTCATTAGATTTTCTTCTTTTATACCCTTTCTTGCCAGCCACGCTGTGGAGTACTTGGACGCGTGTGATGGAGCATTGTCCTGCATGAAAATCATGTTTTTCTTGAAGGATGCAGACTTCTTCCTGTACCACTGCTTGAAGAAGGTGTCTTCCAGAAACTGGCAGTAGGACTGGGAGTTGAGCTTGACTCCATCCTCAACCCGAAAAGGCCCCACAAGCTCATCTTTGATGATACCAGCCCAAACCAGTACTCCACCTCCACCTTGCTGGCGTCTGAGTCGGACTGGAGCTCTCTGCCCTTTACCAATCCAGCCACGGGCCCATCCATCTGGCCCATCAAGACTCACTCTCATTTCATCAGTCCATAAAACCTTAGAAAAATCAGTCTTGAGATATTTCTTGGCCCAGTCTTGACGTTTCAGCTTGTGTGTCTTGTTCAGTGGTGGTCGTCTTTCAGCCTTTCTTACCTTGGCCATGTCTCTGAGTATTGCACACCTTGTGCTTTTGGGCACTCCAGTGATGTTGCAGCTCTGAAATATGGCCAAACTGGTGGCAAGTGGCATCTTGGCAGCTGCACGCTTGACTTTTCTCAGTTCATGGGCAGTTATTTTGCGCCTTGGTTTTTCCACACGCTTCTTGCGACCCTGTTGACTATTTTGAATGAAACGCTTGATTGTTCGATGATCACGCTTCAGAAGCTTTGCAATTTTAAGAGTGCTGCATCCCTCTGCAAGATATCTCACTATTTTTTATTTTTCTGAGCCTGTCAAGTCCTTCTTTTGACCCATTTTGCCAAAGGAAAGGAAGTTGCCTAATAATTATGCACACCTGATATAGGGTGTTGATGTCATTATACCACACCTCTTCTCATTACAGAGATGCACATCACCTAATATGCTTAATTGGTAGTAGGCTTTCGAGCCTATACAGCTTGGAGTAAGACAACATGCATAAAGAGGATGATGTGGTCAAAATACTCATTTGCCTAATAATTCTGCACTCCCTGTATATATATATATATATATATATATATATATATATATATATATATATATATATATACAGGTAGCCCTCAGTTTACGCTGGGGTTAGGTTCCAGAAGAAATGGTTGTAAATTGAAACCGTTGTGAATTGAAACCCAGTTTATAATGTAAGTCAATGGGAAGTGAGGGAGTTAGATTCCAGGCCCCTCTCAAAATTGTCATAAGTAACACTTAATACATTATTTTTAAAGCTTTGAAATTAAGACTTTAAATGCTAAACAGCATTATAAACCTAATTAAATTATTACACAACAGACTGTATAATCAAACTAAGTTTAATGAGCAAAAACATTTTTTTACTTGCATTTTTCTGCAAACAGTTCTCTGCCTTGTTAGCATGTTAGATAATATTGGGTCTGCACCTATTCTATGCATTTCAATCTGCAGTGATTAATAGGCAGTTAGGCACCCTCATCTCAAGCAGCTGGACAGGAATATAATAGGGAAGTAATTGCTAGATCTTGTTGCTCGATAGGCCTGGTCTGCTCTGTGTACATAGATCAATTTCAGTCTGCTAAGCTTGCAAACCTTTGCTGCAACACAAGTGGACAGCTCCACCTACTGGCTATTTTAATTAGTGCACTGCTTTCCAATGCTTTTCAATAGCATTCACATGACTGAAAAAAAAGGTTGTTTTTCTGAAACAGCGCAAATTGAACCAGCATAAACCGAGGGCCACCTGTGTGTGTGTGTGTATATATATATATATATATATATATATATATATATATATATATATATAAAACCATATCCACTTAGTCTTTTAAATTGACTTTTATATCAAACAGATTTACTGTACTCGAGAGTTTAATTGATTTATATTTTTAAATATATCATATCTACCTATTTATATTCATTTTTAAAATGGTACAGTGTACTTTCAGAATGAAATCTGAAAATGAGTGAGATTCAAGCAAAGGTGATTGATATTGGATGCTCCCAGTTCCTGTTAGGTTTAACTCTATGGGGCCAATTTATCATAGTACGAGTGGACATGATACGATGTAGCGTATCATGTCCGCTGCACATCGATAAATGCCGACAGCATACGCTGTCTGCATTTATCATTACACCAGCAGTTTTTTGTGAACTGCTGGTGCAATGCCGCACCCTGCAGATTCGCGGCCAGTCGGCCGCTAGCAGTGGGCGTCAATCAACCCGATCGGTTTGATTTTTGTCCGCAGCCTCAGAGCAAGCGGACAAGTTATGGAGCAGCGGTCTAAGAATCTCACTGTTTTCTATAAAGTGAGGTAGGTTTTCTGAATTAGGTTGTTCTCTGTCTATACTTCAAATGTATTAGAAATAAGAGTGCACATGCCAATGAAGAAACATACAGACAATGCAATGATATAGACATTTGCTTCAGATCCTTTTGCTTCGGATCCTTTTCAAATTGATGCTGTCATTTAACTTCATAAATACCATAGGAAAAGGGCTGTCATGCTCTGTCCAGCTGCACAGCAGACAAGTTATGAGGTGGAACCAATACATTTTCTTTGGATATTAAAGTATGAAATATAAATTGCAAAGATGTGAAATCTATGTTCTTGCTTTAATCTAGCTCTGGTCAGCAGTGTTAAAAGATATGAGCAATCACTGACCATCAAACAGATTTGTTTCTTCCTATGGATTTAGCACTTTGAAAGTTACAAGTGAAACTTTAGTATATTGCATAAAAGACCAACATGTCTCGCTCATACATTTTAAAAGATTTTAACAGCTTGAAAATTCTTAGCCAAAAAAGGTATAATTAAAATATCATCCACACTAAACTAACATGACAGTTTTAAAGAAAGCATTTCTCTGAACTTGATTTGGCACTGGATCTAATAACTTTTTTAAATACATATTTATATAAAACTTGAATACAAATATTAATTAAGTAAAGGGAAAATATATCTCTTTACACATAAATACATAGCTAAAGCACTACATAGGGTAAATAAGGCTCTGAGTCATGCCACTTATCTTACTGCATACCTGAACTCAGAGAAGAGGTGTCAAAAATGTTCAAAATAGCTTCAGGTTTACCAAAGAAAAACTTGCATATTTAGCATAAAGAAATTATTTAATTTTAATTGGCTTTAAAGGGACAGTCTACACCAGAATTTTTATTGTTCGAAAAGATAGATAATCCCTTTATTACCCATTCCCTAGTTTTGCACAACCAACACAGTTATATAAATATACTTTTTACCTCTGTGATTACCTTGTATCTAATAATCTGCAAACTGCCCCCTTATTTCAGTTCTTTTGACAGACATCCATTTTAGCCAATCAGAGCTGGCTCACCTGAACTCCATGTGCGTGAGCAGAGTGTTATCTATATGACACACATGAACTAACACCCTCTAGTGGTAAAAAACTGTCAACATGCCCTGAGAGAAGAGGTGGCCTTCAAGGGCTTGGAAATTAGCATATGAACCTCCTAGCTTTTAAATTAGAATACTAAGAGGACAAAGCAAAATTGGTGATAAAAGTAAATTTGAAAATTGTTTAAAATTACATTCTCTATCTGAATCATGAAAGTTTATTTTGGACTAGACTGTCCCTTTAAGTATTTATTTTTTAAAATTCATTAATATTTTTTTATTTAATGCAGTGTATGGATCTCAACTTACCCTCCCACCTCCCTGATCCCTCCCAAACAGCTCTTTAACCCTATCCCCTTCCAATGGCCACCTTCATCTTAAATACTGACAGCTGTCTGCCAGTACCCAGTTTACATTAATTTCTTTTTTATGTTATTTAATTATTAATATTTGTTTTTTTTTGTAGTTTAGGGCCCCCCTTCCTCTCCCCTCCAAGTGGTTGTGTGTTGGACCTCCTCTCCCTCTCAAAAACCCAGTGTTGGGACCCATCAATGCCTTTGACCTAATTATTTACTTTCTGTAGTGTAGGGAACCCTCCCTTCCTCCCCCTCCCCACACGCCTTTCTCCTTCCCTCCCACAATATCCACGTCACCCCAGCAGCAGATACAGACAGTGTATTGGCAATCTGTCTTAATATGGTAAAGGAAGCACAATTGGTGCTCCCTTACCATATGAAGGCAGATGACTTCTGCCTCTGGCTGCAGTCTCCACTGCCAAAGCTGACAATGGGGACTGCAGCATGTGCCACAGTTTTAGACATACAAACTACATCACCTGGGCAAAGTACTGTGTGACGTAGTACCTATGTCCATTTGGCGCAAGGAGTTAAATACTTAAGTACTATAGAATATATAGATTTTTTTAAATATACATTTTTAATTACAATAGTAATATAGGTTTAAAGAACACAAAGGTCTTTGTTTTACAAATGTAGCAGGAAGGCAAGCTAAAGTCTAATTTAATAGTTCTGAGTCGCAGTACATGGGTAAACAAATTAGAGACAGAGAGAAAGCATTACACTGGTTGTGAGGTTGCAGATGAGTCTCACTGTGAAGAAAAGAACATGTCAAATTTATTGAGCATCTCTTGACCTGTTTTTTCTACAGATTCATTATTGAGCATTCCTGCCATTAATAGCTATAGTTACATGATGTTCTCAATAAGTGAAATTTCACTCATGTGACACTAGAACCTATTGACAAGTGCTTTAAAAAAATTGTAACAGCAAGAACTTGGGAAACATGCTTAAAATGTGGTAAATGGGAATTTTGTTAGTGGAAAATATTCTCACGACTTGTTATAGAATAGTAGTTTCACTGGACAGAATGTGAGGTCTCGGAGACCTAACAGACAGGAATGATGGGCTGACTGCGGGTTTTCCGGGGGAATGTTTATTTCACCTACATTTATTTAAAGGGACAGTCTAGTCAAAATAAAACTGTCATGATTCAAATAGGGCATGCACTTTTAAACAACGTTCCAATTTACTTTTAGCATCAAATTTGCTTTTTTCTCTTGTTATTCTTTGTTTAAAGCTAAATCCAGGTAGCATCATATGCTAATTTCTAAGCCCTAAAAGGCTGCCCTTTATCTCAGTGCATTTTTACAGTTTTTCACAGCTAGACAGCACTAATTAATGTGTGCCATATAGATAACATTGTGCTCACTCCCATGGGGTTATTTATGAGTCAGTACTGATTGGCTAAAATTCAAGTCTGTCAAAACTGCGACATGGGCAATAACGGGATTATCTATCTTTTAAACAGTCAAAATTTTGGAGTAGACTGTCCCTTTAAGGCCAAGCTTGCAGAGTTCATATAGACTCTATTGCCCCTGTAAAGTATTTTGTCTCACAGTCACAACTCACTATTATAAAGATGACTGGGGGCTGTTTTGTTGAAAGTTTTTCCCCTGTTTGAATTAGTTTGTTCTGTAATATTTTGAAGGTCTTTTGGGGTGTCATTTTTATTCACAGGTATTTCTGTCTGTCGAGTGGTGAATGGTTCTGAGATATGTGCGATTCCTTCGATTATATAGAGGATCAGTAGCAACTTCACAAATGGGCTTTATTGAATCTAGGTCATAGGGCCCAATGATCTAAAGCTAATCATGGGCATTTGTGATATATTCAGCAAACGAAAGGGGGAAGATGGAGCCAGAATTCTTCTTGTGATTGTGCAAAACCCTAAGATCATTGCAAATCCAGATCTTAATGTGTTGCGCTTTCACAAGAAGAAATCTGGCTAAGAAAATACCTGAATGCCGCTGGTGGCCACCATCTTCCCTACTAGTTTGCTGCTGAATATCACAAATGCACATGCCCAGCATGCTTCCTAAAATAATTTTTAAAGGCAAACTTTTGCTTGTGAGCTGTTTATCTAACTATGTGGGATTGTGGATGTGAAGGAGACACATACATTCCAATATAATACTCAAGCAAAGCCCTCAAAGATTTTGCGTAATATCTCTCCATGCCAGAGAGTTTTTGATCGTCTGGCTCATAGAGGGCAAAACACCAGTAATGGTTATATCATGAGGTTTGAAATGAAAAGTAACACACAATGGGGTCTAATTCTCTTCCAATCTGTTATAAGAGCAATGTAATATGCCTCACATAGCTTTACTCCATGTTTTCAAACTTGATGCCTTTCAAATGAATTTAAGAAAAATGAATGTAAATAATTATTATAGATGTACTAAAATATTCAAAAAATCGATAGATTATATAGGTATATTTTATTAACTATAATTATTATTAAGAAGAAATACTATTATTTTTTTACAATATTTAATATTTACAAATTGCACCTTAAAGGGACATTCCAGTCAAAATCTAAATGCACATAGATGAATTACATATTTGAATAGAAACTAATTTGCAATATAAATGTATTAGTAAAAATGCTTCTAGTAAGAGTTATCACTGTTTTAGTGGTAACATTTTTCTCTGCACGTGCATGTGAAGCATAGTTAGATATTGTCACTGTACCCACATTTTAAATAATGCAGCTGCTCAGATCATCACAGGGGCTTGTATCATGTCAGCAATTAACACATTGAGTAAATACCAGATTGTACCAGCACCTTAGGCTCTCTAAGCAAGTGCTGTGTTTAAAATGCTGGTGCACGTTGCATACTTAAATACACTTTTGAAACAACTATAGCCTTTATTAGAAGCATTTTTGCTAATGCATGTATATTACAAAATTGCTTGTGTTCAATACCAAAATGCATCCATGTGGTTTCCAATTTGGGCTGGAATATCCCTTTAAGATAACTAATTCTTCATGTGCACTAACCTGACCCGTGTTAGACCTAAAGTGAACAACCCAAAGCGCGTTACGCATATTTACCTTCCAATGCTCTTCACATTAAAATTTTTTTTTTTTTTAAATATATATTTCTATGTATATCTGATAATGTTAATATATACAGGTATAGATAAATACAGATATGTATTGCCTTTGTGAAGAACAATGGAATGATAAATATTTACAGTAAAACACATTATTATAGAATTATTATTATTTAAACACAAATTTACATTTTAGCCCTTTGCAGTCAAATACATGGAACCCTTATAAAAATGTTTTAATTATATTTCTATGAATAATGTTTATCAGATAGTGTTTATATTAGTATAACAGTTTATTTTAATGTATTTATGTTGTGTTTGGTGCAACTTTTATTTTACTCCTAACCCTTTACGCAAGATCTTCAGTTGTGCTAACCCGACGCGCATTAAATACAATTGCGCTTGAACAAATGCATTTACTTTCAACTTGTAATACAAGCGCTAATTGACGTGCCCACGATATTTCAATAAAGTTTGTACGCAAACTTTAGCAAGCCACTTGTAATCTGGCCCAATTTGATTTACACTTGTTCACATATTATTTCTTCAATGTCATGATACCATTGGAAATGCTAAGTGTATTTAATTTATCATGTTCAAATAGTAGCAAATCAGAGAAGTATTAGTGCAATGTAAGGTTTGTTTCAAGCTGTGAGAAAAGCCATCAAGCGAAATGTAGTTAGGTTCATGAAATGTAAAATTCTTACACAATCATTATCATTATGTTCTAGTTAATGATTTAATTCTTTGCTTCATTTGCATCCTCATTTACTTTATAAGGACACAGTTACTAGTATAGCTCACAGACGTAATTTAGAAAGAAAAGGGTAAAAGACCTTTTATATTACAATGAGTTTGCAATTGAGACAAATGTCAAGAGATCAAATTATCTTGTAAATAATGCATCACTGTATTATAGGGAAAAAAGATAACATGAGGTTAATTGCAAAAAAATCTGCACTCCAGATGAAATGTCCAGTCAAGCACCAGTGCTCTTGGTCTCATTTCAACCTTATGAAGAACTCCCTTCCATAAGAATCTTTGGTATAAGAAAGTGAATCATGACACACCTTGCACTGCAACTACACAACAACTCCTCCCACTCTAAAGACTGCACCTTCTTTGTATTGACTCCACCTCTGAGTTCCTGCAACTCCACCCATAGGACTTGACTTAGCATTCACTACTAACATTTATATTAAAATCTATGGCCCAGATTACGAGTTTTGCGTTAGAGGCTATGCGGTGCTACCGAGCAGTTATTGCTCACCGCTCACTTACCTACATCGCTGTTATTACGAGTTTTCGGAAACCCGTCGTTAAAAGACAAGAAGTGATCGTTGAGCAAAATTTTGCTCATTACCGCACTCCAATACCAGCGCTGCTTAAGTCAGCGGTGATCTGGTTGTACGTGCTCGTGCACGATTTCCCCATAGGAATCAACGGGGAGACCCGGCTGAGAAAAAGTCAAGCACCTGCAAAAAACTCAACAGCCCCATTGATTCCTATGGGGAAATAAAATTTATGTTTACACCTAACACCTTAACATGAACCCCGAGTCTAAACACCCCTAATCTTACACTTATTAACCCCTAATCTGCCGCCCCCGACATCGCCAACACCTGCATTATATTTATTAACCCCTAATCTGCCGCTCCGGATTCCGCTGCCACCTACATTATACTTATGAACCCCTAATCTGCTGCCCCCAACATTGCCGACACCTATGTTATATTTATTAACCCCTAATCTGCTGTCCCCAATGTCGCCGCAACCTACCTACATACCTTATAATAAACATATTAACCCCTAAACTGCCGCACTCCCGCCTCACAAACATTAGTTAAATATTATTAACCCCTAACCTGCCGTCCCTAACATCGCCGCCACCTACCTACATTTATTAACCCCTAATCTGCCGCCCCCAACGTCGCTGCCACTATACTAAATGTATTAACCCCTAAATCTAAGTCTAACCCTAACACCCTAACTTAAATATAATTTAAATAAGTCTAAATAAAATTACTATCATTAACTAAATTATTCCTATTTAAAACTAAATACTTACCTAAAAAATAAACCCTAAGCTAGCTACAATATAACTAATAATTACATTGTATCTAGCTTAGGGTTTATTTTTATTTTACAGGCAAGTTTGTATTTATTTTAACTAGGTAGAATAGTTATTAAACAGTTATTAACTATTTAATAACTACCTAGCTAAAATAAATACAAAAGTACCTGTAAAATAAAACCTAACCTAAGTTACACTAACACCTAACACTACACTATAATTAAAAAAATTAACTACATTAAATACAATTACCTAAATTAAATAAAATTAGCTAAAGTACAAAAACAAACAAACACTAAATTACAGAAAATTATAAACAAATTACAGATATTTAAACTAATTACACCTAATCTAATAGCCCTATCAAAATAAAAAAGACCCCACAAAATAAAAAAAAAACCCCTAGCCTAAACTAAACTACCTTAAAAGGGCCTTTTGCGGGGCATTGCCCCAAAGTAATCAGCTCTTTTACCTGCAAAAAAAAAATACAACCAACCCCCCCAACAGTAAAACCCACCACCCACACAACCAACCCCCCAAATAAAATACTATCTAAAAAAACCTAAGCTCCCCATTGCCCTGAAAAGGGCATTTGGAAGGGCATTGCCCTTAAAAGGGCAGCTAGCTCTTTTGCAGGCCCAAAGTCCCTAATGTAAAAATAAAACCCACCCAATACACCCTTAAAAAAACCTAACACTAACCCCCTGAAGATCGACTTACCGGGAGAAGTCTTCATCCAAGCCGGGACGAAGTCCTCAACGAAGCCGGGAGATGTCTTCATCCAAGCCGGGAAAAGTGGTCCTCCAGATGGGAAGAAGTCTTCATCCAGACATCATCTTCTATCTTCATCCATCTGGCGGGTCCATCTTCAAGACATCCAACGCGGAGCATCCTCTTCATACGACGACTAAAGATGAATAAAGGTACCTTTAAGTGACGTCATCCAAGATGGCGTCCCTTAGATTCCGATTGGCTGATAGAATTCTATCAGCCAATTGGAATTAAGGTAGAAAAAATCCTATTGGCTGATGCAATAAGCCAATAGGATTGAAGTTCAATCCTATTGGCTGATCCAATCAGCCAAAAGTATTGAGCTCGCATTCTATTGGCTGTTCCAATTTTTTCTACCTTAATTTCGATTAGAATTCTATCAGCCAATTGGAATCTAAGGGACGCCATCTTGGATGACGTCACTTAAAGTTACCTTCATTCATCTTTAGTCGTTGGATGAAGAGGATGCTCCATGTCGGATGTCTTGAAGATGGACCCGCTCTGCACCGGGTGGATGAAGATAGAAGATGCCGTCTGGATGAAGACTTCTGCCCATCTGGAGGACAACTTCGCCCGGCTTGGATGAATACCTCTCCCAGCTTCGTTGAGGACTTCGGCCCGGCTTGGATGAAGACTTCTCCCGGTAAGTCGATCTTCAGGGGGTTAGTTTTTTTACGGGTGTATTAGGTGGATTTTATATTTAGGTTAGCGACTTTGGGCCTGCAAAAGAGCTAACTGCCCCTTTAAGGGCAATGCCCATCCAAATGCCCTTTTCAGGACAATGGGGAGCTTAGGTTTTTTAGATAGTATTTTATTTGGGGGTTTGGTTGTGTGGGTGGTGTGTTTTACTGTTGGGGGGATTGGTTGCATTTTTTTTTACAGGTAAAAGAGCTGATTACTTTGGGGCAATGCCCTGCAAAAGGCCCTTTTAAGGGCTATTGGTAGTTTAGTTTAGGCTAGGTTTTTTTTTTTTGGGGGGGGGGGGTGCTTTTTTATTTTGATAGGGCTATTAGATTAGGTGTAATTAGTTTAAATATCTTGTAATTTGTTTATTATGTTCTGTAATTTAGTGGGGGGGGGTTGTACTTTAGCTAATTTAATTGATTTAATTGTTCTTAATTTTTTTTTATTTTGTGGGGGCTTTTTTTATTTTGATAGGGCTATTAGATTAGGTGTAATTAGTTTAACTCAGGGGTGTCCAAACTTTGCTCTCCAGAGGTTTTGGAACTACATTTCCCATGATATGTAGTTGCAAAACCTCTGGAGAGCAAAGTTTGGACACCCCTGGTTTAACTATTCTACCTAGTTAAAATAAATACAAACTTGCCTGTAAAATAAAAAATAAACCCTAAGCTAGATACAATGTTACTATTAGTTATATTGTAGCTAGCTTAGGGTTTATTTTATAGGTAAGTATTTAGTTTTAAATAGGAATAATTTAGTTAATGATAGGAGTTTTATTTAGACTTATTTAAATTATATTTAAGTTAGGGGGTGTTAGGGTTGGGGTTAGACTTAGGTTTAAGGGTTAATAACTTTAATATAGTTGCGGCGACGTTGGGGGTGGCAGATTAGGGGTTAATAATATTTAACTAATGTTTGCGAGGCGGGAGTGCAGCGGTTTAGGGGTTAATATGTTTATTATAGTGGCGGCGACGTTGGGGGCTGCAGATTAGGGGTTAATAATATTTAACTAATGTTTGCGAGGCGGGAGTGCAGCGGTTTAGGGGTTAATATGTTTATTATAGTGGCGGCGACGTTGGGGGCTGCAGATTAGGGGTTAATAAGTGTAGGTAGGTTGCGGCGACATTGGGGGCAGCAGATTAGGGGTTAATAAATATAATGTAGGTGTCGGTGATGTTGGGGCAGCAGATTTGGTGTTCATAAATATAATGTAGGTGGTGGCGGTGTCCGGAGCGGCAGATTAGGGGTTAAAATTTTTATTATAGTGTTTGCTATGCGGGAGGGCCTCAGCTTAGGGGTTAATATGTAGTTTATGGGTGTTAGTGTACTTTTTAGCACTTTAGTTATGAGTTTTATGCTACGGCGTTGTACCATAAAACTCTTAACTACTGACTTTTAAATGCGTTAGGGATCTTGGAGGTAGAGGGTGTACTGCTCACTTTTTGGCCTCACAGGACAGACTCGTTATACCGGCGTTATGGAAGTCCCATAGAAAAAAGACTTTACGAAGTTTACGTAAGTCGTTTTGTGGTAAGGCCAAAGAAGTGTGTGGTGACCCTAAACCTTCAAGACTCGTAATAGCAGCGGGCATAAAAAAGCAGCGTTAGGACCTCTTAACGCTGCTTTTTTACCCTAATGCACAACTCGTAATCTAGCCGTATGTCTTTCAAGTGTAGTAAAGTAAATTTAAACCACTTTCCACTCACTCTTACTACCCCAAACTAATTTCAAATACTGGACTAAACTGTGTTCCCACCCTTCTTCCTAGCATATGCAATTGCTGATGAAGCACTAGAAGCCAAAGTCATTTTAATCAATATCTAAAACTAAAACCTTAATATCCTTATGAACTCTCTGAAAAACTCTGGAAAAATCTGACTTTTCCATCAGAGACCATAATTTAAAATTTAAAGCATATAGTTTCTCACACTGCCAATGTATAAACAAGCTGACATTTTAAGCTTTAAATAAATGTCACAAAACTAAGTTGACAATCTCCGGCAACAGTCAATATTACAGCTTAGGCCGCGTTTATACAGTTGCTGATAATCGTCAGTTCACTTCTAAACTGATAAAAATATCACTTTACAAAATCCTGCATATTTTTTCAATTTACACACAGTTTACATACTTTGCATTATGTTTTACAAGCTTGTGAGAAACTCAGCAGGTGAAAAAGTAAAACCGGCATTTTCATCATATTTGCAAGTATTTTTTGCTATTGTATAGTTCAACGGTATTGTGCAGGGCAGACATTTATATGTGTGTGTATATATATATATATATATATATATATATATATATATATATATATTTATGGCCAGATTACAAGTTGAGCGGTATTTTCCGTTTTCGCTATAGTGAAAACTCCGTTAGGATTTTCTTTTCGTTGCTAGTCGGATTGTGCTGGTATTACAAGTTCAAAGTAAAGTTTTTTTCTTCAACGGTAACCCAAATCGCACAAAAAGTCTAAATTTGAGTATTGCGATTGCGTTTACACATTCCCCCATAGAAGTCAATGGAGAAAAAAAGTTAAATAAAACATCCCACTCTTGCGCAAACACCATGATATATACTCATTAGCGCAAACCTGACATGAAATTATGAATATTTCATATTCCAATGTTCTTTACCTAACAGAATATATTCTATTTATTCATAAATAAATATTTCTACATTTATCTGATGTTTTTTAAAACAAATATATATTTATAACTATATATATAGTTGATTATATATATGTATAGATATATACAAATATATACTGTGTATATATATATATATATATATATATATATATATGAATTTCTTTTTACAGATACTTAGAACATATTCTGCTATGTACAGAACATTGGAATGTGAAATATTTACAGCAAATAATTAAAAATATGAATATTGCATAAATATGTTTTTAAAGGTTTTCATCTACTTTATGGCAAGAGACTCCTATGCACTTCTATAAATGTCTATATATGTGTACATATACAGTATATTTATGCGTTTGCATGTGTATATATGTCTGTAAATACATATATACACATATAAATACATTAATACACATGTACACACACACACACATATATATATATATATTTATTTATTTATGTAGGCAAAAGAGGGAGCGCTATAAGGACCTACCTATAAAATTAATAAATACATTTCTAATGTATAAAATAATAATCAACGTTTGTATTTAATGTGGAAAACCGTATGAATGGAAAGATTTGTAGACCCAGAATAAAAATAAAAATATAACTATATATAGTTCATCAATTGTTTCACTGCAGACTCAATATCTGAGTCCATTATGTTAGGGTGTTAGGTTTAAACTTATCTTTTTTTCCCCCCATGGATATCAATGGGGCTGCGTTACGGAACTTTTCATTACGCGATTGCAGGTGTTAATAAATATACACATATTTTAATTATTAGAACTCACAACACAAAGCTGTTTTAAAAAACTAGTGACTACAGCGAGTGTATAGTGAGTCCTACATTTGCTATATATTTTTCAATATATTCCTTAAGATTATGAGGGGTAGTTATCAACGTGTCTACCTCAAATACGCTGGAATTCCACAGCGTATTTGAGGCGAGGCTGATTCGCCTTAGTTATCAAGCCCTAGATACCGGCAAACGTAGAATTTTGTGACGTAAGCTTCGATCCGCCAGACTCAGTCCGACACAGATAGATTCTTACGTCACTCCAGATGTTCCACACACAAGTGCGGCACTATCTGACTACTTTTGCTAGTTATCAAAAAACTAGCAGGTACGCTTGGCACTTTTCCGGCACAGCGTACCTGGTTTTCAAACCACCGCCCTGGAGGCGGCGGATCCCATAGGAATCAATGGGAGTCTGACCATAGCGAAAGTTCATGTTCGCTGCTGCCAGATATCCCATTCATTCCTATGGGAGATGTCTGCACCTAACACCCTAACATGTACCCCGAGTCTAAACACCCCTAATCTGCCCCCCCGACACCTTCGCAACTAAATAAAGTTATTACCCCCTAAACCGCCGCTCCCGGAGCCCGCCGCAACTATATTAAACATGTTAACCCCCTATACCAGCGCCCCCGGAGCCCCCTGCAACTAAATAAAGTTACTAACCCCTAAACCGCTGCTCCTAAACCCCGCCGCAACTCTTATAAATGTATTAACCCCTAAACTGCCGCTCCCGGACACCGCCGCCACCTACATTATACCTAGTAACCCCTATCCTGCCCCCCCTATACCGCCGCCACCTATAATAAATTTATTAACCCCTTTCCTGCGGATCCCAGACCTCGCCACACCTAAATAAATAGTTTAACCCCTAAACCGCCGCTCCCGGACCCCGCCGCAACCTATATTAAACTTATTAACCCTTAATCTGCCCCCCCTACACCGTCGCCACCTCTAATAAATGTATTAACCCCTATCCTGCCCCCCTTTACACCGCCGCCACTGTAATAAAATGATTAACCCCTAAACCTAAGTCTAACACTAACCCTAACACCCCCCTAACTTAAATATTAATTAAATAAATAAAAATAAATTTAACTCTTATTAACTAAATGAATCCTATTTAAAACTAAATACTTACCTTTAAAATAAACCCTAATATAGCTACAATATAAATAATAATTATATTGTAGCTATCTTAGGATTTATTTTTATTTTACAGGCAACTTTCAATTTATTTTAACTAGGTACAATTGCTATTAAATAGTTATTAACTATTTAATAGCTACCTAGTTAAAATAAAGAGAAATTTACCTGTAAAATAAATCCTAACATAAGTTACAATTACACCTAACACTACACTTTACTTAAATAAATTATTCCTATTTAAAACTAAATACTTACCTGTAAAATAAACCCTAAGATAGCTACAATGTAATTAATAATTACATTGTAGCTATTTTAGGATTTATATTTATTTTACAGGTAACTTTGTATTTATTTTAGTTAGTTAGAATAGTTATTAAATAGTTATTAACTATTTAATAACTACCTAGCTAAAAGAAATACAAAATTACCTGTAAAATAAATCCTAACCTAAGTTACAATTAAACCTAACACTACACTATCATTAAATTAAATAAATTAATTAGCTACAAATAACTACAATTAAATACAATTAAATAAACTAACTAAAGTACAAAAAATAAAAAAAGCTAAGTTACAAAAAATAAAAAAACTAAGTTACAAACATTTAAAAAATATTACAACAATTTTAAGCTACTTACACCTAATCTAAGCCCACTAATAAAATAACAAAGCCCCCCAAAATAAAAAAATGCCCTGGGGGCGGAGCTAACTACAGAGGAGACAAGACGTACTGCTTGTGAGCTCCTGCAAAAAATTCAAAGAACTAACGAAAAATTTTTTTAATAGAGGACATAATTTATATTTCCCTTCTCAGCCCTTGATGCATAGGTTGAGAGAGAGAGAGAGCAGCCTTTCCAGAGCCTAATATAACAAGGCTTTAGCACCTAATAAAACATCTGCTTGGATCTGCGCCGACTGGAGGGACCACGAGGCAGAAGTGGTTGCTTATCCTACAACTGCAGCCTAATCTATACAGTATCCTCCGCTTTTGAGCTAAATATGGCAGATTTAGGCAGACAGATACAAGCATTACTGGATGCATTAGAAAAGAAGATGGATTACTGCTTTCAGGACCTGACATCCATAATCAGAGATCACTATGCAATGGAGGTCGAATCAACACCTAACATGGCGGCTGATGTAACACCCACTGGGAACTGCGAGACCACCAAGCACAGCGCAAGTATACTAACTCCCATACTAGAAACTGACTATTTACAGCAGGGTCCTTCAGAAAATAGCAAGCCGAGGTTACAGCTTTTCTCTGTGGGTGAAGCAGATGCGGTCTCTTCACGGGCTCACACGGCACCTCTCCCATATGATACCCTTCAGAGCACAGAGCCAAGTATTGCAGTCGTGAAGTTCCCTGCTTCACTATCCCCAGCTAATAAGGATCTCATTTACAAGAGTAACTCCCAGCAATTCACTACCATCTTACCGCCATCCAGCTACTTTCGTTTCACATAAGTGGGGTCTGATTGCCGGCTCTTGGACAGTTTCGACTACTCTGGAACTTGCTGCCGATGCTGTTGATACTGCAGGCTTAGCGGAGGTGAGCAATACAGGGTGGTCACTCTTCATTACAATCGGGCTTAAACAGAGAGCCTTTAATACTGATCTGAGGTCCCTGGGGACCCGCACAGAACAACTGCCAGGTTGTACTCACCGCACAGCCTCCAGAGCAGCTGGTTCAATTGAGCTCCCATATGCTAGCTGGAACAACATGCTGGACTCTATGCATGGCCAGAGGTGTTCAGGGGTTGGTTAAGTTGGAAAAACATACAGGTCCACTACTATTAGCCTGTTCGGTCCACTGAAATGACTGCTTTCTTTATGACTTTTAATTCATTTTCAGTACGAACTTTTAGGGTACTTAGCTTTTTTTTATTAATGTTTCATGTTTATCAATATATTATACTGCTTTCTCTCCCCCATATTTGTTGTGCACAATAAGCTCCTGTAACTGGTTTCTGACACCTTTCATTCATTTACCATAAGTACACATTTCTACACTAGCTATGGTGTAGCTCTTTCCTCAGAGGACCCTTAGGGAATGTTATGTGTGACTCTCATCTAGGCAAACTATTCCTATTCAGCCCCCTCCTAGAGAAGATACACCTTAACCCCTAATACTTGCATATAACTTGCAGTTTCACTTGTTAAACCTAGTAAAGGAATAACTGTGACATGGTACATATCATCACTTATATAGGTGCTTATGATACAGATATGGGTAGATGAGACAGTTTAGACTACTGTGGCTAGGTTTAAATATCCATAGTTAAAATGAAATTAACCTCCTCTAGAGCATGTTAAATGATGAGCAGCCTCCTCCTGAAACTGGCATGTTATCCATTACAAGTGTCTTTTACAAATGGGAAATCCTCTCAGTAGTAGCACACTCCTTTGTTACGTTCCCTAAGTGTACAGCTATGAATTGACCAATTACCTATGCTCGCCTACACGTCTAGGCCTAGCCTGCACTATGGTCAGGGGTTAATATGTTGGCTGCTGTCCATGCGGTATTTAATGACTTAGAAGCTCATTTAAAACGATATATGGTTTTTTATGTGTATCCATTATTTCTCATTTATATCTTGTGATATTTAATAGTATGCCATAGCTCTACTTAGTTAGCTGTGTCCAGTCTTTCTTCTCACACTGTTCATGTACTAAATCTAGGACTAATTTGAGCAACCCTCTGTTCTGTCCCTATGTATTTACACTGTATAGAGTATGAACCCTAGATGTACCTGAAGAAGACCAAGGTTTATTTTAGTGTTTCATTATAATTATTATGTCAGTTTCTTACGTTTAAGGCTCTGTGTTAAATGAGATGTTCACTTGTCTCACCCGAAATATGCTTTAGATCATGTACTTAATGAGACTTTCCCACTCCTAGCCCAAACTTTCCCTAGGTAATGCCCCACTTATAGAACCCATATCTGTAACTTGATAATAAGCCCTCTAATAGCCCCATGCACTTTGTTAATTTGGCATCTAGATAGCTCCGCCCCTCACTCCCTTTCATCCCCCTCCTTTTCTAACTTGAGCGGCTCTTGCCCGCTGAACTCTTTCTCCCCCTTCTTGACCACCTTGGTCCGAAAAACGTCCAAACAAATACTGTCCCACACTTACCTCAATCCCATTAGAATAAATAATATTATCAATTCCCTACACAGTAAGATGTGGGCCACATCGCCTATATATAAATTATAAAAATTAGGTTCTATTATTTTATGTACACACACATATTCCATTACTGACATCCTTGTTTTGCATGGGTACCTATAGCAATCTCATATGCCTCCTATCTGTTGTAAAAGTCTGCCTTTTCATAAGGGAGTTCTGAATATGGGACATAGATACATTTCCTATGACTATTTTACACGTTTCCCTCCAAAGGCATATAGAATTTACTCAAAGACCTGTTACTTCTTTGGTTTATGATTATGTCTCTGTAATAAGGATGTATCTTTCAGAATTATGTTATCTTTATTATCGGATGACTATGTTATGTAACTTTTCTCATAACCTCAATAAAAAATTTAAATTAAAAAAAAAAAAAAAAAAGCCCTACCCTATTCTAAATTAAAAAAGTTCAAAGCTCTTTTAACTTACCAGCCCTTAAAAGGGCCTTTTGCGGGGCATGCCCCAAAGAATTATGCTCTTTTGCCTGTAAAAGAAAAATACAACCCCCCCAACATTAAAACCCACCACCCACATACCCCTAATCTAACCCAAACCCCCCTTAAATAAACCTAACACTACCCCCCCTGAAGATCATCCTACCTTGAGTCGTGTTCAGCCAGCCGACCACCGATGGAACTGAAGAGGAGATCCGGAGCGGCAGAGTCATCATCCAAGTGGCGCTGAAGAAATCTTCCATCCGATGAAGTCATCATCCAGGCGGCGCTGAAGAAATCTTCCATCCGATGAAGTCATCATCCAGGCGGTGTTGAAGAAATCTTCCATCCGATGAAGTCATCATCCAGGCAGCGTCTTTAATCTTCATCCATCCGGAGTGGAGAGGAGCCATCTGATTGGCTGACTGAATCAGCCAATAAGATTCAAGTTCAATCAGCCAATCGGATTGAACTTGAATCTGATTGGCTGATTCAATCAGCCAATCAGATTTTTCTACCTTAATTCCGATTGGCTGATAGAATCCTATCAGCCAAACGGAATTCGAGTGACGCCATCTTGGATGACGTCACTTAAAGGTACCGTCATTCGTCGTTAGTCATCGGGAAGAAGAGGATGGATCCGCGTAGGCTCCTCTGAAGATGGCTCCGCTCCGGATGGATGAAGATTGAAGACGCCGCCTGGATGATGACTTCATCGGATGGCAGATTTCTTCAGCGCCGCCTGGATGAAGACTTCATCGGATGGAATATTTCTTCAGTGCCACCTGGATGATGACTCTGCCGCTCCGGATCTCCTCTTCAGTTCCATCGGTGGTCGGCTGGTTGAACATGGCTCAAGGTAGGATGATCTTCAGGGGGTAGTGTTAGGTTTATTTAAGCGGGGTTTGGGTTAGATTAGGGGTATGTGGGTGGTGGGTTTTAATGTTGGGGGGGTTGTATTTTTCTTTTACAGGCAAAAGAGCAGAATTCTTTGGGGCATGCCCAGCAAAAGGCCCTTTTAAGGGCTGGTAAGGTAAAAGAGCTTTGAACTTTTTTTAATTTAGAATAGGGTAGGGCATTTTTTTATTTTGGGGGACTTTGTTATTTTATTAGGGGGCTTAGATTAGGTGTAAGTAGCTTAAAATTGTTGTAATATTTTTTAAATGTTTGTAACTTAGTTTTTTTATTTTTTGTAACTTAGCTTTTTTATTTTTTGTACTTTAGTTAGTTTATTTAATTGTATTTAATTGTAGTTATTTGTAGCTAATTAATTTAATTAATTTAATGATAGTGTAGTGTTAGGTTTAATTGTAACTTAGGTTAGGATTTATTTTACAGGTAATTTTGTATTTCTTTTAGCTAGGTAGTTATTAAATAGTTAATAACTATTTAATAACTATTCTAACTAGCTAAAATAAATACAAAGTTACCTGTAAAATAAATATAAATCCTAAAATAGCTACAATATATTATTAATTACATTGTAGCTATCTTAGGGTTTATTTTACAGGTAAGTAATTAGTTTTAAATAGGAATAATTTATTTAAGTATAGTGTAGTGTTAGGTGTAATTGTAACTTAGGTTAGGATTTATTTTACAGGTAAATTTCTCTTTATTTTAACTAGGTAGCTATTAAATAGTTAATAACTATTTAATAGCTATTGTACCTAGTTAAAATAAATTGAAAGTTGCCTCTAAAATAAAAATAAATCCTAAGATAGCTACAATATAATTATTATTTATATTGTAGCTATATTAGGGTTTATTTTAAAGGTAAGTATTTAGTTTTAAATAGGATTCATTTAGTTAATAAGAGTTAAATTTATTTTTATTTATTTAATTAATATTTAAGTTAGGGGGGTGTTAGGATTAGTGTTAGACTTAGGTTTAGGGGTTAATCATTTTATTACAGTGGCGGCGGTGTAGGGGGGGCAGGATAGGGGTTAATACATTTATTAGAGGTGGCGACGGTGTAGGGGGGGCAGATTAGGGGTTAATAAGTTTAATATAGGTTGCGGCGGGGTCCGGGAGCGGCGGTTTAGGGGTTAAACTATTTATTTAGGTGTGACAAGGTCCGGGATCCACAGGATAGGGGTTAATAAATTTATTATAGGTGGCGGCGGTATAGGGGGGCAGGATAGGGGTTACTAGGTATAATGTAGGTGGTGGCGGTGTCCGGGAGCGGCGGTTTAGGGGTTAATACATTTATAAGAGTTGCGGCGGGGTCTAGGAGCGGCGGTTTAGGGGTTAGTAACTTTATTTAGTTGCGGGGGGCTCCAGGGGGCACCGGTATAGGGTGTAGAACAGTGTAGTTAGTGTGGGTGCTTAGTGACAGCTTATCAATAAAGCTGTCAAAAAGCTGAAGAGCAGCGAGATCGGATGAGTGATAACTATCACAATCCGCTGCTCATCGGCCAGTACTTGTTGCACGGCTTTTTGACAACTTAGGCGAACGTATTCAGGTCCGCGGCCGCGATGGTAGGCGAGCTTAGGCGGGCGTATTGGACCGGCAAAGGCAGGTAAAGTAGACGGCTTGATAAGTACCCCTCTATATATACTCTTCCAGCATCCTCTGGGTGGGTCTAAAAATAGACACTGGATCCATTCTAGTTGTATTTCCATTCATACAGTTTACCAACATTATATCCAAGCGTCAATTATTATTTTATACATTAGAATTGTATTTATTCATTTTATAGGTAGGTCCTTATAGCGCTCCCTCTTTTTCCTACATTTCCATTACAATCACCATACTTGTTAGTGGTATCAAGTATAACACATAGAGCATAGCAGCTTAAGGGTACCTACAACATACATATATATTCCCAACAAACTTTTTAAAAATTAAAAAATTAAATGTTTGAATATTTTTAAAAATAATTATTAAAAAAAATATTTTATTTAGTAGACAGCGCTTGATACACATCATCCCTCTCTCTCACCCATATATATATATATATATATATATATATATATATATATATATATATATATATATATATAAAAATATATATATACATATACATCTTTAGACATCTATTTGTATGTATCTCAATGTTAAAGCCCTTCGGCGGCTTTTTTTTTTTCTAACACCCGAGATCGCATATCTTTGAGCTCTTATAGCTTTTGTGTACAATATTTTTGTAGAATAATTTTTTATTAGACGTTGTTAATATGAGTGTAACTGTACTTTGTAATGTATTTTTGATGTGTTTTGTGACACTTTTTAATTTTGCAAAACCACATCTCTGAAATCGCAGTAAGAATTCTCACGTAAATCAAGATTGCGCTAGTGAAATTGCGATTCCGCTCAACTTATAATATCATCGCAATTGAAAGGGGGCACAAATGCTTGCGGAAACCTTTGCAAAATCATTTACATGCCACTCTTGCCAATCTAGCCCTTAATGTAACTTCTAGAAATAGTGTATAGCAATCTCATTCTTTAAATGTTTCTTTTTATTTCATACTTGCACGTTTGTTATTGTAAGTTACAAGATTTTTATCTTTTTAAATGGAATATCTATCAACAATTATTTAGTTATAATCAAGATGTAATCATTTGCTGTTTCATCCTGTTTGTTGACGACCAAGATCTTTTGCACAGGTTTTTAAAAAAATTCCGAAATCCCAAAATTCCTGTTTCAATAATTGCAGTTTACAATATCTAGAATATTGTGTTTCCATCTTATATTAAAATAAATATTACAGGTTCTTAACATATGCTTTCTAAATTTTTTTTTTGAAACATATTAAAACCTGTCACAGTAGCGGGCTTTTAAACAGATTTTATTTTAAAGATTTTTTTTTTGTAATAAAAAAAAAACAGATTTTTTATGCCATTATTCTACAAAAACAAATCTCATTCTGTACAGAACTTTTGATAAAATTTGAAACCTCTTAACTTAGCTGTTTCATGATTTACAGTATGAGAATTGTTAAAATTCCGCTATAGATGATATCAGTTGCTGCCACTTTCCTTTTATAGAAAACTAGTCCTAAAGCCCGTTGACACGGGCCATGTTGTGTGATATTTATTTATTTATTCTCTCTCTCTCTCTCTCTCTCTCTCTCTCTCTCTCGTTGTTTCACCCCCTGCGCGTGCGATCATCTCTGCTGCCGGGTCCTCGCGCTGCGTTTCACCCCCTGCGCGTGCGATCAGCTGCAAGAGTTTGTCTGAACTGCGCATGACGGCTTCAGACAAACTCTTGTCTTTTATAATATAGGATAATTTCCAGCAGAGTTCTTTTTTATTTCTGAAGAAAATCTTGCCAAATCAGAAAACTGTATTTTGTCAATGATAGACTAAACGGTTTTTTTTTATTATTTTTTTTTTTAAATCAATGATGCACAGTATACCCGCCATGCCCATGTGCAAATTACAGATTGTTTAACACTTCTCAAGATGGTTAATTTTACACACATTTGTACATTACTGTCTCTTTTTGTGAGACATAATTTTTGGCCAAAATTCGGCAGTGGTAAAACGATAATTTGTGCAGTGTAAACATGCATATTTTGTAGTACCAGTGTAATCCAAAGCTGCTAATCAAACTTGTGGCTAAATCTAATCTAAGCTTTGAATGATTTGCCTAAATTATATCCACAGCTAATTGCAACTTGGCAAAACAGCAAAATAACCTCTGTGCAGCCTATCAAGTGTGACATGCATTGATAGATATATATTGTATACCTGAGCAACTTTAACTCTCTTCTGGACGTTCCCATAGAGGAAAGAGGCGATAGAGTTAACTTGACTCTATGTAACACACTATGTGGAGAGGATATTTTACTATTTTGCCTAGTTTTAACCAGCTGTGGATATAATACAGGCAATTAAGTGACAGGTTATTGAATTTGAATTAGCCGCAAGCAGAAGTGAAAAGCGGCAATTTATATGCGGCTTTTGATCACATGGATGTGAAGGCAGAAGCATCTGTGACACCTTTACTTCAATACACTGAGAGACACAGGAATCCCATTCCTTGGGGTATTATGTGATACTTATTGGGGTTTTGTTAAAGACCCACTCATAAGTATTAATTAGGGTTCTGGGTATACAATAAGTTCTGATGTACATTCTAAGTTATTACTGGATCACTTTTTGAAAACAAATTTTTCAAGCCATTAATGGAGTTATCAAAATACTTATTTAGAATACTAACTTGTCACAAATATTTTTTAATTTTTTATTAAGGGAGATATCCCTTTGTATTATCATTGTTGTGATTATTTTACTTCTATTTATATCATTAAGACTTGTGATACTGTATATTGTTTATTAATTATTGGATTAAACCTTAGCATTGTAGTGCTCTTTTCATTGTTTTATAAGATATTTAGGAAGTGCTAAATGGAAAAAATATGTGCTATGTAAACTGATGAACAAAGTTAACTGTTAAAAAGGAAAAAGTAACCTTTAACAGCAGTCTATAATACATAATTGGCCATTACAGTTGTGCTCATAAGTTTACATACCCTTGCAGAATTTATGATTTCTTGGCCATTTTTCAGAGAATATGAATGATAACACAAAAACTTTTCTTTCACTCATGGTTAGTGTTTGGCTGAAGCCATTTATTATCAATCTACTGTGTTTACTCTTTTCAAATCCTAATGACAACAGAAACTACCCAAATGACCCTAATCAAAAGTTTACATACCCAGGTGATTTTGGCATGATAACATGCACACAAGTTGACACAAAGAGGTTTGAATGGCTATTAAAGGTAACCATCCTCACCTATGATCTGTTTGCTTGTAATTAGTGTGTGTGTATAAAAGGTCAATTAGCTTCTGGACTCCTGACAGGCCCTTGCATCTTTCATCCAGTGCTGCACTGACGTTTCTGGATTCTGAGTCATAGGGAAAGAAAAATAATTGTCAAAGGATCAAACTCTAATCAAGAAGTGCAAAATGAGGTGTTCTGTTTGATAACATACTGCATTCATCTTGCCATCAATTCTGACCAAATTTCCTGTGCCTTTGTAGCTCACACATCCCCAAAACATCAGCGATCCACCTCCATGTTTCACAGTAGGAATGGTGTACCTTTCATCATAGGCCCTGTTGACTCCTCTCCAAATGTAGCATTTATGGTTGTGGCTAAAAAGCTCAATTTTGGTCTCTTCACTCCAAATGACTTTGTGCCAGAAGGTTTGAGGCTTGTCTGTTTGGCATATTGTAAGCGGGATACTTTGTGGCATTTGTGTAGTAATGACTTTCTTCTGGCGACTCGACCATGCAGCCCATCTTTCTTCAAGTGCCTCCTTATTGTGCATCTTGAAACAGCCACACCACATGTCCTGTATTTCACCTGAAGTTATTTGTGGGTTTGTCTTTGCATCCCGAACAATTTTCCTGGCAGTTGTGGCTAAAATTTTAGTTGGAATACCTGACCGTGGTTTGGTTTCAACAGAACCCCTCATTTTCCACTTCTATATTAGAATTTGAACACTGCTGATTTGCATTCTCAATTCCTTGGATATCTTTTTATATCCCTTTCCTGTTTTATACAGTTCAACTACCTTTTCTCGCAGATTCTTTGACAATTCTTTTGCTTTCCCCATGAGTCCAGAAACTCATTGACCTTTTATGCACACAGACTAATTACAAGCAAACAGATCACAGGTGAGGATGGTTAACTTTACCATTCAAACCCCTTTGTGTCAACTTGTGTGCATGTTATCAGGCCAAAATCACCAGGGTATGTAAACTTTTGATCAAGGTCATTTGGGTAGTTTCTGTTGTCATTATGATTTAAAAAGAGTAAACACAGTTGATTGATAATAAATGGCTTCAGCCAAACACTAACCATGAGTGAAAGAAAAGTTTTTGTGTTATCATTCATAGTCTCTGAAAAATGGCCAAGAAATCATAAATTCTGCCAGGGTATGTAAACTTATTAGCACAACTGTATGTTAATGTGGCCTTAATTAATTAGCAGGTAGATTACGAGTTTTGTGCGCTATAGGGAAATTAACGAATGCAACAAAAGTTGCGTTATTTAACCCCCTTTAGCGCAGCCATTACAAGTTTCGAAACAGCCGGCTTGTGCGTGTGATATGGTTGCATTGAGCTCCATACTGCACACAATCCAAGCACTGTTTTGACGTGCTTGTGCACGCTTCCCCCATAGACATCAATAGGGAGAGAGGGCTAAAAAAATGCCTAACACCTGCGATCGCGTAATGAAAAGCTCCGTAAGGCAGCCCCATTGATATCCATGGGGGAAAAAAAAGATAAGTTTAAACCTAACACCCTAACATAAACCCCCGAGTCTAAACACCCCTAATCTGCTGCCCCCGACATCACCGCAACCTACATAATGTTATTAATCCCTAATCTGCCGCTCCCTATATCGCCGCCACTATACTACAGTTCTTAACCCCTATTCCCCTGCACCCCAACATCGCCCACACTATAATAAATCTATTTAACCCCTTTTACGCCGCTCCCCGACATCGCCGCCACTAAATAAAGCTATTAACCCCATAACCTCTGGCTTCCCACATCACTACCACTAAATACACCTATTAACCCCTAAACCGACAGCCCCCCACATCACAACAACCTAAATTAAACTATATTAACCTCTAAACCTAACCCTATCGTAACCCTAACCCTTACCCTAACGTAACCCTAACACCCCCTAACTTTAACATAATTAAACTAGAGCAAAATTAAAGTTACAATTATTAACTAAATAATACCTATTTAAAACTAAATACAAACTTACCTGTGAAATAAAAGCTAAGCTAATTACAATATAACTAATAGTTATATTGTAGCTAGCTTAGGTTTTATTTTTATTTCACAGGTAAGTTTGTATTTATTTTAACTAGGTCTAGAATAAACTACCAATAGCCCTTAAAAGGGCCTTTTGTAGGGCATTGCCCTAAGTTAAACAGCTATATTACCTGAAAAAAAAATGCAAACCCCCACTAACATTACAAACCCCCATGCCCCCAAACCCACAAAATAAAGAAAGCTATCTAAAAAACCTAAGCTACCCATTGCCCTGAAAAGGGCATTTTTATGGGCATTGCCCTTAAAAGGGCATTTAGCTCTTTTACATTGCCCTTAAAAGGGCATTTAGCTCTTTTACAAAAAGCCCAAACCCTAAACTAAAAAAAAACTCACCCAAAAAAACCCTTACAAAACCTATCACTAACCCCCGAAGATCCACTTACAGTTTTTGAAGTCCCGCTTGAACCATCTTCATCCAGGCGGTGAAGTCCTCATCCAGGCGGCGAGAAGTCTTCATCCAGGCGGCATCTTCTATCTTCATCCCGGCAGCACAGAGCGGGTCCATCCTGAAGACATCCGGCATGGAGCATCTTCTTCATATGGTCGCCACTGTACACTGAATCTTCAATGCAAGGTACGTGATTCAAGATGGCGTCCCTTGCATTCCAATTGGCTGATTCGATTTTGGAAATTCAAATCAGCCAATAGGATGAGAGCTATTGAAATCCTATTGGCTGTTCAAAACAGCCAATAGGATGAGAGCTTCTGAAATTCTATTGGCTGTTCAAATCAGCTGTTCAAGTGGGACTTCAAAAACTGTAAGTGGATCTTCGCGGGTTAGGTTTTTTTTTTCTTCTTTTTTTTAGTTTAGGGGTTGGGCCTTTCGTAAAAGAGCTAAATGCCCTTTTCAGGGCAATGGTTAGCTTAGTTTTTTTTTAGAGTTAATCTTTTTATTTTGGGGGGTTGGTTGGGTGGTGGGTTTTACTGTTGGGGGGGTCTTTGTATTTTCTTTACAGGTAAAAGAGCTGTTTAACTTAGGGCAATGCCCTACAAAAGGCCTTTTTAAGGGCTATTGGTAGTTTATTGTAGGCTAGGGTTTTTTTTATTTTGGGTTGGCTTTTTTTATTTTTATAGGGTTATTAAATTAGGTGTAATTCTTTTTTATTTTTGATAATTTTGTTTGTTATTTTTCGTAATTTAGTGTTTGTTATTTTTTGTAATTTAGTCTTTTTTATTTTTTGTAATTAGGTACTTTGTAATTTTTATAGTAGTGTTAGGATTTTTTTAATGTGTATTTTAGTTTTATTTAATTGGTAATTAGTTTAATTTTAGTTTAATAGTTATATTAGTTTAATTGTTAGTTTTTTTAATAGTTATATTAGTTTAATTGTTAGTTTTTTTAATTTGACAGGTAAGTTTTAATTTAATTTAAGATAGGGAAATTGTAATTTTAATATAAAGTTAGGGGGGCTTTAGGTTTAGGGATTACAAGTTTAATTTAGTTTATTGCGATCTGGGGGGCTTTCAGTTTAGGGGTTAATAGTTTAATTTAATATATTTCGTTGTGGGAGGCTTGTGGTTTAGCGGTTAATAGGTTTATTATAGTGGCGGTGTAGGGCTTAATAACTTTAATATAGTGGGGGGCGATGTGGGCAGACGGCAGATTAGGGGTTCATAATATTTAAATATTGTTTGCAATGCGGGAGGGAGGCCGTTTAGGGGTTAATAACTTTATTATAGTGGTGACGATGTCGGGGAGCGGCGGAATAGTTGTTAATACATTTTATTAGTGGTGGCGATGTCAGGAGCGGCAGATTAGGGGTTAATAACTTTAATATAGTGTTTGCGATGCGGGAGGGCCTCATTTTAGGTTTTAATAGGCAGTTTATGGGTGTTTAGTGCACTTTGTGACAGTTTAGTTATGAGTTTTATATAACAGTTTTGTTGTGTAAAACTCATAACTACTGCTCTCAGATGGCGAAGCTGGAACCCAAGCTTTTTACATAAACATAAATTCCACCAGATTTCAAGAGGTGTATCCACTAAAAGGAACAAAACAGTGCAAAAAGAAAATGTTCTAATCTGTTGTTATTATATTGTTGTTTACACGGATGGAAGCTAACTGAACACATTTGATGAACACATTTGATGAGCTAATGAGAAGAGACATGTATGTGAAGTGACCAATCAACAGCTAGCTCCTAGTAGTGCATTGCTTTTTCTGAGCCTACCTAGGTATTCTTTTTACCAAAGTGTACCAAGACAACAAATTAAATGATAAGTAAATTAAAAAGTCTCTTTAAACTGGATGTTCTATCTGAATCATTAAAGTTACATTTCAGTTTCATGTCCCTTTCAAATGCCCCTAGTTTGAAATCTTATCTAAATATCAGGGTTAAGTCATTTTTAAATAAAACATTTTTTCAACTTTATCCATTTAATACCAAATTTATCCAAAATACATGTTTTGATCTTTACATCATTGTTTCTCAACCGCGGCCCTCAGGTACCCCCAACAGGCCAGGTTTCATTATAATTGAACCAGGGCACAGTTGACCGCAGTTGAGAAACACTGTTTTACCTCACCTGTAATTTATTATATTCTGTTTTCTGGCTTTCTGATGAAGGAAGTCAAACCATATGCTTCATCTTATATATGTGATAAATCTTAGATTGTGATAAAAGCAAACATTTAATCTATAATATATATTCTAAACAACTAGAGGGGCTGATCACAATACTTTAGAAATGCTTATCAGGTTATTTATCTCTGACATTTCCCATAGATTTTTATGGTGAATTTTGTAGAAAACCCCCCAAAAAAACTTTTCTAAATGATTATGATCAATCCCATAGTATGTTCCTTTTTATAATTTACATTTTTGGAACAGATTTACTAATTCTGTAAATAAAATACGTTTTTGATCCTTTACAATTATGACAGCTTTTGCTTTATTCCATATGTTGAATCTCCCTCAAGAAATTTGATTCACAGCATTGCACACTGTATTAAATTATTTTATGAGATCAGCTTTGATATTTCACCAAGAAAATTAAATTAATTAGATTCCTTAGATGTAAACGATTTACTCTCACAAATATTGAGACAGCTGTCCACCGAAAAGAGGCTCATATATATATATATATATATATATATATATATATATATATACATACAGTATCTCACAAAAGTGAGTACACCCCTCACATTTCTGTAAATATTTTATTATATCTCTTCATGTGACATAACTGAAGAAATGACACTTTGCTGCAATGTAAAGTAGTGAGTGTACAGCCTGTATAGCAGTGTAAATTTGCTGTCCCCTCAAAATAACTCAACACACAGACATTAATGTCTAAACCGTTGGCAACAAACGTAAGTATACCCCTAAGTGGAAATGTCCAAATTGGGCCCAAAGTGTCAATATTTTTTGTGGCCACCATTATTTTCCAGCACTGCCTTAACCCTCTTGGGCATGGAGTTCACCAGAGCTTCACAGGTTGCCACTGGAGTCCTCTTCCACTCCTCCATGACGACATCACAGAGCTGGTGGATGTTAGAGACCTTGCGCTCCCCCACCTTCCATTTGAGGGTGCCCTACAGATGCTCAATACGGTTTAGGTCTGGAGACATGCTTGGCCAGTCCATCACCTTTACTCTCAGCTTTTTTAGCAAGGCAGTGGTTGTCTTGTAGTTGTGTTTGGGGTCGTTATTATGTTGGAATACTGCCCTGCGGCCCAGTCTCCGAAGGGAGGAGATTATGCTCTGCTTCAGTATGTCACAGTACAGTTGGCACAGTACAAATTTAACACACCTGCTCCCCATTCACACCTGAGACCTTGTAACACTAACAAGTCACATGACACCAGGGAGGTAAAATGGCTAATTGGGCCCATTTTGACATTTCCACTTAGGGGTATACTCCAGTGATGTGCGATGACTTCAGAGGCTGGTGAGGCAGTGGCTAGGAATCGGATACGCCTTCATTCTTTAGATATCCTTTGTTGAAGAAATAGCAATGCACATGGGCGAGCCAATCGCATGAGGTATCTATATGCAGCCACCATTCAGTAGCTACTGAGCATATTTAGATATGATTTTCAACAAAGGATATATGGTTTTCTTCATTCTTTTGATATCCTTTGTTGAAAATCATATCTAAATATGCTCAGTAGCTACTGAGCATATTTAGATATGATTTTCAACAAAGGATATCAAAAGAATGAAGAAAGCCAGCTATTAGATGTAAACTGGAAAGTTATTTAAAATTACATGCTCTTTCTAAATAATGAAAGAAAACATATGGGTTTCATGTCCCTTTAAATGGTGTCTTGGAAAACTGGTCAACTTAGTAAACATGATGATTTTAGTCTAAAGGATTGTAACAGAAACTCTTGCCAGATAACAAAATGCTTGCTCTGATTAGGAGATCTAGAAATCCAGGCCCATTAAAATATGTTTAAAACATACTTTTTACTTTAATGCTGCAAATTATACTTATAGATTCCTTCATTATCATGGATCTACTTTTTTTGTGTGACTGTTGCAATGTAATTTCAAACATGTGAGAAATATCAGGGAATATAAATAGGCACCAAAGTATGGTGCCTACTGCCTAATCCAATTTATATTCCCTGATATTTCTCACACATGCTGCCTTGAAATTACATTGCAACAGTCACACAAAAAAGTAGATCCATGTCTGATCTCATAGAAGAATCATGGGATGGGCATCGTGAATATAGATTTAATACTAACAATATATACTCTGTCTCTGGATGAGCATTTTTGTCTTAGTATCATGATGAGACACAGGTAATTGGTGGAGTGCAAAAACACATTTTATTTGTAGCTTGAGCAAGTTGAGCTTCAGGTTCAACTCTAGTATATATATATATATATATATATATATATATAAGGTACATGACTGTTCATATCTTGTTATTATTTGACATGACTATGCCTACTTATGCTATCTGGAAATTTAAAGGGACATGAAACTCAGTTTTTCTTTTGTGATTCTGATAGAGCATACAAGTTTAAGTAATTTTAAAATTGACTTCTTTTATTAAATTTGCTACATTCTTTTGGTATCATTTGTTGAAGGAGCAGCAATGCACCATTGAGATCTCGCTGATGACATGTGGTAAACCAATGTCAAGAGATATATATCTTCAACCACCAATCAGCCGCTAGCTTCAGTAATGCATTTCTGCTCCTGAACCTATCTAGGTATGCTGTTCAACAAAGGACTACAATAGAGTAAAGCAAATTAAATAATAGAAGTAAAGTGGAAAGTTGTTTAAAATTCCATGCTCTGTCTCAATCATAAAAGAAAATATTTGAATTTACTTTAACCATTAAATTTAAAATTTCTATCATGCATATAAAAATTAATTTTATTAAAATATTGTTTTGCATAAATATAGGTTGATACAGACAGACAACCATACACACATATATTTATATTTCCTCAGTATAGAAACATGTCTTACAGAAAGAAAATACAAAACATGTATTACATTTTAAAATAACCCCTCTAAGATTCATAACAGGAAAAAAAATGACTTTAATGCCCTCTAATAGTACAGCCTATATTGTAAATAATTGTTATACTACATAATTCACAAGATATGTCATGTGCTGTGCCCTTGTCTTGCTGAACTGGTTTTCTTTGGTATATTTCATAACACACAGACATAAAGACACTTACACACACACACACACAGACATAAAGACACACACACACACAAACACACACAGACATAAAGACACTTACACACACACACACAGACATAAATACACTTACACACAGACATAAATACACTTACACACACACATACATAAATACACTTACAAACACACATAAAGACATAGACACTTACACACAGACATAAAGACACTTACACACACAGACATAAAGACACTTACACACACACAGACATAAAGACACTTACACACACAGACATAAAGACACTTACACACACACATAAAGACATAGACACTTACACACACACATAAAGACACTTACACACACACACACAGACATAAAGACACTTACACACACACACACAGACATAAAGACACTTACACACACACACACACACACAGACATAAAGACACTTACACACACACACACAGACATAAAGACACTTACACACACACACACAGACATAAAGACACTTACACACACACACACAGACATAAATACACTTACACACAGACATAAATACACTTACACACACACATACATAAATACACTTACAAACACACATAAAGACATAGACACTTACACACAGACATAAAGACACTTACACACACAGACATAAAGACACTTACACACACACAGACATAAAGACACTTACACACACAGACATAAAGACACTTACACACACACATAAAGACATAGACACTTACACACACACATAAAGACACTTACACACACACACAGACATAAAGACACTTACACACACACACAGACATAAAGACACTTACACACACACACAGACATAAAGACACTTACACACACAAAGACACAAACTCTCCCCACACACTGGTCATTACCCCAGTGGCACCATCACAGTTCAACTTGTTTAATAGAGCAAAGACCAAAGTACTATTTATTCTATTTATTTATTTTTTAAGAAAGGAGCACATTTAGCTGACCTTTTAGCTTCCTGGTGCAATTAAACTTAGTACTAAGTCCTAAGTATGCTCCCCTTTCCCCGGTCTTTTAAAACACACATTCTCATTATCTGCAGTGGAAAAAGGCCATAAAACAGCAGAAAGAAAGAAAAAAACACAACAGAGCATTTTTTTAAGTAATTAACATACCTCCTCTGTCTTCTCCGTGCTGAAAGCCCAACCCCCTGCTGCTGTCTTCACAGCTACGTTCTGGCAGGAAGTTAGCATTAAAAGCAAACAAGCTCCACACAGTCCAGCTGTCAAAGGCTCTACCGGGAGAAGTGTAGCAGCTGTAATCCCTGCACTTCTCCCCAGCCATAGTGCCTAAAGTTTTATCACAGCTCAGGATGACTCACGCAAACTGGGCTCATTAAAAAGGCTCTATTTTTCATCTGGCCAGGATTTTCTTACCGCTAACTAACTGCTCAATACTAATACTTTCATCTGCAGGTTTTACAGTAGTTGTCACCTATGCAGACCGAGTGACTGAGTCCCACTACTAAGAACCACTTGCTGGCCCCCCAAGCAGCGTTTTCTTATCCGGTGCAGCAGCAAGCAGAGCAGCTCCCTACCATCATGAATAGAAAGCTGGCCAGCAAGATGCACAGTCTGAATGGAGTATTTGGACACAGCTTTCTATTTATGATGGTAGGGAGCTGCTCTGCTTGCTGCTGCACCGGATAAGAAAATGCTGCACAACACCAGCTTAGTAGCACTCAAGAACTCACTGTCTGTGACTGTTGATTATTCATGACCCACCCGCCGTCCATCACCTACCTCTGGCTACTACGCCGGCTGACCACTCCTCTCCTAGTCTCCCCCTGAGAGTTCTGACTCCTGACCTGACTGAGGCTGACAGTCCAGACAACTCACAGTGTCACACAGTGCACGTCTCACACAGCCACTGACTCTGACTGAGAGCACTCACTGACTGACTGCAGCACTTGTCTTCAATGATCCTCTCTGCTGCTCTGAAGACAACGGACATGCATAAACAACTGACCTGCGCATTGCGGCTGCGCAACTATTTCCTGCCCGGCAACTCAGCCTAGAGACTCAGACATAGTGATGTCTGATTGGCTGAGGGGCGGGAAGGCAGGGCTCCCGAGGCTAGCCTCCGGTGTGAGCAGTTATGGGCTGCAATAGAGACTGCTGCATTAGCTATTATTCCCCACTGGGTGGCAGTCTCTAAAGCAGCCCATAACATAAGACAGTATTACATTCACTTTGCGCAATGGAAGGATAGCTGGCCTCTACCTTCTTGTGCAATATGAATGTATTACTTAATATTACGTAGTTTTCTTTTTAAAACAATAAATTGCAATAAAATAATGAATTTGGTGGAGGGGTGGGGGGTAGGGGGGTCACCTTTTCAGATGGAAAAAAAACTGGAAAAAAAAAAAGATTTCTTTTTTTTATTTTTTTATTTTTTTATAAAAAAGGCTGTAATTCCCACATTGGCCAGGGGAGGCACTGCCTCACCTGCCTCCAATGAATGCACGTCACTGGTATACTCACTTTTGTTGCCAACGGTTTAGACATTAATGGCTGTGTGTTGAATTATTTTGAGGGGACAGCAAATTTACACGGTTATACAGGTTGTACACTCACTATTTTACATTGTAGCAAAGTGTCATTTCTTCAGTGTTGTCACATGAAAAGAGATAATAAAATATTTACAAAAATGTTAGGGGTGTACTCACTTTTGTGAGATAGTGTATATATATATATATATATATATATATATACATACATACAAACATACTGTATATATAATTAATGCTTACAAATTATGTCAATAAGATTTATAATGTAATAGAAACTAGGGGATTCCATTATGTTTTTAGTAGTCAAAGTCATGTGATTTTTGTTTTAATTACATTGTAAACTGTCAGGATATCTGTGAGTGTTATTAAATAATATATATATGTATGTATATTTATTTACAAATAGATATATAATAAGACCAATAACTCATTTTATTTGTGAAACTGTTTGTAAAACCACCCCCTCTCGTTCTGAAGCACATATTTCAAGAACAAAGGAATTGCTTTCAAAGGTTTCCTGCATAAGGTGTGAAGTTAAAGTTCCTATCAGATCGCCACTGACGTCCTTGTGGCTTAAAACAAGCTAGGTAAAAAATGGAAAACATTTGGCTCAGTTACTAAGGACAGGGAAAGAGCCTAAGGCCCATTTATCAAGCTCCGAACGGAGCTTGAGGGTCTGTGTTTCTGGCGAGTCTTCAGACTCGCCAGAAACAGCAGTTATGAAGCAGCAGTCTAAAGACCGCTGCTCTATAACCCTGTCCGCCTGCTCTGATGAGACAGACAGGAATTGCCACCATTCAACCCGATCGAGTATGATCGGGTTGATTGACACCTCCCATTGGATGCGAGTCTGCAGGGGGCGGCATTGCACCAGCAGCTCTTGTGAGCTGCTGGTGCAATGCTGAATACGGAGAGCATATTGCTCTCCGCATTCAGCGATGTCTGTCGGACCTAATCCGCACTGTCGGATCAGGTCCAACAGACATTTGATCATTCGGCCTCTATATGTCTGTAAGGACCTCTTTGAACATCACTAAAGCCAGGAATATAGTAATTAGCACAGACCCGTTAATTGCCCCTGAAACTCAGATACACATCTGTACTGACTGGCAGAAATACATGTTTTGCATTGTAACTTTGAAATTCATTTTAAAGTACAACTTGTGTAATTTTCAGTATTATATAAAAATGTGTATTTGTGGATCTAAAAAAATAAATAAATGCCTAACTGTAACATATTAGGATGGGTATTTGCTGAACTTAATAAGTAGCTATACAGTAAATGTAAATAGATAAGTCTGAGAGATTGTCTGTTTTGATAATATTAAATATGAAATGAATTGAGTATAAATTCATATACATTAACATTCTCCTCACCCAGACTATATTAACAACATATATGTATATGTATTGATCTGAAACTTACTATATTGGATAAATGTCTGCTGTATTGAATAATAGCTGCATTAATATAGATGTATAAATGTTTGACATTTTTAACAACATTATTTCTTTCATTTCAGACCTACATCTGGTTTTTCATGCATTCAAAATTTATTTAGAAATATGAAATATACTGTATTCATATTAACCCCTTAATGACCGGACCATTTTTTAAATTTCTTACCCTTAATGACAATGGCTATTTTTACATTTCTGCACTGTTTGTGTTTAGCTGTAATTTTCCTCTTATTCATTTACTGTACCCACACATATTATATACCGTTTTTCTTGCCATTACATGAACTTTCTAAAGATACCATTATTTTCATCATATCTTATAATTTACTATAAAAAAAAATATAAAGTATGAGGAAAAAATGGAAAAAAACACACTTTTTCTAACTTTGACCCCCAAAATCTATTACACATCTACAACCACCAAAAAAAAAACCATGCTAAATAGTTTCAATTTTGTGTCCTGAGTTTAGAAATACCCAATGTTTATATGCCCCTTGCTTTTTTTGCAAGTTATAGGGCAATAAGTACGAGTAGCACACTGCTATTTCCAAAACATTTTTTTTCAAAACTAGAGATAGTTACATTGGAACACTGATATCTGTCAGGAATCACTGAATAATCCTTCACATGTATATATTTTTAAAAAGAAGACAACCTAAGGTATTAAACTTGGGGTATTTTGACTCTCTTCATGCAACCATTTTAGCACCAATCGATGCCAAAGTTTTAAAAGAAAAAAAATAAGTGGTGAATTTTTGACAAAATAGCAATTTAAGAATACATGTACTGAGAATGTTAAGGGTTACTACCAAATAACACCCCAATATGTGTTCAGCAACATCTCCTGAGTACAGTGATACCGCCCATGTATAGGTGTGTCGGGTTCTCTGGGGGCTAAAAGGCCTTATTATTAGGTAGTGCATTCCAGTTTTCCAACTTGGAATTTTCACATCTGTCATCATGCACCCATGTCCTATTTGGAACATTTCTGAAGCCAGCCAATGTAATTTACCCCCAACAAACCATATATTTTTGAAAAGTAGACACCCTAGGGTATTTCAAATGCTGGTATTTTAACACTTTCCATGCACTAATTCAAGCACCAGTCTTTGGCAAACTTTTGGGTAGTCATTTTTTTGTGTTATTTTACATACACATTGTACTTTAGGCATGGATTCTCAATTCCTGTTATGTGTTACTGTCAAAAAACACCTCAATATGTGTTCAACAACATCTCCTGAGTACAGTGATACCACCCATGTATAGGTGTGTTGGGTTCCCTGGGGGCTAAAAGGCCTTATTTTTAGGGAGCGCATTCCAGTTTTCCAACTTGAAATTTTCACATCTGTCATCATGCACCCATGTCCTATTTGGAACATTTCTGAAGCCAGCCAATGTAATTTACCCCCAACAAACCATATATTTTTGAAAAGTAGACACCCTAGGGTATTTCGAATGCTGGTATTTTAACACTTTCCATGCACTAATTCAAGCACCAGTCTTTGGCAAACTTTTGGGTAGTCATTTTTTTGTGTTATTTTTCATACATATTGTACTTTAGGCATGGAATCTCAATTCCTGTTATGTGTTACTGTCAAAAAACACCTCAATATGTGTTCAACAACATCTCCTGAGTACAGTGATACCACCCATGTATAGGTGTGTTGGGTTCCCTGGGGGCTAAAAGGCCTTATTTTTAGGTGGCGCATTCCAGTTTTCCAACTTGAAATTTTCACATCTGTCATCATGCACCCATGTCCTATTTGGAACATTTCTGAAGCCAGCCAATGTAATTTACCCCCAACAAACCATATATTTTTGAAAAGTAGACACCCTAGGGTATTTCGAATGCTGGTATTTTAACACTTTCCATGCACTAATTCAAGCACCAGTCTTTGGCAAACTTTTGGGTAGTCATTTTTTTGTGTTATTTTTCATACATATTGTACTTTAGGCATGGATTCTCAATTCCTGTTATGTGTTACTGTCAAAAAAGACCTCAATATGTGTTCAACAACATCTCCTGAGTACAGTGATACCACCCATGTATAGGTGTGTTGGGTTCCCTGGGGGCTAAAAGGCCTTATTTTTAGGTGGCACATTGCAGTTTTCCAACTTGAAATTTTCACATCTGTCATCATGCACCCATTTCCTATTTGGAACATTTCTGAAGCCAGCCAATGTAATTTACCCCCAACAAACCATATATTTTTGAAAAGTAGACACCCTAGGGTATTTCGAATGCTGGTATTTTAACACTTTCCATGCACTAATTCAAGCACCAGTCTTTGGCAAACGTTTGGGTAGTCATTTTTTTGTGTTATTTTTCATACACATTGTACTTTAGGCATGGAATCTCAATTCCTGTTATGTGTTACTGTCAAAAAACACCTCAATATGTGTTCAACAACATCTCCTGAGTACAGTGATACCACCCATGTATAGGTGTGTTGGGTTCCCTGGGGGCTAAAAGGCCTTATTTTTAGGTGGCGCATTCCAGTTTTCCAACTTGAAATTTTCACATCTGTCATCATGCACCCATGTCCTATTTGGAACATTTCTGAAGCCAGACAATGTAATTTACCCCAACAAACCATATATTTTTGAAAAGTAGACACCCTAGGGTATTTCAAATGCTGGTATTTTAACACTTTCCATGCACTAATTCAATCGCCAGTCTTTGGAGAAAGTGTGTAGTGTTATTTTTTAATTTTTACACACACACATTGCTTTTTGGCTGTGATTTTGGAGAACGTGGTAAAAGTTATTGCAAGAAAACAGTCCAGGTTGTTTTCTGTAAGACCTCCTGAGTACACCTATGCCCCCCATGTATAGGTTTGCCAGGATTTTGGGAAGGTTCTGTTACAATTTTATGACTTGCAATTTTAGTTAAAAGTGAGAGTATTTCTTCTGATAGGCCTATCTTTAGTTTGGGGCCAAGCGCATACCCCAGGACTATTTATTGTCATGAAAGTTTATATATTTGAAATGTAGACACCCCAAGGTATTGTATATGGAGTGCTTTGATGCCTTTGATGGAACCGTTTTAGCAAAAAAAAAATGGAGACAGTGTATGGTGGTAATTTTTTAATTTTCAGTTTTACATTGTTTGACTATAATTTAGGAGAGCCTGTTGTAAGTTATTGCAAAAACACAATACAGGTTGTTTTCTATAAGACCTCCTGAGTACACCTATGCCCCCCATGTATAGGTTTGCCAGAAGTTTGGGAAGGTTCTGTTAGAATTTTATGTCTTGTAATTTTAGTTAAAAGTGAGAGTATTTCTTCTCATAGGCCTATCTTTAGTTTGGGGCCAATTGCATACCCCAGGTCTATTTATTGGCATGAAAGTGTATATATTTGAAATGTTGACACCCCAAGGTATTGTATATGGAGTGCTTTGATGCCTTTGATGGAACCGTTTTAGCCAAACAAATTGGAGACAGTGTATGGTGGTAATTTTTCAATTTTCAGTTTTACACACACACTGATTTTTTACTCTAATTTAGGAGATCCTGTTGTAAGTTATTGCAAAGAAAAAGTCTGGAGCAGTAAAAGTAAAAAATAAAAATAAATTCAGGAATAGTAAATGTAAAAAAATTTAAAATTTCACCAATGCGTTTAAAGCAGTCACCAATGCAGAGTCCAGGTTGTCCAGGGCAATCAGGACAGTAGAATGTGGTATCCTTTCTCAGCCCCCTTTTATAGCAGACTCTGCATCTTTTTTGTGGTTTCTGCTGTGTGGTAGTATGAGGAATTTTAAAAATAAAGTGGGTAGCCCCAACTCTGCTTTCCCCCATCACCGCCTGGGGAGCAGGTGCATCTTGGTACAAAATCACTGAAATGACCTGGAGCTGGAACTGCAAAAAAGTGAGTTTCATTTCGGGATTTGCTTTTTTGTTCAACAAGAAAGCGTTGTAGGTTGCAATTTGCATAAGATAAATTGCAACCTTTTTGTACCAGGCCCTTGTCTTCCGCATAATTAGGTAGGGTTGAAGCAGCTGATCTGCCAGATCAACCCCACCCATATGCCGGTTATAGGCCTTGATGCACACTGGCTTGTTTGTGACCTCAGCTGTGCCACGTACAGAGACCTCCACAGTCCTTTCAGTGTGGATGGTGCTGAGAAGGTATACATCCTTCTTGTCTCTATATTTGACTGCCAAGAGCTCCTCTTGGCGCAGAGCTGAGGTCTCCCCCCTTCGTAGCCGGGTGTGTGACAGTTGCTCTGGAAATCCTATGCGGTTCTTACGGATAGTACCGCAAGCTACTGTATCAAAACAATACAGTAGTTTGAATAAAAGGACACTTGTATAGAAATTATCAAGATACAAGTGGTACCCTTTGTTCATTAGGGTTTGAATTAGGTCCCAGACAATCTTGGCACTGGTTCCCATATGTTCTGGGCAACCTGGAGGGTCAAGCTGGGTATCCTTTCCCTCATACACCCGGAAGGCCTGAGTATACCCACTGTCGCTCTCACAGAGCTTATACACTTTCACTCCATACATGGAGCGCTTGGAAGGAATATACTGCTTGAATCCCAGCCTTCCCTTATACTTCATCAGGGATTCATCTACGCAGATATTCTTTCCAGGTGTATAAGCCTCTGCAAACCTGGCAGTGAAGTGGGTTATCAGGCGGCGGATCTTGTACAGCCTGTCAAATTGGGGATGCTCCCTAGGGAGGCAAAGGCTGTTGTCATTAAAATGCATGAAACGAAGTATCATTTCATACCTTTGCCTAGGCATAGACTGTCTGTAAATGGGGGTACAGCAGATGGGGCTAGTGCTCCAGTAGGAGCGGATGGATGGCTTCTTGATTATGCCCATCAGCATTGTGAGTGCCCAGAATTTTAGAAATTCTGAGACGTCAATGGGGGCCCATTGCTGCTTTGCCCAAAAAGACTGAGGCTTAGCAGCACGGAATTGCTGGGCATACACATTAGTTTGGGAGACAATGTTCCCCAAAACATCATCCCCCATAAAAAGCTGCATAAATTGAAGGGGGGTAAATCCTGTGACATCCAGATTGATGCCAGGATTTTCTGTGAAAGGAGGGATATCTGGCCCATGGAGATTAGGCACTACCCACTCCTCAGCAGCTGGAGCAACACGTCTCCTTCTGGCAGGGGGCTCAGAAGCCACAGATACATCACTAGCACTAGATTAATTTCTAGATACACTTATTTCACTAGATGATGTATCTGAGCACTGACCAGGGTCAAAATCAGAGCCTGCGTCAGAGGCAGAGGCCTCAGAATCTGAAGCCAGGATGGCATAAGCCTCGTCAGCAGTATAAAAACGCTGTGCCATTATAAATATATATTAATGCCTAAAGCAGTGATCTACACACAGAAGGGGTTAATGGCTTTTACAAACAAATTAAATAGCAGTGATATCAATGCCTAAAGCAGTGATCTGCGGCACAAAAGGGGTTAATGGCTTTTACAAACAAATTAAATAGCAGTGATATCAATGCCTAAAGCAGTGATCTGCGGCACAAAAGGGATTAATGGCTTTTACAAACAAATTAAATAGCAGTGATATCAATGCCTAAAGCAGTGATCTGTGGCACAAAAGGGGTTAATGGCTTTGGGTCTTACAATAAAATTAATCAATGCCTAAGCAGTGATCTACGCACAGAACCTACGTTAATGGCTCTTACAAAAAAATTTAAATCAATGCATAAGCAGTGATAAAGCAGTTATCTGCAGCACAAAAGGGGTTAATGGCTATTATAATAGACTTTGGGTCTTACAGTAAAATTAAAATTAACAAATTAAATAGCAGTGATATCAATGCCTAAAGCAGTGATCTGCGGCACAAAAGGGGTTAATGGCTTTTACAAACAAATTAAATAGCAGTGATATCAATGCCTAAAGCAGTGATCTGCGGCACAAAAGGGATTAATGGCTTTGGGTCTTACAATAAAATTAATCAATGCCTAAGCAATGATCTACGCACAGAACCTACGTTAATGGCTCTTACAAAAAAATTTAAATCAATGCTTAAGCAGTGATAAAGCAGTTATCTGCAGCACAAAAGGGGTTAATGGCTATTATAATAGACTTTGGGTCTTACAGTAAAATTAAAATTAACAAATTAAATAGCAGTGATATCAATGCCTAAAGCAGTGATCTGCGGCACAAAATGGGGTAAATAGCTTTTACAAAAAAAAAATAGCAGTGATATCAATGCCTAAAGCAGTGATCTGCTGCAGAAAAGGGGTTAATGGCTTTTACAAACAAATTAAATAGCAGTGATATCAATGCCTAAAGCAGTGATCTGCGGCACAAAAAGGGGTTAATGGCTTTGGGTCTTACAATAAAATTAATCAATGCCTAAGCAGTGATCTACGCACAGAACCTACGTTAATGGCTCTTACAAAAAAAAAAAAAAAAATTTAAATAAATGCCTAAGCAGTGATAAAGCAGTTATCTGCAGCAAAAAAGGGGTTAATTGCTATTATAAGAGACTTTGGGTCTTACAATAAAATTAAATAAATATTAACCACCGCCTAAAGCAGTGATCTGCGCACAGAAGGTGTTAATGACTCTTAGAAGAGCCTGTATATCAATGCAGTGATATCAACGCCTAAAAATATTAACTATAATCAATGCCTAAAGCAGTGATATAAAAAATTAATAAAAAAAATTATATTTTTAACCCCTTAATGACCGCAGCACTTTTCCATTTTCTGTCCGTTTGGGACCAAGGCTATTTTTACATTTTTGCGGTGTTTGTGTTTAGCTGTAATTTTCCTCTTACTCATTTACTGTACCCACACATATTATATACCGTTTTTCTCGCCATTAAATTGACTTTCAAAAGATACCATAATTTTCATCATATCTTATAATTTACTATAAAAAACATTATAAAATATGAGGAAAAAATGGAAAAAAACACATTTTTTCTAACTTTGACCCCCAAAATCTGTTACACATCTACAACCACCAAAAAACACCCATGCTAAATAGTTTCTAAATTTTGTCCTGAGTTTAGAAATACCCAATGTTTACATGTTCTTTGCTTTTTTTGCAAGTTATAGGGCCATAAATACAAGTAGCACTTTGCTATTTCCAAACCACTTTTTTTCAAAATTAGCGCTAGTTACATTGGAACACTAATATCTTTCAGGAATCCCTGAATATCCATTGACATGTATATATTTTTTTTTAGAAGACATCCCAAAGTATTGATCTAGGCCCATTTTGGTATATTTCATGCCACCATTTCACCGCCAAATGCGATCAAATAAAAATTTTTTTTCACTTTTTCACAAATATTTTCACAAACTTTAGGTTTCTCACTGAAATTATTTACAAACAACTTATGCAATTATAGCATAAATGGTTGTAAATGCTTCTCTGGGATCCCCTTTGTTCAGAAATAGCAGACATATATGGCTTTGGCTTTGCTTTTTGGTAATTAGAAGGCTGCTAAATGCCCCTGCGCAAAATACGCGTATTATGCCCAGCAGTGAAGGGGTTAATTAGGGAGCATGTAGGGAGCTTCTAGGGTTAATTTTAGCTTTAGTGTAGTGTAGTAGACAACCCCAAGTATTGATATAGGCCCATTTTGGTATATTTCATGCCACCATTTCACCGCCAAATGCGATCAAATTAAAAAAAACGTTAATTTTTTCACAATTTTAGGTTTCTCACTGAAATTATTTACAAACAGCTTGTGCAATTATGGCACAAATGGTTGTAAATGCTTCTCTGGGATGCCCTTTGTTCAGAAATAGCAGACATATATGACTTTGGCGTTGCTTTTTGGTAATTAGAAAGTCGCTAAATGCTGCTGCGCATCACACGTGTATTATGGCTAGCAGTGAAGGGGTTAATTAGGTAGTGTGTAGGGAGCTTGCAGGGTTAATTTTAGCTTTAGTGTAGAGTTCAGCCTCCCACCTGACACATCCCACCCCCTGATCCCTCCCAAACAGCTCCCTTCCCTCCCCCACCCCACTATTGTCCCCGCCATCTTAAGTACTGGCAGAAAGTCTGCCAGTACTAAAATAAAAGATTTTTTTTTTTTTAAAAAGAAAAAAAAAAAAAGCATATTTACATATGCTGTGTTTAGGATCCCCCTTAGCCCCCAACCTCCCTGATCCCCCCCAAAACAGCTCTCTAAGCCTCCCCCTCTGCCTTATTGGGGGCCATCTTGGGTACTGGCAGCTGTCTGCCAGTACCCATTTTTCACAATCAAATATTTATTTAATTTTTATTTTTTGTTATTTCCCCCCACCCCCCCCCCCCCCCCCCGACCAACCCCCACCACCTAAATACCGAATAAGGTGTTTTTTTTTAAAATTACTTGTCCCACTTTTATTTTGGGACACATTTTTTTCTGTAGTGCAGCGGTCCCCACCCGGTCCCTGCCCCGGCGCGCCCCCGTGCGCGCCCCCACGTGCACGTGCGCGCGCCCCCGCGCGCGCCCGGACTTGCACGCCCACGATCCCGCCCCCCTCCACATGACAAGGGCCATCGATGGCCGCCACCCACCTCCCACACCGGCTCCCACCCACCAACGATACCGGCCATCGATGTCCGGTGCAGAGAGGGCCACAGAGTGGCTCTCTCTGCATCGGATGGCCATCTAAGGTTATTGCAGGATGCCTCCATATCGAGGCATCACTGCAATAACCGGAAAGCAGCTGGAAGCGAGCAGGATCGCTTCCAGCTGCTTTCCACACCGAGGACGTGCAGGGTACGTTCTCAGGCATTAACTGCCTTTTTTCTGAGGACGTACCCTGCACGTCCTCGGTCATTAAGGGGTTAAATTAACCCCTAAAAAAATGCAGACAGCAAAAAAGGTGCTGCTGTGTGCTCCTGTGCAAGATCAATGCTTATGCAGAGATCAATGGCACAGATGGGGTTAAAAATGATATATTATATATATATATATATATATATATATATATATATATATATATATATATATATATAAAAATATATATATATATATACCAACAACAGAGTGGCTCTGAAAAGAGCCTTTGGGTCTGATATTATTCAAAATTTAAATGCAATGGCACTCTCCCTCTCAATACAGATCTGTCTCTCTCCTTCACTAAACAACAAGTGAGGAGAGGGAGGCAGATCCATGGTGGTCATAGTCAATATTTACAAATATTGACTTGATCAACCAAATGGTGATCACTCTAACAAGTGATCACATTTAGAGGCAATTTCTGATTGGATGTTACTAGCCTGCCTCTAATGATGAGGCAAGCTAGGAACACCCTCTAGACTGAAGCCATGCCCTTAGAAGGGCAGCACCCGGCACCATCTTGCCTGCAGACACCATCTTGTCTGCAGGCAAAGTATATAACATTTAATTTTATTTAATGTTCCCTTTTTTTTATTTTATTTTTTTAAAAAAAACATTATATGCTGAGTGCCTTTACCCAACAAGGCACTCAGCATGTCAGGGGCCAGCATCGGAAGCGATCAAATGCTTCTGATGCACTAAACTGCCGGGAGTTTAAGATCTGAAGCTCCCCGGCAGTTTAGTTACGTATTGCACAATGCCTCAACATGCAGGCATTGTAGCAATACGGTTAGAGCAGCTGAAGCGATCACCGATCGCTTGCAGTGCTCGTTTTACCGGCTGATGTACCAGGTACGTCAATTGTCATTAAGTGACAGTTTTTCACTGACGTACCTGGTACGTCAGCTGTCACTAAAGGGTTAAAATACAATATAATGCCAGTAGGTTGAATGCCATGATTCTGTGAAGAAAAATAATTAACAGTAAACTGCTTATTAATATGATAACTAGAAGTATAATCACATTTAATATTAAAATAATCAGAGAATGATATATGTTGGCCAGATAAGTTTATTAATACTGAAAATTATAGTAAATAAAATAAACATTTTAAAGGTTAGATAATTAAACTGTAGCAGCATTGATGGTAAAACTGTATTTCTGGTTATTTGCTGCCACCTATAGTTCAAAAATGGTATTACAACCAAAAGGCATTTGGCTACTCAGGGAGGCGTTTCCCAAAATAACCTATGAGATTTTCAGATCCGAGGGCCTATCAGAGACAAGCACCGGACTATCAAAATCTTGTGGGAATAATTAAAGAAAAGGAGGAGGGATTCTTTATTTTTGATATAAAGACCCATACACACAGGAGACAAAGGGAACAGACAGACTCAAAGAAGTATAAGTTTTTGGAGAGAAAAATACACAGACTTTGTGTCAAGTATATTCTCTGCAATTTTGGGACACTTTCTTAAAAAAGAAAGATTAACAATTTTGAGGCCTGTATCATTGTGCATTGTGAGAAAACCCTCTGTAGATGACCCACAAGAAATTCTGGAAACTGAAACATGAATTTGGTTATTTGGGTAAAGTATACGCAATTGATAAATATATACAGTATATATAATATTTAAATCAAAGGTATTTGGTAACTACAACTAGATTGCAGTTAGTAATTTTAAAAGGGCACAATTTGCATTTTAAGCTCATGTTCATAGTCCTGTGTAGCTTAACTAGTCATATTTAGTGCTAAGTAATTTGTATTTGCAACTATATATATATTTTAGAATTTGCCTTATTGTAGCTAAGTAAGATTTATTTCAGCTCAGATAAATTGGCACAGAAATTGTCTGTTAAAGTATCTTGTTATATTGTTTAACTATGCACTGTTAAAGTTAGCGGTCCATATTCTGGAATTTTATTGTGATATTTTAATGTGATTCCTTGTGAATAAGGTAAATTGTAAAGGTATATTTTTTATGATCGTTGTATAGAATATTGTAACAGCTTAAGTGTGTATCATTTGATTCATAATCTGGTTTCTATAAATATAATTCAATGTGTTTATAAATATTAACTAATCTCAAGAATTTAGGAATAATTATTAATTTCAATTGTTTGGTATAGACATTTTTATTGGGGGTTTGTTTTAAAGAATAATAATAAATATATTGTATTATAACCCTGCTTTATACTGACATATTATCTGGAGGCACCGCTGGGAGATTATTAAATTTATCACATTGATATAATATATTTGTAGTAAATAGAGATTATAAAAATATTTTTTTTATTCATATTTCAAAATTAATATTAGTATTTTTGAATATTTTTTTCTCTCTTCCTTATTGGTCAAAATTGTATTAGCATTTTAATTTAACCATTTGAAATATGTTCCCCAAAATTGCCCATTAGTCAGGCAGAAATGGTTAAAACAGAAGCTATTACTCACCTTAAAAATGGATTAAGTATTAAGGGAGAATTAGGCGCTTACAATAAGATGCTGAAGACTAAGTCCAAAAATATTGCAAATAATATATGGTGCGGCGAAAGCAAAATATTTCAAGGGCTGTTAAAATTGGGCCAACCTCAAAAGCAGAGAAAATGCAACAAAATAATTTACAAAACTTGGGGTCTGCTCCTTAATGTGAACGATGAACTGTACAATAAAATTGAAATACAAAATTCACAATTGGAACAACTGAGGGGTGAAAATTATTCCTAAAGGTTAGATGAGGAAGAGGCAAAATGAGTCCAGAATAAAATTGATGAGTTTGCCCAAAACATGGCCACCTTACAAAAATATAATATAGCTCAGATAGAAGATTTGCATAAGCAACTTGCACAAAGTCAAAGAGAGTTAAGTGGTTTTAAAAGGCTGTATCTTCATAATGAAAACCCCTCTATTAGCAATGAGGATAATGCAGATAATTTTAAATCCTTTAAAGAATTGATAAGAAATGAACTGCAGAACTTTAGGGACAATTTTATACAAAGGACCCCTATTGGGTCAGAAATGCACTTCCCAAATAGACAGTCACCTCATGTTATAAATTCAGGGAACTGCTATACCTCAGAGGAGGGGGAGGGAAGCTAGTTATGAGTCAGAGGGTGGAGCCAGTGACGTGCAGTGATGTCAGAGGCTGGTGAGGCAGTGGCTTGGATACGTCTTCATTCTTTAGATATCCTTTGTTGAAGAAATAGCAATGCACATGGGTGAGCCAATCACATGAGGTATCTATGTGCAGCCACCAATCAGCAGCTACTGAGCATATTTAGATATGATTTTCAACAAAGGATATCAAAAGAATGAAGACAATTAGATATTAGATGTAAATTGGAAAGTTATTTAAATTGCATGTTCTTTCTAAATCATGAAAGAAAACATATGGGTTTCATGTCCCTTTAAATGGTGTCTTGGAAAACTGGTCAACTTAGTAAACATCTTAGTCTAAAAGGATTGTAACAGAAACTCTTGCCAGATAACACAATGCTTGCTCTGATTATGAGATCTAGAAATCCATGCCCATTAAAATATGTTTAAAACATACTTTTTACTTTAATGCTGCAAATTATGATTATAGATTCTTTCATTATTCAGTAAATATAAAAATGTCTTGATCCAGTGGCGGCTGGTGAAATTTAAAGATGGTGGGGCGCTTGACCCCACCCCTTTAAATAAAGCCACACCATCAGATGGCACTACCAATTCATTAATTAAATAAATAAAAGGTAGACAGAAACACATACACAGAGGGTTAGAGAGAGAAAGAGAAAGACACACACAGAGGGAGAGAGAGAGATGGACACACACGCAGAGGGTTAGAGAGAGAGAAAGAGAGAGAGAGAGAGAAAGAGAGACATACAGAGGGTTAGAGAGAGAGAGACACACACACAGAGGGTTAGAGAGAGAGAGAGAGAAAAAGAGAGAGAGAGACACACACACAGAGGGTTAGAGAGAGAGAGAGAGAGAGAGAGAAAGAGAGAGAGACACACAGAGGGTTAGAGAGAGAGAAAAAGAGAGAGACACACACAGAGGGTTAGAGAGAGAGAGAAAAAGAGAAAAAAAGAAAGAGAGAGAGAGAGAGAGACACACACAGAGAGTTAGAGAGAGAGAGAAAGAGAGAGACACAGAGGGTTAGAGAGAGAGAGAAAGAGAGAGAGAGTGAGACACACAGAGGGTTAGAGAGAGAGAGAGAAAGAGAGAGAGAGAGAGACACACAGAGGGTTAGAGAGAGAGAGAAAGAGAGACACAATCACACACAGAGGGTTAGAGAAAGAGAGAGAGACACAATCAAACACAGAGGGTTAGAGAGACACATAAGGGATGATAGAGTCAGAGGGGGAGGAAGAGAGACAGAGAGACCATGGGGAGAACAACACATAAGGAGAGAGATGGATAGATAGATAGATAGATAGATAGATATAGATAGAGAGAGAGAGAGAGAGAGAGACACAAGGGGGGAGGGAGAGAGACCACTGCATTTTTAAGTAATAAAACAGCAGAGCTACAGAGAGTTCAGAAAGTGAAGGCAAGCTGTTAAGTTAGTGGGTGTAAAGGTTGAGGAAACAAAATACAAAAACGACCCTGCTGTAAAAGAGTAAAAAAACACTAAACCACATTCATTAAATTATAATTTTCACTAACAGAATCCCTTTCAGTGAAATCTAAGGTTGCAGAACTTACTAAGATGTGGCTAAAACACTGCTCATTGACTGCATCTCTCTTCCTGATCTGCCTCTGTCTGTATTAAGGAAGTGACAGTGGCACATTCCACTGCACTGAGAGGGGAAGTACAGAACTCTCTTTTTCACTTTAGCAAAAGCTGGCAGCTTCACAGCACAGCAACAAAATAAATGAAAGTAGTTTTTTCCGTTTTTGTATTGTTTTATATGATTTAACATCCAGCCCCAACCCTAAGTTCCACTGACTAATGCCTCTCACTGGATTGGTTCAGCCCAAATAGGACTGCCTCAAATAAAGCACTTATGGGCCATGCAATGATCTTAACCACTGTCATCCAGTAGATGGCGCAGCATGTTGTGTAATGGTGGGCAGACCTGCTTGTGCCTCTCCATTGTACAACATGTAGCTGTGAAAAAAAAATGCTGGGGAAAAAAATTGCAATTTTTTTATTTTATTTTTTTAAAGCCCATAAAAAAATATATATTTTTGCCCATATGAGAGGTGAAGCACTGCCTCACCTGCCTCTAGTGACTGCACATCACTGGGTGGAGCTAGCTACCCAAATAGCCCTAATGTACGTAGGGGGTCTCCTTATAGTAAAAGGACAGATAGGGAACACTTCAATCCTAACAAGAAGGTCCCTAGGAAAGCCCAAGATACGTCTTATAAGGTATATGACAACCCTAAAATAATTGCCTTCTTAAGGGATGCAGTACCTAAATATTCCAAAAACAGAACCACTTCTATAATTGACCCCTTAGAGAACTATGAAAATGCTTTATCCATAATGAATGTTACTAGTGAGCGGTCAAAAATTGAATTTTTTCCCTGGGTATTTTAGGGTAAACATCACAAATTCTTTAGTACCAAAAAACAAGAGAGGCAGAGAAACCACTGCTTGTAAGCATACTACATGAAAAGCACTGCAGGGGTTAATAAAATGTTTATTGAAAGAAATTAGATAGACATATAGCACAACAGAGAGAAATGCTGGACTGATGGGATGAACAATTCCAGCTATATGTCTATCTAATTTCTTTCAATAAAAATGTGATTAACCCCTGGAGTGCTTTTCATGTAGTCTGCTTACAAGCAGTGGTTTCTCTGCCTCTCTTGTTTTTTTGGTACTAATCGTATAACTACATAGCACCCTTATCCTCCCGTGAATATAACACAAAGATACATTTAATTTTTCAAACCGGGTATTAGAGGGTTATCTAATATTTAATTGGAGTGCCATTGGTTCTCTCCTAGTTTTGCTTAATCACAAATTCTTTGCTTCAATAAATGATATGAATATTCATTCCTGGAATGAAATGGAAAATCAATGCAAAAAGGAATTTGGGAAATATCGCACCAAAACCGCAGCGAAAATAGCTGTATACGGTTTAAGATGTGGCGCAAATCAAAGCCCTAAAGAATTCCTTTCTGTACTAAAAAGTGTATACAATATGGAAGAAGATTACCCCATATTTAAAAGTTCAGAATTTGTAAATTTATTTTTCGAAGCATTGCCTGCGCACATCAAAATTAATTTAGCTAGAGATCTTGATGACAACTGCTCATTAGACTGGCTGATCAAAGAGAGTACAAAATTATACTCTATTCAGCAGTCCGGTGAACAGCGGTTAAAAGGGAAACAAGGCCCAGCCCCAAAATTGTGGCAGAAACTAGGGTGTCACCTAGCCCCCTCAATTTGGAGTCTAAAAAGAAAACCTACGTGGAGGTGGCCCGAGAAAACAGGTATATGACACCCCTAAAATAATTGCCTTCTTAAGGGATGCAGTACCTAAATATTCCAAAAACAGAACCACTTCTATAATTCACCCCTTAGAGAACTATGAAAATGCTTTATCCATAATGAATGTTACTAGTGAGCGGTCAAAAATTGAATTTTTTCCCAGGGTATTTTAGGGTAAACATCACAAATTCTTTAGTACCAAAAAACAAGAGAGGCAGAGAAACCACTGCTTGTAAGCAGACTACATGAAAAGCACTCCAGGGGTTAATAAAATTTTTATTGAAAGAAATTAGATAGACATATAGCACAACAGAGAGAAATGCTGGACTGATGGGATGAACAATTCCAGCTATATGTCTATCTAATTTCTTTCAATAAAAATGTGATTAACCCCTGGAGTGCTTTTCATGTAGTCTGCTTACAAGCAGTGGTTTCTCTGCCTCTCTTGTTTTTTTGGTACTAATCGTATAACTACATAGCACCCTTATCTTCCCGTGAATATAACACAAAGATACATTTAATTTTTCAAACCGGGTATTAGAGGGGTATCTAATATTTAATTGGAGTGCCATTGGTTCTCTCCTAGTTTTGCTTAATCACAAATTCTTTGCTTCAATAAAGGATATGAATATTCATTCCTGGAATGAAATGGAAAATCAGTGCAAAAAGGAATTTGGGAAATATCGCACCAAAACCGCAGCAAAAATAGCTGTATACGGTTTAAGATGTGGCGCAAATCAAAGCCCTAAAGAATTCCTTTCTGTACTAAAAAGTGTATACAATATGGAAGAAGATTACCCCATATTTAAAAGTTCAGAATTTGTAAATTTATTTTTCGAAGCATTGCCCGCGCACATCAAAATTAATTTAGCTAGAGATCTTGATGACAACTGCTCATTAGACTGGCTGATCAAAGAGAGTACAAAATTATACTCTATTCAGCAGTCCGGTGAACAGGGGTTAAAAGGGAAACAAGGCCCAGCCCCAAAATTGTGGCAGAAACTAGGGTGTCACCTAGCCCCCTCAATTTGGAGTCTAAAAAGAAAACCTACGAGAAGGTGGCCCGAGAAAACAGGTATATGACACCCCTAAAATAATTGCCTTCTTAAGGGATGCAGTACCTAAATATTCCAAAAACAGAACCACTTCTATAATTGACCCCTTAGAGAACTATGAAAATGCTTTATCCATAATGAATGTTACTAGTGAGCGGTCAAAAATTGAATTTCTTCCCTGGGTATTTTAGGGTAAACATCACAAATTCTTTAGTACCAAAAAACAAGAGAGGCAGAGAAACCACTGCTTGTAAGCAGACTACATGAAAAGCACTCCAGGGGTTAATAAAAATTTTATTGAAAGAAATTAGATAGACATATAGCACAGCAGAGAGAAATGCTGGACTGATGGGATGAACAATTCCAGCTATATGTCTATCTAATTTCTTTCAATAAAAATGTGATTAACCCCTGGAGTGCTTTTCATGTAGTCTGCTTACAAGCAGTGGTTTCTCTGCCTCTCTTGTTTTTTGTTACTAATCGTATAACTACATAGCACCCTTATCTTCCCGTGAATATAACACAAAGATACATTTAATTTTTCAAACCGGGTATTAGAGGGGTATCTAATATTTAATTGTAGTGCCATTGGTTCTCTCCTAGTTTTGCTTAATCACAAATTCTTTGCTTCACTAAAGGATATGAATATTCATTCCTGGAATGAAATGGAAAATCAGTGCAAAAAGGAATTTGGGAAATATCGCACCAAAACCGCAGCGAAAATAGCTGTATACGGTTTAAGATGTGGCGCAAATCAAAGCCCTAAAGAATTCCTTTCTGTACTAAAAAGTGTATACAATATGGAAGAAGATTACCCCATATTTAAAAGTTCAGAATTTGTAAATTTATTTTTCGAAGCATTGCCCGCGCACATCAAAATTAATTTAGCTAGAGATCTTGATGACAACTGCTCATTAGACTGGCTGATCAAAGAGAGTACAAAATTATACTCTATTCAGCAGTCCGGTGAACAGGGGTTAAAAGGGAAACAAGGTCCAGCCCCAAAATTGTGGCAGAAACGCTGAGGTGCAGAGAGAATATACTCAAAATGGGGGGCATACCTACGTAGGTAAATAATTATCCCCAAAGAGATGAATACTCACAAGGTAATTGGTATTCCATAAAAATAAATACCAAAAGTGGTGAAAATACTCTCAGGGTAACCAGACACCCCCAGTAAATAGTGCTCCCCAAGACATTAACGATGAACAAGTTGAACCCCTAAGACAACCACGTCAAAATAGGAACAATAGCTATGATTCTGAGGAATCCCAAATATCCAGGAATCAATACCCTGGGACATCAAAAAATCGGTCCATGGGTAAAGATAGCTTGTCCATTCAAGTGGGCCAACTCAGTACGCAAGTAAGTCAATTATGTACACTATTTACTAATATGTGTCAAGAACCATAATAATACTTTTTTAGGGGTACAGCCAGTGGCCAGCAGTGGGCCACAGGCACAGTAATAAGTACTGCGGTATTACCTGAAAGAGAGGGGAGAGGTATATACCAAATAAAATGACAAATGTCAATAATGGTACTAATCATATTCTCTCCCTACAGACCAGGAACGGATGATTTAGATGTGATGACAAGCAACCTCAGCCTGGAAGCTCTAACAAATCTCTTCCCTTGCAGTTTTGCAATAACCTAATTCCCACAGTTGCAGTACACAGGAACCCTGTCCACCCGATTACAGAGTTATGGACTGGTAAGAATGAAGTTTCTTCAGCATCAGGTAACAAGGCAAATACAGGTAACTTGTGGCGAAGCCCACAGATATGTAATCATGCTAATTTTATGTGTGAAATGGTAGAAACTGCAGGAAGATATTATGTATGTGCTGAACTCCAGGATCCAGTTGCTAAGCCTATTATGGGATTAATTGATACTGGATCTCAGGAAACTATTTTATCCCACAGGTACTACACACAGCTAAATTAGCTAACACCCCACAAACCTAAAATAAAAGAATTTGATGGTTCACTAATAGGTGTTGGGGGTAACTCTCTCAAAGTCTATGGTACAGCATGGTTAAAACTAAGGCTGGGGAACTGGGTAATAAGACACCCTGTCATTATAGTGGATCTGCCAACTGATTGTTTAAGTATTGGTAGTGATCTCCTGAAGTGATTAAGCACCATAATAGATTGCATAAATAATGTAATTTGGTCACAAGTAAAAAGACCTATTAATTATGAGCGGTCCGGTATATCTCGTACACAATATAACTGTCACGTGGTGGAAGAGAAGCCAGATGCTGTGGAGATTCATTTTAGGAATGACTCTATACCTTAAATCACTATCCTACAAATAGATGATCAGACTCCTTTAAGTGGCTCTGATGAAATACTTTTAAAATTTCGCCTGGAAAGATAGCAAATATTTCCTTAGACGGCGATGTATTAACCATATACCTAAAGTGATTAAATACTTTTCTCCACAAGACCACTGTGTCCATGGCCTGGATGACAGGTCTGAAAGCTATAATGTCACAGCTAAATGTTTATTATCTATCTCTATAGGTAATAAATCAGCAAAGCACCTGTTTTTAGTTTTAAATACTCCCCATAATCAAATATACATTGGCAATGCATTCTTACATAGATATGCCATACAAATAGACTTGATTAACCTTTGCCTCTGGAGCAAGTTAAAGGACCCTGAAGTATTTCAGGATGAAAATGCCACCCTAAAATCAAACCAGCAAATGCCATATGCTGTGAATATGCAGATGTCTAACAATGTTGTAATCCCTGCTGGGGCTGATAAATTCCTTTTACCCTTACAGGCAAAAAGAGGTCAGAAATTAAAAACTTCTGAAACACTAATATACCTCTCCCATAGATGGCAAAATCTGGGTATAACAATGACCCATACTCCTATGGTAAATATTGGAACTATTCCAATACATGTTATTGTGCATAACATGACCCCACAGGATATCACCTTGTCCAAGGACTACCAAAGGATATGCTCTAGAATCCAGTTACTACACTTTTGGATTCCAGAATAATGTAATTGGGCTAATAACAGAAGGATACTTGACTGAAGAACAGTTAATAGAACAATCCTTTCCATCTATGCCAGAGGGATTGTTTACAATTCAGTCTATTTATATCTCAATACAATTCAGTCTAAATTATATCTCATTATTAACTCTTTCTGGGGTAACTAGGTACCTCATTCATTTTAGGAGCAATATAGGCAGACATGCACCTAGCGCTAGGTTAATCAACACCTCTGGAGTACAAGGATATTTTTGCTAGGAATTCTTATGACTGTGAGACTACAGACTTGCACATTGCAAAAATCCAAACAGATCTCAATGCACAGCCTGTCTTTGTTAAACAATACAGACTTCCTTTATCCTTGTATGATTCTCTTGCAGAAATCATAAGGAACCTGGATGAAAGAGGTATTATCAGACAGGTGCATAGCTCTTATAACAACCCTATTCTAGGTGTTCTCAAGCCCAATGGACAATGGCGTTTGTGTGCTGATTTAAGACAGCTAAACAAATGAGTGTACATGTCTGGCTGGCCTGTGCCCTATATTGACCAGTGCCTAGCACAGATCCAAAATATTCACTGCCATTGATTGTGCACAAGGATATTGGACCATAAAGGTACATGAGGAGGACCAGTATAAGCTTGAATTCTCTTTCCAAAAGGTCCAGTATGTATTCCAAAGGCTTCCGTTTGGATACATAAATTGATGACATGAATTTGCAGTATTCATGCATGAGGCTATGCCTGATGCACTGGAAAGGGGGACCTTATCTTATCTTGATGATGTTGTAATCAAAAGCACAGACTTTGAAAAACACATCACAGAACTTAAACATGTCCTCAGCCAACTTAAAAGGGCGGGTTTCAAATTATACCTACAAAAAGCTTAATGGTGCTGCACTCGTGTAAACTTCTTGGGACATTAAGTTACTTCTGAAGGGCTAAATCCTCAGAAGAAAAAGGTGGAAGCTATAATAAATTCTAAAAACCCAACTAACTTAAAGGAATTGAGATCATTCCTGGGTATGACAAATTATTCTCGCAAATTTATTGATAATTATGCAGAATTAGCTAAACCACTGCTACTTCTTATAAAGAAGAATGTGAAATGACACTGGAGTGAGGCTCAAGAGACAGCCATCAGAGAGCTGAAGAGGAAACTCACTCAAGCACCTTGTTTAGCATACCCTGAAGGTGGTAAACCTTTCAACTTAGAAACAGGTTACACAGATATAAGCATGAGTGCTGTTTTAAACAAAAAGCATAATAATTTAAGCAAAGTCATTGCTTATGTGAGCAAAACTCTATCCCCAGTAGAAATAAAATTTAGTGATTGTGAAAAAGCCCTCTTATCTACTGTATTATCTCTACAAAATTTCTGCAGCTATATACAGGGCGAGAAAATTATTGTAGAAACGTCCCACCAGCCTTTGCTATATCTGCAAAGTGAGAGAATAAGAGATGGAAATTTGTCTAATAGCCGCATAAAAGCTTGGACTCTTTCCTTACAAGGCTGGCCTTTAGAAATTCACTACAAGCAAAACAAAAAGAATCCAGTCACACAGGGACTTGCTGAGCTCCATGACTGTACTGCTAAAGATCATGGGGAAGAATTATTAGAAGATGATTTTCTGGAGGAACAATTGCTTTCCCCATATAAAATATACAATGAGGACCAGTGTCAAGTATTACCTTGGGTATATGTAGATGGTTGTTCTTACCATGCCACTATTGATAATGAGCGCAGATTAATCTCCAGCATTGGTATAACTTGGACAAATGGATTCCAAACATTTCTGTAGGTTTTAACATCGGACCAAGATCCAGTCAAGTTGCAGAACTAACTGCTGTTCTAAAAAACCATTGAGATGTCTTTTCAACATGGTATTCATGCATTTGTGATCATTACTAACTCAAATTACGTGTGTGACAGTTGTTTTGAATACCTGCCAACTTGGAAAAGAAATGGCATACAGAAAACTAACAAACCAGTCAAACATGACAAGTTGTTCTGCAAGATTGATAATCTAGTGGTATCCAATGGGTTAACCATACACTGAAAAAAGACCAAGGGTCATTCCAGGGTTCTAGGTCCTGATAAGGAAGGCAATGATCTTGCGGATTCATTAGCCAAACAAGGAGCCATAACTGGAGAATTCCTTAATATCGACCACTTAATGGGTGCAGTTCAGGTAGAAGCCATTACCAGAAACCAGGCTAAACTAAGAGTGAGCCTAACCTGGTACAATGGAGTCAGGATTCACCAAGTGAGGACCTGATCACTAGTTCTAATGCTTCAATATGCCCATGATGTCCCCACATCTAGTCATTGTGGCGTCAAATTAATGTATGAAATATTGTGTGACTACACCTTTTGGCCGCACATGTTATAGGATGTTCAAACTTACTGTCAAGGTTGTTTAATCTGTCCACAGTTCCAACCCACTGCTCCCAAACATAGAGTGCCATTGCAGAAAAGGGGGATGGTAATGCCATGGTCAGATATACAAATTGACTTTATTGGTCCAATAACTAGGTCATCTAGAGGTAACAAATACATGTTAACAGTAACATGCCTGTTCACCAAATGGGTAGAGTGCATCAGTGCACCTAACAACCCACCGCACCCACACATAGAGTGCCATTGCAGAAAAGGGGGATGGTAATGCCATGGTCAGATATACAAATTGATTTTATTGGTCCAATAACTAGGTCATCTAGAGGTAACAAAAACATGTTAACAGTAACATGCCTGTTCACCAAATGGGTAGAGTGCATCAGTGCACCTAACAATAGTGCTGAAACATGCGCAGCATTGCTCATCAACCACGTGTTTTCCAGATTTGGTTTACCCCAGCAAATCGAATTCGATCGGGTTACCAACTTCACTAGCAAAGTGATGACCAAAATCTGGAAAATACTAGGGGTCAAAAGAAAGCTCCATATTGCTTATAGAGCTGCCTCAAGTGGTGGTGTAGAGCGTTACAACCAGTCCATTGTGAAAATCCTCAAAAAGTTTGTGAGTGAAACAGGTAAAGACTGGGATGTAAAATTACCTCTAGTCCTAATGGCATTAAGAGCAACTCCAAGTAGTGCTACCAAAATGTCACCTTTTGAATTGATGACTGGTAGAAGAATGATTCTACTTCAGCATCTACTGTACGGTACATCAGACTAGAACTTGATAAATGCTGCCAATACACATTAATATGTGGAGAACTTAAGAAAGCACCTGCAATATGCCTTTGCATTCGCTCAAAGGAACATAGAAAAGACCACAACTGCTGCTAAAACCTATTATGATCTCAAAACATCCAAAAAGCAATATGAAATAAATGATAAAGTTTATCTTTATAACTTTGAAAGAGATCAGGTTAAGGAGAAGAAATTTCTTTCATCATGGAAGGGTCCTTTTGTCGTTACTGACAAAATATCTCCAGTTGCCTATAAAATTAGGGTACCTAAAAATTATACTTTTATGGATAAATGGGTCCATATTAATCAGTTGCGAGTGTGCCATCCTAGATCCCTGCTACAGGTCATAGAGAGAGAATGAAGTGTCATATCCCCAAATGCACGAAAGAAGTATTGTAGTTTAAAGATGCTGAGTAAGCGAGCATATGAGGATCAAAAAATAATGGAATCTCTTCATAGGAGACTGTCTATGAAGCATACTGTCAATATACTCACCAAGTACCACTGATTTTAAGCCAATTCAAAATACATGTGTCCTACATAAATTTAAAATTGGAAGGGGGATTTATGTCAGGATGTCTGTGAGTGTTATTAAATAATATATATATGTATGTATATTTATCTACACATAGATATATGGTAAGACCAAGAGCTAATTTTATTTTTGAAACTGTTTGTAACACCACCCCCTTCTCATTCTGAAGCACAGATTTCAAGAACAAAGGAATTGCTTTCAAAGGTTTCCTGCCTAATGTGTGAAGTTAAAGTTCCTATCAGATCACCACTGACCTCCTTGTTGCTTAAGACAAGCTAGATAAAAAAGGGAAAAAAAATTGTCTCAATTAGTGAGGACAGGGAAAAAGCCTAAATGTCTGTAAGGACCTCTTTGAACATCACTAAAGCCAGGAATATAGTAATTAGCACAGACCTGTTAATTGCCCCTGAAATTCAGATACACATCTGTACTAACTGGCAGAAACGCATGTTTTGCATTGTAACTTTGAAATTAATTTTAAAGTACAACTTGTGTAATTTTCAGTATTATATAAAAATGTGTATTTCTGGATCTAAAATAATGCCTAACAGTAACATATTAAGATGGGTATTTTCTGAACTTAATAAGTGGCTGTACTGTAAATGTAAATAGATAAGTCTGAGACATTGTCTGTTTGGATCATATTAAATATGAAATGAATTGAGTATAAATTCATATAAGTTAACATTCTCCACACCCAGACTATATTAACAACATATATGTATATGTATTGATCTGAAACTTACTATATTGGATAAATGTCTGCTGTATTGAATAATAGTTGAATTATAGATGTATACATGTTTGACAATGTTAACAACATTATTTCTTTCATTTCAGACCTACATCTGGTTTTTCATGCATTCAAAATTTATTTAAAAATATGAAATATACTGTATTCATATTAAGATACAATATAATGCCAGGAGGTTGAATGCTATGATTCTGTGAAGAAAAATAGTTAACAGTAAAGTGCTTACTAATATGATTACTAGAAGTATAGTCATATTTAATATTAAAATAATCAGAGAAAATGACACTATATGGTCCCATATATGTTGGCCAGATACGTTTATTAATACTGAAAATTATAGTTAATAAAATAAACATTTTAATGGTTAGATAATTAAACTGTAGCAGCATTGATGGTAAAACTGCATTTCTGGTTATCTGCTGCCACCTATAGTTCAAAAATGGTATTACAACCAAAAGGCATCTGGCTACTCAGGGAGGCGTTTCCCATAACCTATGCGATGTTCAGATCAGATGGCGAATCAGAGACAAGCACCGGTAAGGGCCTATCAAAATCTTGTGGGAATGATTAAAGACAAGGAGGAGGGATTCTTTGTTTTTGGGATAAAGACCCATACACACAGGAGACAAAGAGAACAGACAGACTCAAAGAAGCATACATTTTTGGAGAGAAAAATACACAGACTTTATGTCAAGTATATTCTCTGCCATTTTGGGACACTTTCTTAAAAAAGGAAGATTAATAATTTTGAGGCCTGTACCTTTGCGCATTGTGAGTAAATCCTCCGTAGATGACCCACATGAAATTCTGGAAACTGAAACATTGATTTGGTTATTTAGGTAAAGTATACGCGATTGATAAATATATATATATAATATTTAAATCAAAGGTATTTGGTAACTACAACTAGATTGCAGTTAGTAATTTTAAAAGGGAACAATTTGTATTTTAAGCTCATGTTCATAGTCCTGTGTAGTTTAACTAGTCATATTTAGTGCTAAATAATTTATATTTGCAACTATATATATTTTAGAATTTGCCTTATTGTACCTAAATAAGATTTATTTCAGCTCAGATAAATTGGCATAGAAATTGGCTGTTAAAGTATCTTGTTATATTGTTTAACTAGGCACTGTTAAAGTTAGCGGTCCATATTCTGGTATTGTATTGTGATATTTTAATGCGATTTATTGTAAATAAGGTAAATTGTAAAAGTATATTTTTTATGATCTTTGTATAGAATATTGTAACAGATTAAGTGTGTATCATTTGATTCATAATCTGGTTTCTATAAATATAATTCAATGTGTTTATAATTATTAACTAATCTCAAGAATTTAGGAATAATTATTAATTTCAATTGTTTGGTATATACATTTTTATTGGGGGTTTGTTTTAAAGAATAATAATAAATAAATTGTATTATAACCCTGCTATATACTGACAAAACATTCTGGGCTAGATCCAGTGCAAGCCACTGTTTATACAGGCAAGGCTGCAGCATAGCATCAGCCATGTTGCTGCCAATTGCAGTGAGCCAGCCATCACACTTCAGCCATTCTAAAGTTGAGTGGCTCAAGAATTAGAGTAGTTTTTAAGTAAGATTAACATCTACAACATTCACTATTGTCACTATTAAGGGCTAGATTATGAGTGGCTTAACTATAACGAGCAAGTGAAATGGGATATTTCTCAGTGTTTTGCACGCAAAGGAAATAATGCACATATTACGAATTGAAAGTAAACGCGTTTGCTTAAGCAGAACCGAAATTAACAAGCGCCTGGATAGCATAACTTCAGATCTCTGGTTAACTGTTGAGACAAAACACATTGAAAATTAATTTAACAGTACAGTTACACTCAAATTAATACTGCTTGGTAAAAATAATTATTTAAATATTGTATTAAAAAGTTATAAGGGCTCAATGATATGAGGCTGAGAACCTGTACCAGATCAACTAACACAAAATGTGACCCTCTCTCCACAAAACATCCAACAACCCAGCCATGAGCTTTCTTACCACCTCTACATGATACCCCAACTGATATGACCTCTTTCAACTTGATTGATCATCTTCAAACACCCTCTTAGGGATCTCATCTCAAATCACATCTTTATATTGACAACACCTACCCCCCATAAAACCTAACCACTCAAAAAAATATTAATGTAATTAAGAAAAAAACAAACAGTTTTTCTTCCTGAAATCTGAATGAATAATCTTTTTCCAGGCATAAGTAATAAGCCCTCTTTTTCTTGAGCATCTCCACATTCCCTTAAGGATTCTCTCCTCTATTGGTTAATCAGTTTAATCATTCAGGATTACATATAAGCTGGGTTGCTGATGACATCCAACTGTCCCCTCTTCTTTTTTTTTTTAATTGAGGCTTAATATCAGGCATACAGGGGATCAAAAAACTATAGGGTTACAAAACAGCAGCATATCAAATACACCAAAATAATACATAGAACTCTCCATAATATCAAATTTATAGATTAATTTACATAAAAGAGAAAACCATGTTAAGGAGTTAGGTCAAATTGCCTGCTAGACTATAACTTTCTGTAATGCACGAGAAGCCATTCATGGACCTCCTAAACCTATGGAATTAATGTGGTGACAGAAAGTATCATGAAATAAAGGAGACCAGTCTTGGATCTCATACTAGAAACCTAGTTTTTATTTTATTATAGTACGCTAAGTTTATATAAAAAGGAAACTCTTGCTGTTAGGGCTATTAATCTTAAATTCTAATGTAGGGCCTCTCAAGCTAATACAAGCCTTCACTATTCTAGTTAAAGCTTTCAACCTATCCTCAAATAATTATAGGGGAAAGTGTTAGATAGGGCTGCACTGGTTTCAAAAGGGCTTATACAACCAAACCAAGCTTAAGGTCTACAAAGCTATCATGCATAAAGGAGATATCAACATCTATAACGTGAGGTTTGAGAGGTAGGGCTCAGCTTCTTATGGAAATGAGAAATAGTTGTCTAATACCTGACATAAATAAAGGTACAGGGAAAGGCTATTTTAGTATGAGTAAAATTTCCCCTTATGTGATTAGGGGCATAAAATATAAATTGGTAATTAGTCCACTGCTTCAAATGCCCTAGAATGTAAGACCACTGGTGAGATGTAAGGAGAAAAAGAAAAAACAAACAATATATTTCACAAAACTAGTTCTTGCTCAGAGAATGAAGGGGAGCATGGACAGTTAAATAATGTGCAGCACATAAAACTCCATTAGCAGACATAAAATATATACAACACGAGTGTAGGAGGGGGCGGAGCATGCGGGCGTCCAAGATGGTCGCACCACACTAGAGCTCCGACGACGGCAGCAACGAAGACCCACTCCGGGATCAGCCTACACTGAGCCGATCGCTCAAAAAGTGCCCATAAGCCCTGTGGCAAATGCTTACAGCACTCTGAGACCTTGACAGCGGGCGGGAGCCCGACTACACAGACCTGCGGAGGACCACATAGGCCGCAAACAGCGCCCGCCTCATGAGACGTCCTTTCCCAGGATAGCTCTGGGACTCAGCACAGACCCGCAGTGAGTGTTCAACTGAAGGGATTAGCGGGGACACCTTTAGCCACCTCCGACACCTTGAGCAAAGGAGTTATCGCTACCTTGAGCAACTCTTCTTCCTCCCTGCCTCTGACTCAGCATCTGAGGGGTAAGACAACATGGTGGCCCGCTACACTCATCCAGCCACTCATGAAAAGATCAAGTAACAATGCGACCCGACTCCTCATATGAATATAGCTTAAAGAGTCACATTGAACTTTCAAATGTCCTTTATTACTTAATGCCAGACTAAGTCTTTCATCTCATATCATAAGCTTTGGGAAGATATAAACGCTTTCCCTTCTTATTTATTTTTCTCCTGACCCTGGCAAGTACCAACACTTATATATGTGCTTCCTACTACTGCAGCTGCTTTCTGCTTCGACTACACATTTGCACTATTACTGTCCTAACCCAATGGTCTAAATTTGTCCCGCCAGATGGTACAATTATTCTCAGAGGGACACTGTTACAAACCATACTGCCTGCAACTCACTCTCTTGAACTTTAAGCTTTGCCCAGCTTAGACTCCCTCGTGGGAGCCTTGGCCATAAGATGGCGCTTCGCAGAAATACCAAAATGGAGAAAAATCAGAAACAAAGCACAACCCCCAGCACAATGAACACTTTCTTTAAAAGTACTGATAGAAAGAAAAAGCCAGAAACCTCCCAAGCACACAGCGAGGATGAATATCATTCTGATAACCCTGATGATTCACAGCTACCACAATCCTCACCAAACAGTTTTTCGCGGGGTGAAGACAGCCCGGTCACTATGAGAGCCATAGAGGAGTTAATAAATCAAGTCAAATCATGCATTAAAAGTGAGTGCGCCGTCTTAAAGAGAGATATCAATGAGCTGGGCTTCCGCGTGGAGGCCTTGGAAGATGACAGAGAGGAATGGGCAAAAGAAATGTCTGGCATGTCCCACGCTTTAGAAGATCAGAGCACACAGATCAAAGAGTTGGAAAATAAAGTGGACGACATGGAGAATAGGGCACGAAGGAACAATCTCCGCATTAGGGGTGTGCCCGAGTCCGTGAAGGGTGAAGATATTCATGATCATCTCCAAAATATGTTTCAATCTTTAGCAATAGCTGATCAACGCGTAATAGACGCAGTGCCTCTGGAGAGAGCTCATCGCTCTTTGCGTCCCAAACCTAGCGATAATCAGCCCCCTAGAGACATTGTAATTTGCTTCCAAAGCTACAGAGACAGGGAGAAAATTTACCAGCTTGCAAGGTTACAACCCAATTTTTCATACATGGGTGCAAAAATTCAGATTTTTCAGGACTTGTCCGCCAGGACACTCCAAATCAGAAAAGAATATGCTCCTCTTACATCCCATCTCCGCTCCATAAAGATCCCATACAGGTGGGGTTTCCCAGTCTCCCTGCAAGTTATCAAGAACGGGAAACGATATGAATGCTTGAATCCATCTCAGGCGGCGAATTTCTGCAAGCAGCTGGGCCTTCCACCAATGGAGACCCAGGTTCCTAGCCCTACCACTACTAACCCACCTCCACCATCATGACTACAAAAAGGACTATGGTCCGAAATTGCAAGCAAACGAAGTAAGAAGACGGACAATCCTGCAGTCCCTAAATCTCAAGATGTTACCTGATAAGGTGCCTGACTCTGTGGAATCAACAAAACCTGTGAGTACGGTATTGCTTTTAGGCCTGAGGCTACAACCCTGTGAGTATGAAACAGAGGCCCCTGGGAGTGGAGTCCGTGTTATCCATGCAGACTCCAAACTCAGTGACTTTTCTTATGTCTGGAAATTTTAACAACCCAGAGATGGGAATTACCAGCAGTTCCATACTTGAGACTTAATTTACAATACTCTCTCACCTTTGTTTTCCTTTTTAATTATACTGTTCCTGGACTCAATAAGTGTGAAGATTTGAAATTTATGCACTGTAATGCCATTGTCGTATTGCCTAGTTTAAAATGTCACCATGAGTGCTCTTTTTCCAGGTTGAGTACCTTACGCCATGAGTATAATCAGTCCTGGTTGCAAACTGTTATATTAACCTGTTTTTTTTTCTGTTTTAGGTTTCTTTTGTACTGTTCCCATTATGTTTTAATGCTTAGTATTAAGTTATACAATGCGGTACTACTTTTGAGGTTGAATACCCTTTAATGTTTTTACTGTTTAAACTCCCGTTAGAGTGGGCTCCGTTGAGCCGTGATTTCCCCTACTGTCGCATTCCTTACTCTTTCTTTATCCCCTCTATTCACCCTCTTCTTATTATATCTTTCCCTATACCCTCTAAGACTCTCCCCTTCACACCCTTTTCCCCCCCTTTTTTTTATCTTTTTTTATCTTTTTTTTCCCTCCTTAATTCAGACACTTTATATATTGTTCCAAAAGCGATTGCATAGAGTATAGTCTAATTGTCTTCGAATCGTATTGGTATAGTCTTATCAAAACATGTCTTGTGCACAGACCACCACTCAATCCCCCAGGATCATACAATCCCAGGTTAGCGCTTTTAATATTGCCACTCAGAATGTGCAAGGTTTCTTATCCGCCCAGAAACGGTCAATTGCTTTCCACGATTTCTTTAAAAAACACATAGACATAATTATGCTCCAAGAAACTCACTTTAGAAAAGCAAATGAACCCTCTCTTTCACACCTCTATTACGACCAACACTTCCTTAGCTCAGGCCCATCAAAGCATAATGGGGTTAGTATTTCATTCAGAAAGGGAACGCCCTTCCAGCTCCTGGACAAGTATCAAGACCCAGAGGGTAGAATACTGATTTTAGTAGGACTGTACTATGGTAGACCACTCACCTTAGCTAACATTTATGCTCCAATACGTCCCCCGCCTTCATTTTTTTGTAAAGTTAGCAATCACATCATAGACATCTCCAAGGGACCCATAATCCTAGGAGGGGACTTCAATTTTCCTATTAACCCAAACATAGATACGTCCTCGGGCAAGTCATATCTCCGGAATACCCTTATCAAAGCCAACTGGCAGGCATTGCGAGCCATTCCCTTCTTTGACACATGGAGAGTTAGACATCCAACACATAGAGACTTTACTTTTTTTTCGAATCCTCAGCGCTCCTACACACGCCTAGACTACATACTATGTGACCAAAACATGTTGACAGCCCTTTCTGACTCCCGAATACATCACACCCCTTGGTCAGACCATAGCATGGTCCTCTCCACATTTAAATGGTCAGCAAGGCCTCAACAACAGCAACACTGGAGACTTAACGACCAGATATTAACAGATCCCCTGATAACTACTGATATAATAGAGAAAACAACTGAATTTTTTAATTTTAACAATCCAGCTGAGACCTCAATAACTAATAATTGGGAGGCATACAAATGCTACATTAGAGGCGTGATATTAACTCACACACACAAATTACGTAAACAAAGAGCAGCACTCTACACATCACTGACCTCTGATTTTCAGGATAAGGAACGTAGGCTAAAACAAAACCCCAAATCCCCACAGCTTTTATTACAGTCTCAACAGGCCAGGGAAGCACTTACCCAATACCTGATTAAAAATGCCCACCTCAGGGCAATTACAACCAAATCCAAATTCTTTATTGAAAGTAACAAGGCAGGACGCCTTTTGGCCAGATCCCTCAAGAAGAAAAACTATAAATCTTTTATTCCCAAAATAGTGGACGCCACTGGATTTTCTTACACTTCTAACCCCGATATAGTCAAACAATTTGCAGAGTACTACACTTCCCTCTATAACCTCCCATCCTTGGATACTCCACATAAAAACAGACTTATCGATAATTTTCTATCTCAGGCGCAACTACCCACTCTAACTAAAGAGCAATGTGAGTCCTTGGACTCGCAATTCACTTTGCAGGAACTCCTAGTAGCAGTTAAGAATCTCCCCCAAGGAAAAGCCCCAGGCCCAGATGGCTTTACCCCTAAATTTTACCATCAGCTCAAGTCCCAATTAAGCCCTCACCTCCTTCAACTATACATTTCCATTGACAATACAAACCTCTTACCACAGTCTTTACTGGGAGCTACGATTACTGTTATTCCTAAACCTGGCAAACCAACAGACCAAGTCACCAACTACCACCCTATTTCCCTACTAAATATAGATATGAAGCTATATGCTAAATTACTAGCGACAAGAATAAATAGAATCCTCCCTCTACTTATACACACAGACCAGGTGGGTTTCATTCCAGGTAGGGAGGCTAAGGACAACTCAATACGGGTCCTACAAACCCTGTCTTTATCTATCTCCTCCAAATCCCCCTTGGTTTTATTGTCCACAGACGCGGAGAAGGCCTTCGACAGGGTGGACTGGGATTTCCTCTGGGCCACTCTGTCGAAGTTTGGTTTTTCAGAGGCGTTAATATCACGAATAAAGGCACTATATCATAGCCCCTCAGCCAGAATCTCTGCCAATAACACACTATCCACCCAAATCCCCATAAAAAATGGTACCCGTCAGGGATGCCCCTTATCCCCTCTGCTGTTCGCCTTAGTGGTGGAGACAGCAGCGGCCAGGATTAGAACCAATAATAATATTCACGGGGTCTCTTTTGATGGGAACCAACAAAAGTGCCTCCTTTACGCGGACGACATTATTTTTACGATTCGTTCTCCACTCTCCTCTATACCATCCCTTCTCAAAGAACTTGATGAGTTCAAACAAGCCTCCAATTTTACCATTAATATGGGAAAATCAATGCTGATGCCCCTACATATCTCTGAGGAAGAACACGTTTTTCTTACTAACCATACCAACTTTCAGATTACAAATAAAATACGCTATTTGGGAATTGAAGTATCCGCCAATCCGGCGGATCTTTATGACCTTAACTACTCTCCCTTACAAAAAGAGACCTTGACTTCCCTCAATACCTGGCACAAACAGGGCCACCTCTCCTGGATGGGCCGCATCAACGCTATAAAAATGAACCTTCTCCCCAAATTCCTTTACATGTTTCAAGTTCTCCCACTGGACCTTCCCATACATTATCTAATTCAACAACAGAGATGGTTTGAACAATTTATCTGGGCACATAAAAGAACAAGAGTAGCTAGGAATACATTATACCTTAGTAGGGAGGATGGGGGCTTGGGGGTTCCAAACCTCATGGATTATTATAAAGCAGCCCACTTAGCACGTATTACTGCCTGGAAACACTCCCACCTGAATAAACCCTGGGTTCAGCTTGAGTGCAGTCTGATAGGAGGTCACACCCTGGGTGAGGTATGCTGGATCCCCCCTAAGGCGAGACCTTTGGGGGTTAGGACAAATTATTTTGTAGCAGCCTCCTTAAGAGTCTGGGATAAAATCTTTTCCCAAGACACTAAAATTTCTAGCCATATGTCCCCTTTAACCCCCATCCTGAACAATTCGAGTATGCTTGATTCCAATGCTATACAGACTCCACGCATTGATGGCGTGCCCACAAATATCCCGGTCCATACAGTGTTAGATAAGGGTACGATACGTCCGCAGTCCGAGCTTTCTCAAGTATTGGGACCCCCTTTCCACCTCTGGTTCCCGTACTTACAGATCAGACATGCTATACTTGCTAGCCCCCACAAACAAGACCTCGTTAGACCCCTCACCACCTTTGAAACATTAGGTACTACTCCCTCAATCACCAGGTCACACATTTCCATTATCTATAAGATACTACGAGGCTCCTTTCCCAGTAAAAAACCTTCTTATATCTCTAAATGGGAGGTAGAACTACACGAAACCTTGACAGAACCTAAATGGAGCTATATATTTAGTGAGACAAAAAAATCATCTATTTCCATAATTATAGCTGAAACGAATTACAAATTGCTCTCTAGGTGGTATCTGACCCCACACCGTCTCCATAGTATCTACCCGGGTTCCTCCCCCCTATGTTGGAGGCACTGCGGAGGGACGGGTACCCTATCCCATATCTGGTGGTCCTGTCCACTCTTAAGTGCATTCTGGTCAGGCGTATCAGAAAATATTAACACCAAACTAGGGACCTCAATAACACTTTCACCCAACATAATTTTACTGAACGATACTCCAGAAATCCCCTGCCAATATAGGAAACGACTATTCCAATGTATGATTAACTGTGCAAAACGTCTGATTCCTAGGTTTTGGAAGAAATGTGTGCTTCCCACTGTCACTATGTGGATGCACGAAGTAGATCATGTCCTAGAGTTAGAGAGGATTCATTACGTGTTCAATGGCAAACAGGATTTTATTGCTGATGTTATTTTCTTGTGGGAGCAATGAGGTCTGTGATCATTTAACAAAGTGAGCTACTATAATTGCAATTTTGTATACCCTAATCCTGTATTTCCTGTTTACAATACTTTATGTGGTGATGATTCACTAAGCAATACGATGAGTTGACATCCCTAGGTGGAGTGCGTAGATCTTCCTGTTTATACTTCTATCAGATTTTCTATGTAACTCCGTTAATGCATATATACTCTATGTTAGAGCACAAATGTTTTCATGTTATGTTATTTGGTTTGAAAATCAATAAAACATTTAATTGCAAAAAAAAAAAAACTCCATTAGCAGTTAAATAAAGTTACAATTATATATACTGACACATAGAATATTCCATTGCCCCAGCCACATGAGTAGAGTTAATAAACATTCACTTTACCAAAATAACACCCAGTCTAAGTACTAGATATAATGAGTGATATATTTAACGCTACAGACTAGCAAGAAGAAAAGCTGGTAGCTATTTCAATATAAGGCTGTCATAGTTAATAATATAATTAAGAGTATAGAGAAGAAACATAAGGAGCTCTTGGGTAACCTCCAAGGGTTTTAGTGCCCAGCATAACGTCTGGTGGTATAAAAAGTGTAGGTTATTACATAGTGGACATTTTCATAACTTAGTACCTATAGCCCCAACTTAAACAGTGTAGAACAATATAAAATAGAAACAGGTTTTATACTTAGTGCCATCAGCTTATCTTGCAAACCTGAACTCCCTCTGCCAAAGAAGAACATTAACAGAAACAATAAGTCCTTCAAAGTCAAAGGCACTAAACATGAGTCTTTTAACCTATTCCAGACCGATGTAACTCACAGGCATTTGTAAAGCAATTTTTCTGGGAGTTAAAGTCCTCTAATCGTACTGCAAATCTGGGAAATAATAGGTCCAATGTTGCTCCGAGGATCTTTACATCTTTAGGTGATTCTAGAACAATCAGCTGTGTAGGCAGTAAGTCAATATAATAAAGCTAGTATGCACCTCTCGACCTCACAGAATTTGTGTAGATCTGGGCAATTTTTGCTGATGGCCTAGCACTTACTGGTTACGTCACCGAGACTTATTCTGGCCTCCCTTGGGAGGCTTGGCTTACAGGTGATCTGGTAGCAGAGGATCTGTTGGCTGCTACTAGAATGGTAGGATTGCAGTCCCCATCAGTCTCTTAACCTGCTCATGAGGGATTTTGTCCCACTCCTCTTTGAAGATCCTCTCCAAGTCATTAAGGCTTTGAGGCTGACGTTTGGAAACTCAAACCTTGGTGACTATGGTCCCAGCTGCCTTGAGATCATTGACAAGAACCTCCCTTGTAGTTCTGGTATTTATTTCACTCATTCAAATGCAAATCAATTTATAACTTTTTTTAAATGCGTTTTTCTGGATTTTTTGTTGTTTTTCTGTATCTCACTGTTCAAATAAACCTACCCTTTAAAATTATAGACTGATCATTTCTTTGTCAGTGGGCAAACATACAAAATCAGCAGGGTGTGACTGTCCATTTTAGGTGGGATCAAACTGATATACTTCAGAATTTTTTTCTGTGAGCCACATTTAAGCTAAAAGAGGCTCTCAGGTGATGACCTGCCAAAGATAAAGCTACTGAGCCTTTGCTTGTTCCTGATAGAGTGCTTATATTTATGTATATAGCAATGTATTTTGGATTGTGATTTTATAAATTCTGATTATGCTTTCACAGTTGCTGTGTAACTTTAACAAATTAGGCTCATACTTTAACAAATTAGGCTCATCCATCACTGTTTATGAGGGAACTTGCACACTACAAACTACAGCAACAATTCAATTTCTATCCATTCACATCCATGGTCCATCACATACTTGTTGCTGGTACATTGTATAACCTTCTTCGTAACGGTTATAACAAGTTAAAGACTTCCTGTCAGTGTCGCCGATATCAAAACAGTTGTCAAACAACAAATCTAAACGATAAACAAACCTGACAAAAACCACTGGGCGCCGGTGTTCTAAAATAAGTTGTCACCTATTCTGCCTTAAACAGCTGTTTGTAGGAGGTTGGGCCTCTAGCTCATGAGCAGTGAGCGCCACAAACCTCCAGCAGCTGATTAAAGTCACCGGAAGTGACACGGTAGTCACATTCCTACGCGGTAGACAACTTGCTTAAGAACACCGGCATCTAAACTTACATTCTTGCATTTCAAATAAAGATACCAAGAGAATGAAGAAAATTTGATAAGAGGAGTAAATTAGAAAGTTGCTTACAATTTCATTATTTATATTATTTTTATTATAGTTTGGAGTAAAACTTTAACAAGAAAACAAAACAATAGAACCAGAGAGTGGTTCAGAATTCTTACAGGTAAATAGGGTTTTGTTACAGTAAATGTTGCACATATTATTAAATAGAGTCTTTTCTTCTTTATCCCGTGGTTCAAAGTCTTTTCACAGTTTTGCAAATGTTATGGTAGGCTCGAGGTAGTTGAGTTGAGGAGAATGGTGTATGAGCCTCTCCATGATCCGTTAAGGGGGGACATTAGAAAATTATTTTCTCTTATTTCTAGTGCAGTTCTGTTATGAATTTCATGAATCCAAATTAACTTGTTCAATGTTACAATTGGAGAGAGAAATAGAAAAGGTGGAAAGGAAGAGGAGAAAGGAAAGAGGAAAAGAGGAAAAAGAGGAAAGAAGCATAGACCAAATTGTTAGGAGTGTGAGTGTATATCTCTGAGATGGGTTTATGTGTCTAGATCACTAAATTTGAAGGATTCCCACAAGAACATCATGTCCTGGTGTAGTGTAATTTGACCTAGTTTGAGGTAATATAGTCTCTAGGAGTAGGTTTCTATTAACTAATTCTATCCATTCCGACATTGTGGGCACTACAGATGATTTCCATTTTCTTGGTATTAGCTGGTTAGCTGCATTTAGCATGATATGGAATAGATGTTGCCGTATTTTGCATGTAATTGAAGGTGGGTGCCTTAACATTATTATTTCTGGACCAGGTGTTATTTGAGTGTGCAGTGTTTTATTAATACTCGAAAAAATAATGGACCAATATGGTTTAATATGTTCACATTCCCACCAGATGTGGGAAAGGTGGCCTTCTTTGTGACAACCTCTCCAGCATGAACCTGGGGATTGTTTGTGTATGTACTTGATTCTGGCTGGCGTTAAATACCACCTCATCAATAATTTGATGTTGGTTTCTTTTGCATGGGCTGAGTGAGCGGAGTATAACAGAGATGAGAACCTGAGCGACCAAGTTTTAGCAGGGGTATTTAGGCGTAACTCATTATCCCATCTTTTAGTGTATGAGGGGAGTTCAGGAAAGGTATGTGTTAAGATGAGTTTATACAATTTGGAGATGGCTCCTTTTATCCCCTCTGTAGTGATACACATTTGCTCGAATATTGTGGGATGCCTAGTGAGGTCTTTTTTAAATTTATGTGTCATTATAAAGTGTCTTGTTTGGTGCATATGGAGCCAAGATGATAAGAAAGGGTGCTCTAATAGGTCAAGTTGGGTTTTATCTTTAATAAACTTAGTCTCGTGAGTGATAAGGTACATGGGTAGGAGTTTTTGTGGGTCTGTAAGGAGTTTGCAATCTGAGGTTTTCCCGGGGCTGAATTCTGGGTTATTTAAGAGCGTGGTGAGGGGTGAGAATCTGGAAGAGATTTTATTTGACGTATTACAGAGAATTTCCCAGTCTGACCAGGTCTCATTAGAGATTGAGGACGAAGAGATGGAATGTCTGTTAAGGTAAACAGGGTTCCAACATGCTGTGCTGAGGTCATGATTAGGAGCTAGATCGATTTCAATTTGCACCCAGCTTTTGTGGTTGGAGGTGTTAAATTTGCACCAGTCTTGTACTCTCTGTAGCGATATGGCACGTTTGTAGGATAGGAGATGTGGGACCCCAAGGCCTCCTTCTGATGGGGGTTTAAAAAGTGTGTCTCTATTAATTCGCGGGGGTCTACGGTTCCAAATGTATCCGTTTATGATCTTTTGCATAGTGTCTAGGTCTTTTTGTATGCCTGGGATGGGGACTGTTTGGAGAATGTATAATACTTTTGGGAGCAGGGTCATTTTTGTTGCTTGCATTCTGCCTATCCACGATATATTTTTTGGGAGCCAATGTGATGTTAAGGTTAGGAGCTCTGTGATTAGATTACCATAATTATATTTGCGCAAGTCTTGTTTATCTGGAGTAATGTGAATGCCAAGGTACTTGAGGTATTTGGTTTGTTGTTTTAGGGGACAGGTGGATTTCAGGTTGTTAAGGGTGGGGGTTGTTAGGTTTATAGGGAGGTATTCTGATTTAGTCATGTTTACTAGAAAATTTGAAACTGTGCCAAATTGTGTTAGTTCAGTGATGGCTTGTTGTAGAGATACTTTAGGGTTTGTAAGTGTTAAGAGGATGTCGTCTGCGAACATGGCTAGTTTATGTGTCTGGTTAGCAATAGATATGCCTTGGATTTGGTTGTTTAACCGTATTTTGATAGCTAGGGGCTCTAGGGATAAAACAAAAAGAAGTGGTGAGAGGGGACAGCCTTGTCTAGAACCGTTTCGGATTTCAAAGGGGTCCGAAAGGGTACCATTGATTTTAACCTGTGCAGTAGGGTTTGAGTACAAGGCAAGGATTTTATAAATGAAGGGTTCTGGGAAGTGGAAGTGTTGTAGGGTCGTGCGTAAGTAAGTCCAGTCTAGTCGGTTGAAGGCTTTTTCAGCGTCAGTGGAAACGAAAACAGTCGGGGTTTTTGTCTGTGTAACATAATCCAATAAATTTAATACTTTGACCGTGTTGTCTTTTGCTTCTCTCTGTGGGATAAACCCTACTTGGTCTTGATGAACTATGGAGGGGAGAATTTGATTAAGTCGGGTTGCTAGAATTTTCGCATACATTTTGAGGTCAATGTTCAGTAAGGAGATTGGACGAAAATGTGCCGGTGAGTTCGGGGGTTTGCCAGGTTTTGTTAAAACTGAAATGTTGGCTTGCAACATTTCGTCAGGAAAAGGGAATTTTTCTGGGATTGAGTTGAATAGGGATGTTAAATGTGGCGCTAGCAGAGGAGCGAAGGTTTTATAATATAAACCTGTGTAGCCATCAGGGCCTGGAGCTTTATTTTGTTTTAATTGCTTTATCGCTTCTGTAACCTCTGACAATTGAATTGGGCGATCTAATTGGTTGCATTGATCTAGGCTCAGTTTGGGGATAGGAAGATTTTCTAGGTATTGATTACAGAGGGATGCGTGGCTGTGAGGGTCTCTAGATGGGAAAAGATTATAGAGTTTGTGGTAAAATTTCTTGAACTCTTTAGCTATTGATTTTGTGTCTTCTAGGTGTGTGCCATCTGGGTTCTTTATAGCGTGGATATAGGTTTTTTGTTGTTGCTTTTTTAATGCTCTAGCTAAGAGTTTGCCTGACTTATTACCCTCCCTGTAAAAATTTTGCTGAAGGTGTAGAAGCTGTTTTTGTGATTTTATCTGTAGTAAAAGGTTCATTTGGATTGTAGTTGTTCTAGAGTGGATCTATCAGAGGGGTTAGATTTGTGTTTGTAGTCTAAGTCTGATATGTCTTTAGCCAAGAGATCTATTTCCTCACGTCTTTTCTTTTTTATTTGGGCAGCAGTTTTGATAAACTCCCCTCTTATAGTACTCTTGTGGGCTTCCCAGAGGGTGACCACATTTACATCTGGTGTCTCGTTTATAGAGAAGTATGAGCTTATCTGTTCTGAAAATAACTCTGTTTGCTTTGGGTCTAGCAGTAATGTGTCGTCCAACTTCCACTGAAAAGTTCTTATGGGGGCCGTTGGCCATTTTATGGTGCATGATACTAGGGAGTGGTCTGACCAGGTTGTATGATGTATGAAGGAGTGTGTGGTGTGTGATAGGATTAGGTGATCAACCATAATGTAGTCCAGTCTGGAATAATTACATCTTGGATGGGAAAAAAAGGTAAAATCTATTTTTTGAGGGTTGAAATATCTCCAGGCATCATGTAAGCCGAGGAGTTTAAATTTTTGCCAGATACTAGGGAGGTTCGGGATTTTAGCTCTGGAAGAGGGGTTTGAGCAGTCGACTGTGGGGTCTAGGGGGAGATTCAAGTCTCCTGCCATGATTAAGGAGCCTTTTGCTTCTTTAATGAGTAGGTCTGCAACTGAGGATACAAATTTATCTTGGTGTGAGTTAGGGGTGTAGACGTTTATTAGAGTTACTGGTTTACCGTATAGGAGACCTTTTAAACAAATGTACCTGCCTTCTTTGTCCCCTATGGTTTGGGTTTTAACAAAGGGGAGAGATTTGTGGATTAAGATGCTTACTCCATTAATTTTTTTGTGAGGGTTAGTGCTGTGGAAATGTAGGGGGTAATGTGAGGAGAAATATTTGGGGATATTTTTCCCCTTGAAGTGGGTCTCTTGGAGCATTAGTATGTGTCCTCCTTTTTTTTGGAGGTCTAGTATAGCTAGCCTTCTCTTGTTAGGGCAATTGAGACCTTTAGCGTTCTGTGTGAAGATAGTTAAATTTTGTGGAGAGTGGTTAATCAACATGTTGTAAATGTGTCAGAGAGGGTAGTATGTGTGAACATAGATTATATACTGGTGAACATATAAGTGGTGTCATATGCTTCAATAGAGAGCAGGACAGAAAAGAAAAGAAAGGAAGGGAGAAGAATAGGTAAAGAGGAAGAACAGTAAAACACAATAATTTCACTACATATTCAAACAACATAATTCTATTCTAGGGAGATAAACTCCCGGCTAGGTGAAAAAAAAAAATTAAAGTCAACATTAGTTAACTGTTAACAATTTAACCTTTAAGACACTATTTTAATATCTCTGAGGTTCTGTATGCCTCGTGAGTTCTGGAGTATAGATAATACTTGCAGATAGGGGTCTCCATAGGGGACTATTCGAGAGTTCAGGATATGTCCTTGTGTGCAGCAAAGACTTTTCATTCCTTTTCTTCTAATGATGGAGATGTGGATTGTACAGATTTGCGGGGTTTCTTCTGAGACGCCTGTCTCCACTCACTCCTTTGTGGTAGAGGGTTCAGCTTGCTTGGACTTGTGTGTTTCTCTTGAGGCTCAGCATTTTCCTCTAGCTGAGGGATGGGGATGTCCAGATCCCTGCATATGTCTGGTATATCTTTAGTAGATGTGCAAGTGGTGCGTCTTCCTTTCCAAAGGATTAACAGATGAAAGGGGAACCCCCATCTGTAGGGGATGTTTAGTTTTCTCAACAGCGACGTGAGTGGTTTAAGTTCTCGTCTTTTTGAAAGAGTTCTCTGTGACAAATCGGCGAACATTTGAATGTCCATGTTGTCATATTTTATGGGCTGTTGTTCTCTGGCTAACTTCATTAGCTCCTCTTTCTCTTGGAAATTAGTGATGCGGGCTATGATGTCTCTTGGTGCTTGTCCTGCTAGTGGTTTAGGTCGCAGGGCTCTGTGAGCTCTGTCTATGCATATTTTTGAGGGTGTTTCTTCTTTTTTTAACGTGCTGAAGAAGTCTTGGAGATATTGTTCAATATCTGTTGGTAAAATGGTTTCAGGGATTCCCCGTAGTCTAATATTATGACATCTGCTGCGATTTTCGATATCATCTATCTTATCCTCCAGCTCATTGATAGTTGTATCTTGTTTCTGAACGGTGCTTTGCAGGTCTGTGATAGTGTCTGCATGTAGATCCTGGGTGTTTTCGAGTGATTCTACTCTGTGACCAATGTCAGAGATGTCCTTTTTGAGGTCTGAGATTTCCTCCTTGATGCATTGCTTGACCTGTGAAATAAGAGAAGAAAAGTCCTTTTTTGAAGGGATTGTTTTGAAGAGAGCTGTGGGGATGGTAATGCTTTCTGAAGCGAGGTCGCTTTCAGATTCTGAAGAACTGTGTTCAGACCTAAGGTCTGGCATTGCATCTTCTGTAGGCGCTATGTTTTTTGTTTCAAGCGTCTTGAAAAAATTGTTTACTGTATGAGTGGGTGTTTTCAGGGGTTTAGCATTCTTGCTTGGTTTATTAATTTTTTTTGGAGACATCTTTGGATGGATTTTGCCCCTCTGCCTTCACTAAATCCTTAAAAGATAGATAAAGATCTTGGTGCTGAATACAAAGTTCTTTGAGTTTATACTGTCGTTGCAGGTTCTTTATAAGAAGTATACTCTGTTAATCTGGCCCATAAAGAGTGAACACACTGCAGCTGTTAGTAGTTAAGGTGTGATCAAGTTTTCCATGTGCAGAAGCTTATACAAATGTCCATATAATGTGTGACACTTTTTGGATGTCTGTGCATGGAGGGCTGTGTTTGTTTCTATGAGACTTTTCCACATGCAGCAACGTATGTTTTAATTATAGCAGGGTATGTAAGCTTTCATTTTGTCAAATGCACTTGAGGGGATGTTTATAACACCTTTAATCTAGCTGTCAAAGTTTTTAGTGCACCGCTTGCTATAATAAGTCTTTAACACTGTGAGGGTGATGAAGCACAACTTTACTTTTATAGCAGGGTGAATATTATAAGATCCGTTTTTCTTACCCCTTTGTTGCAGTGATCTATTTGCTGTAGCTTGCTCCCGGTGAAAGGCAATTCAAGTGCGCATCAAAACTTTAGTACAGGCTGCGGCCCGTCGCTGCATTATCTTCAGTACGTTCCTGTGTGGCATTTGAGGTGCCGGAGTTCTGGTAAGTCTATGTGCTTACCGGATGATTTGTCTCTGGGAATCCCTTAATGTAGGTGTCTCCGGACCCTGATCTTCCCTTACCATGCCGCCATCAGAGTTTGAAGCGAGGTGTATATATGCGCTCAGTGCGCTCTCTCCCAAAAGGCAGATCTCTTGTAGCGAGGCACACAGGTCAAGCAGAACCTATGTCTGGAGTTAGTCGCTCATTTATCTGGCGATTTATGGCCTTAAAGTGCGGGATGGCTAATGCCTAAGGCGTTTTCACCTAGCTGGGGCCTAAGAGCTCAGTCAGACAGCCGCCATCTCTCAGGCTGGCTAGCTCCGCCCCCCAGAAAGTTGCTTACAATTTCATGCTCTATCTGAATCACGAAAGAAAACATTTGGGTTCAGTGTCCCTTTAAGTAGCTAAAACCATGAAACATTGTATTTATGCAAAATTCATATTTAATAAAGTGTTATAATGTGTAATTGCTATAAATATTTCACATTCCAATGTTTTTTACATAGTGGAATATTTAAATCAATATTCCTATATAAATCTGTATATATCTATACCGATATGTAATTAATTATATATATATATATATATATATAGGTATAGATATATATTTTGCAAAAAAAAAATCAAATATATATATAGAAATATGTATTTATGCCATGTGAAGAACATTGGAATGTGAAATATTCATATTTCATGTTGTGTTAGCGCAAAAAGCCTCCATATGGCGAAGTTAACATGCAAGCGGGAGCGCTAATTTGCGTTTCACTCTTAATTTAGCCCTAAATGTAAAAAGAGATAATTTTCCTTATGAAAGAAGAACAAAAACATTTTAAGCCCTGAAGATGTTATAATTTCTCATTTATTATCTACAATCTTAATATTTATTTTCTAGTCTCTTGAGTGTTCTTTACAGTTACAGAGTGTACTCTCTTATTACATCTGCTGAAATTGAAAGAAATAGAGAGCTTTTCTTATAAATTTATGTTTGTTTACTTTTTTGTAGGTGCCAGCCAGCCATTTGTAAATGTAGACTGTTCAAATTATATTTTATGTTTAGTTTTTCATCAATTGCAAAGCAAAATGGGCATTTAAAGTTGTTCAGGTAAAAAACACAAACATCCAATGACAGATATAACAAACTATGACATTTTACTAGCTCGGATGAAATTTGGTCTTTTACAAACAAGTGCATTAAAATGTAGATACTGAAGGAACAAGGCTGTATAAAAAAGTACAATGCCATATAAAACCTTTACATCCAGCCACAATATGGAGTCATTTATGGGATCCTTATTCATGGCTACAATCATTAAAGTTCAGAAACAATCACATTTAGAATGTTAAGCATTCTAGAGTAAAAGAAATGTGTGACTTTTACAGTCAGGCGTATTGATGTCAATAAAGATTTATGCGTTCACAACTGCAGCTTTATTGTCAATAGTGGAAAATTAAAAAATAAATTAGACACATAGGATGGCAGCACATTTAACTAATTCAAATATTATAGAGGAAATTGCCAACAGGACAGCCAGCACAAAGTCAGTATGCAGGTAATGGTCAGGGGGACATAGAAGCAGGTATTGACCAGCAAAATGCTGTATGCAAGTAATTGCCAGAAGTATATAGTAGCAGGTATAGACCCACAGGACTCAAACCCGGGTATTTGCCAGCTGGGTTTTGATCAGATGGGTAAAGCAATAGGCAATGACAAATAGTACAAAGCAATAGATAAAGAACCAGTAGGTTACAGTGGCAGTGAATGGCCAACAGGTATTGACCAGCTATAATCAGAGGCAGGGCCACCAGTAGAAATTTTGGGGGCCCTTTCTTAACCATTGATCATGGCCCCCTCCCTTTGACATGTGCAATTTTTTGCTAAAACGTATATGTACTTTATTTTTTAGTGTAGTCAAACTTGGAAATGTTGTAAAGGTAGTAACACACAAACACACAGACACACTCATTCACTGAAACCCACACTCACACATAAGGATTCACATATAGACACTCTAGCAGACATGCAAAGGAACACACAAACACACCCAGGCACAGACACCCCCACAGACACTCAGCACTTGTTTTCATTGACCTCACAAGTAATGAGGTAGACTACAGAAGTGTCAAAAAAGGAGATTTACAAGACAAAATATGGAGTTCTGATTATCTTTTTGTCAAGGAAGATGACAACTATATGATGACAACACACAAAGACATACGCACACACCCTCACAGAGACATCCACAGAAAATGCACAGACATACACTCATATCCTCACAGAGACATTCATAGAAAATGCACAAAGAAATACACACCCTCACAGAGACATCCACAGAAAATGCACAAATACAGAAACACACACCCTGGCAGAAAGACCCACAGAACAAAAATACATACACGCTTTAGAGACACCAACAAAAGCACAAAGACATAAACACAGACACCCACAGAAACACTCACAGGAGGTAACATTTCTGCACATTGCCATCCCTTAAATCAACGGTGTGACATGCATGATGAAAAAAGTAGAAATTAAGAGATCACTTTTTAAAGAATCATAATTGTAAATGTGCAAACAAAAATACTTCTGTGAATTCAAAATTGTACATTAATGATCTGTCAGAATGGGTAGATGAAGAAAAGTACTTTTGAAAGTTTGACATATGTTTGAGGGGGGAGTTTCCCAATTTTCCCCAAAGAAGAGCACCACTTCAAATCTGGTGTACAAATGTTCCCATCTGTTAGCTGTACTTATGGATTTTGAAAATGCTATATTCTGTATGGTCTTGGTGGAACCATAAGCTGTGGTACTCAGTCTCATACTATTAGATCTGGTTAAATGAAGAATTTAGGATTGTTTGTATGTATTTCAAAATTAAGTCAGCTGTAGTGTAAACTGAACAGTGTTAAGTTAACCTATCTCATTTTAAACACTGAGAAATCTTAGCCTGAGAGTATAACATTTTATGCAGATGTAAACATTTTAGATGCAATGTCTCCTGGCATCTGGGAAGTTCTTACATAAAGGGGCAGTAAACTGGAATGTAATATATATATAGAGGTGTTTGTCTGCTCATGTCTAAGTGGATGAAATAAACACTTTACCTTGATGCAAGATTACCGTGCTTGCAGTGACTCTTTTCTCATATTCAGTATATATATATATATATATATATATATATATATATATATATATATATATATATATACTGTATATATATATAAAAAGTAAGTGAATTGAGTCCAGCACCATAGGTTTTTGTAAAATTTCTTTCCCACCTGTTTGCTCGTTACTAGGGAGTATCAGCCAAACTCCAGCATATCCAGTCCATGTAGCAAGCAAGGTAACAGCACCATAGTACAAAATCTTCTTTTAAAGGTGAAAAATCTTTATTTGAGGTATAGCAACCAATAAAAAGTGACGTTTCGGACCTACATGGTCCTTAATCATGCATGCATGATTAAGGACCATGTAGGTCCGAAACGTCGCTTTTTATTGGTTGCTATACCTCAAATAAAGATTTTCCACCTTTAAAAGAAGATTTTGTACTGTGGTGCTGTTACCTTGCTTGCTACATGGACTATATATATATATATATATATATATATATATATATATATATATATATATATACTGTATATATAAATATCTGCCAAAAGGGCACTTACCATTTGTGTACTGAGAAGGAAACATTTCTGCATGGTTTTAAATATAGAATTTCTACAGCATTGTCGAATAATAAATACACTGCTGCATATTGCTAAAAAAAAGTGTTTTTTTATGGACCCCTAGCCCCACCATACAACTACTACACTAAAGTTACAATCTGAAATTGCACAAAGAAATAAAAAACATTTACTAAGTAATTCCTACCTCCTCTGAAAGTGATCTACTGTCTGACTCAGGCACACACTGTACAAACTGAAGTGCCAAATCTGTCTCACACTGTGCATAGTGGTTAAGCGCACACTGAGAAATCCTCCAAATGCTAATGCTTTACTCCTTGTAATGACATTTCCTGTGCTCAATAGCACTCTGCTGTGGTGCCCTCTGGTGGCTGCCAATTTCTTTAAAAAAAATGTTGTTGTTTTTTAATAATAGTTGTGCCCCTGACAGGAGTAACCCCTTTCACCCCCAAATGGTGGCCCTGATCAGAGGCTACAAAACAGGTAGCTGACAGAGTAATCAAGCACCCAACAGATGTGTATTTCTTATACAAAGTGAGCAGTGTAAAGGAAAATGCTATAACTCTAGGTAACGTACCAACAGACACTGTTACAAACTATTAAAGGAACATTAAAGGGCCATAATACCCAAATGTTTAAACACTTGAAAGTGATGCAGCATAGCTGTAAAAAGCTGACTAGAAAATATCACCTGAACATCGCTATGTAAAAAATAAAGATATTTTACATCAAAAGTTCCTCAGTAGCCACCTCCCATTGTAAAGGATTTCTAAGCAGCATTTTAGTGTGTCTGTCCTGGGACAGCTGAAAGGATGAGCTTCGTGAACTCTCATATTATTTCACCAATCAGGTAAAGGAAGCTTACTATGAAATCTCATGATAGTTAAGTCAAATCTCATGAGATCACAGTAAGAGTTCATGACCTCAGCACTGCTGATGCTGATTGGCTGCTGTTCATTTCTTCATTTTTTTTATTTTTACCTGCAGCTGGGACTGGGAGCAGCTGAGTATAACTTTTTACACAGAACTTACTCTGCTGAGCTGAGGAAATTGTGAGGTAAAATATCTTCCTTTTTTACATAGAGATGCTCAGGTGATATTTTCCTGTCAGCTTTTTACAGTTATACTGCATTAGTTTCAAGTGATTTAGCATATGAGTATTATGTCCCTTTAACTATTAAAGGCCATATTGAAATCTGTCTTTCACTACATTCCAGTGCTGACCTGTTTGCACATGCACAGCAGCGCTCCTTCAGATACCTGCAGTGTAACCTAGGTTACATAATGGCAGTACCCATGACAAAAGGGAGGTGCATAAATGTATTTAGTGTTTAGGGTCCCTTTAAAGACAGATAAAAGAGCATGGGTGTCAATTAGAAACGTCTGTAATAATCCGAGTAGATTATTTTCTGAAAAAAGGAGATGCAGACAACTCAGCTGCTGAACAAACTCAGGCTGAAGTAAAAAAGGTGTGTAACAGTAGCTTTTAACCATAAACCACAACTTAGGTCATAGTATTTAAGCACTGTGTTTATTTTAATAAAGGATTTGCTAAACAAATGAGTAAAAGTCTTAATTCTCAATGCAATTGTTTAAACCCTTTATATAACATAACAAAACTGAGTACCCTGATATAGTAAAAATAAATATGCATAATAGAAAAAGTAAGAGCTCTAATGTGATGCAAAATAATCCTTAATAAAATAAACAAAGTTATGCACAAAAAATACCTTTGAGTAGAATATCACTGAGTTTACAGGTCCGTTATCACAGCAAGTAGAACTTAAGAAAAAATGAGAGAGCAGGGATTACTCTCAAAGTTTGCAGAGCAGGAGTGAGCAGGAAGTGTGTTCACAGAGCTGAAGGAGAGAAGCCACACCCGGCTGCAGCTGATGATGTCAGAAGTGTCTCAGTAGAAGGCCTGTCAGATTTCACAGCACATCAGAGCAATAGAAGACTGAGGAATTCAAAATAACAAGCAATGACAGGAAGACACAGGTCAGTATTTATAGGGTGTCAGAATGAGCAGCCATAAGGGGTGGTAATATGACATACCCCCCCTCAAGGAACAACCTCCGGTTGAGAAGAAGAAGGTCGATCCGGGTGACGGCGGTGAAAAAGTGACACCAACCGAGGAGCATGCAAGTTCGTGGCAGGCTCCCAAGAGTCATCAGCAGGGGTAAACCCCTTCCATCTTATGAGATATTGCAGAACCCCACCTACTCTTCTAGAGTCCAAAACAGTTTGAATCTCATACTCAACCTCAGGTTGTACAATGGTCGAAGTCGATGCAGGAGAAGATGTGTCCAAACTTAATGTGGCAGGTTTCACCAATGACACGTGAAAGGTGGGATGAATTTTAAAATGTGCAGGCAAGTCCAAAGTAACTGTATTCGGGTTCTTTAATGCTGTGATAGCGTATGGACCTATAAACAGTGGACTTAGTTTCCTCGAAGGAGCGGATAAGCGTAAGTGTTTGGTGGACAACCAGACCTTTTGTCCAACCTTATACACAGGTGAAGGCCTTTTTCTTAAATCATAATAATGTTTATGAGAATTTTGAGCTACTTCAATATTATCCTTGATAATAGCAAACTTCTCCGAAATAGAATTGAGAGTATCATTCACCGCTGGACAGGTGCTAGTCATATCAGAGAATACATGAAATGAAGGATGAATGCCATAGTTAATAAAGAATGGTGTTTGTTGGGTGGAGGTATTTATAGTGTTATTGTATGAAAATTCCGCATGAGGTAAATAAGTTGACCAATCTTGCTGTTGGGAAGAACAGAAACACTGGAGGTACTGTTCGAGCCACTGGTTAGTGCGCTCCGTCTGTCCATTTGTTTGTGGGTGGTAAGAAGTACTGAGCCTCTGTTGAATATGAAGTGTAGAACATAATTCCCTCCAAAATCTGGAAGTAAATTGTGATCCCCTGTCTGAAACAATAGATGTTGGTAAACCATGCAACTTGATCACTTCTTTTATCAAATGATCACTAGTTTGTTTTGCTGTGGGTAAAGAGATGCAAGGAATGAAATGAGCCATCTTGGAAAATTGATCCACTACTACTAAAATGGTAGTGTAATTGGAAGATTTGGGTAAATCCATAATATAGTCCATTGAAATGTTTGACCATGGTTTACTGGGCACAGGGAGAGATAACAGCAATCCATAAGGTTTGCCTCTTGAGTATTTTGATGTTGCGCAGGTGGTACAAGTAGAGAAGTAAGTTTTAACATCCTTATTACAAGTAGGCCACCAAAAAGATCTCTTTAGTAGAGATAATGTCTTAGTCACTCTTAAATGACCTGCTAAAGTGGAATTATGTACCATCTGGAGAACAGTGGGTCTACAAGATTTTGGAATATATATCTGGTTGTTATATAAAAGAATACCATTAGAATCTTGATGCAACAGATGCATTGGTTTCTCTGTGTCACTACGTTGTAACTGTTTTAAAGAAGTAGGTGTAAGTTGTAGAATACCTAAGAAACAATCTTCTGGAATGATATGTTGATGTGGTGGTGCGTAGCTGGGTTTATCAGGCAACCTGGATAGGGCATCTGCTTTACCATTATTTCTTCCCGGTCTATAGCAAATAACAAAGTTAAACCGTGAGAAGAAAATACTCCACCTCACCTGACGGGCAGACAGTGTTTTACAAGTTTGCAAATATTGCAAATTTCTATGATCAGAATAGATTAAAACTGGTTCAGTAGTACCCTCTAGTAAATGCCTCCATTGTTCAAAGGAGGCTTTTATAGATAGGAGTTCTTTTTCGCCTACTGAATAATTCATCTCCGCAGCTGAAAGAACTCTAGAAAAAAATGCCACAGGATGAAGTACTTGGGTAGTGGAATTTTTTTGTGACAATACAGCTCCTAATGCATATTCTGATGCATCTACCTCCAAAGTAAATTGCAACAATGGGTCTGGGTATTGCAAAATAGGGCCAGAAGTGAAGCTAGATTTTAGGAATTCAAAAACGCTTTGAGCTTCTGAATGCCATTTGAAAGTGTTTTGTACTTTAGTGAGATTAGTCAAAGGTTTTGCAATGTCAGCAAATTTATTAATAAACTTGCGGTAGTAATTAGCAAAACCTAGGAAACGTTGTAATTGTTTCCTAGTCCGAGGTTGTGGCCAATCTTGAATAATTTTCACCTTATTCTGATCCATCTTAATACCAGATGGTGAAATTTGATAGCCTAGGAAGGTAATCTCTGATGAGTTAAAAATACATTTTTCTAATTTGGCAAACAAATGATGAACTCTTAAACGGGATAAAACTGAACGAACATGTTTTATGTGTTCATCCAAGTTCTTAGAAAAGATCAGAATATCATCCAAATATATGATGATGTAAGTGTCTAATATATCTCTAAAAATATCATTTATGAAATTTTGAAATGTGGCTGGGGCGTTACATAGCCCGAATGGCATGACTTGATATTCAAAGAGACCGTAACGGGTCCTAAAAGCTGTCAGCCATTCATCTCCCTCTTTCATTCTGATCAGGTTATATGCACCACGTAAATCAAGCTTTGTATATATGGTGGCGCCTTGCAATCGTTCTATAATCTCTGGAATGAGAGGTAATGGGTAACGATTCTTTTTGGTACATTTATTCAGTTGACGATAATCAATTATTGGACGTAATGAATTATCCTTATTACGTACAAAAAACATTCCAGCACCTGCTGGTGAGGTAGATGGCCTAATAAAACCTTTTTTTAAGTTATCATCGATATACTCTTTAAGATGGTTTAATTCAGATTTAGATAAAGGATAAATTCTCCCTAAAGGTACTGTGCTACCAGGTAATAACTCAATTGGACAGTCATACTGTCTATGCGGAGGTAATACCTGACTTTCTTTTACATCAAAAACATCACTAAAATCCGAATAGTGAGATGGTAATGAGAGTGAGGATGTATGTAGTATGTGATGATTTTGTAAACAGGTATTTTTACAATAACCAGAATCAAGTTTTATAGATAATGTTTGCCAATCAAAGATAGGGTTATGTTTTACTAACCAGTTCATACCTATGACAACTGGAAACAGAGGTGAGGGTATTATGTCAAAAGACATGTATTCAACATGTGTCTGATTGCAAGTCACCAGTAGAGGTATAGTCTCATGTGTAACTGGACCAGTACTAATTGTGTTACCATCTATGACACATATAGAAACAAGTTTTTCTTTTGCTATATGTGGTATTTTATTTTTTTCAATTAAACTTATGTCTATATAACAACCAGTTGCCCCAGTATCCACGATGGCCTCAATATTCAGTCGTCTTTGATCCCACTGCAAAGATAGAGGTAGTTTTATAAACATCTGATCTGAAAGAGAAGTACAGACAGTAGTGTTAGTAGTGATGGTTTTACCTGACTTCTGTTTTAGAAGATTAGGGCAGTCTCTCAGAATATGTTCTTTAGAACCACAATACATGCAGAGATGATTCAATCTCCTTCTATTCTTCTCCTCTTGAGTTAGGGGTCCACGTAATACCCCTAAATCCATAGGTGTTTCAGTAGATGTGACTGGAGCAGGGTTAGGAATACTGTTGTATCTTTTGCTAGATGACTCATAAGAAAGTTTCTCAACCCTTCTTTCCCTATATCTCCTATCTAATTTTATTGCTAAATCATATAGGGCATCTAAGGATACAGGTAAGTCTAATCTAGCAAGTTCATCTTTTAGGGATTCATTTAAGCCCAAGCGAAATTGATTTCTTAAAGAAACTTCGTTCCATTCAGAATCCCTGGCATACCGTTTGAACTCAGTAATAAAGTCCTCCACAGGTCTTTTAGCTTGTTTTAAATTTCTTAGGGCTTTTTCAGCTGCTGCCTGTCTATAAGGATCCTCATACAATGCTGACAATGCATCAAAAAAGACCTGAAAATTATTTAGTATTCTAAATCTTGTGATTCAAAATAACTATCAGCCCACGCACGGGGTTCTCCCCTTAAATAAGTTATGATAGTTAAAACCTTCTGTTTGTCAGTACTATATGTTTTTGGTTTTAGGGAAAAAAGGAGTAGACAGGCGTTTTTAAACTCCCTATACTTTGATCTATCACCAGTAAAAATTTCAGGGTGTAACACCTGTGGTTCAGGTGTAGTAGCTGACATTTTAACTGCAATTTCCTGAGAAATAAAGGCTCTTAGATTTTGTATATCTAATTGAGTCTCTCTGAGACCTTGGCTTATATTATCAACTCAAATAGAAAATGGAGTTAAATTACACTTTATTTAACAAATATGCTTGAAAACAGACGTTACTCATAGGGGGTAATATATAAGGGAAATAAATCCAGGGTTATGCAACCTCTGAACCAAAATTCATTCAGTTCCAATTCCCAATATGCCCCTATAGGTAATTAGACAAGTTAAAAAATAAGGTAATATAGAAAGCTAGTGAAGAATGGGATTATCACTTCCATAATTCAAAAATTCATTGCCTATATTCTATAAACCCAAGTATTAAAATTAAGGCTAGTGGACAGGTTTAGCGTGTCTAGTCAGACAATAGCATTAGAAAGAAAAGTTAGCAAAAAGGTAATCACATATGCACAAGAGGTTTCAATCATACAGGCATAAGCAAATATGCACTATCTATGCGCTCAAAGGCGTCCTCCTCTCTGCGTACTGCTCTGATTTAACAGAGTCAGCCGATTTCTAACTTTTCCCCTGTCAGATAGGTCTAGTTCACATACATAATTATTCAAAGCTTAGCAACTATTCAGTGGAGATGTTATGCTGAGTGTTAACTAACAGCTAGTATTGCACTAGGTTCAATGCAAGTAATTACATTTAGTCATAAATCATAGAGTCAGAAGTTACTATGTAACCAAACATATAGCGTAGTAGCGTTTTATGTATAAAGTTAGACAAACTTGTTAACCTTACATTGAGTGCTAATTAATGGTAGTACAACAGCAGCAAAAACCCCCCTGTATATAAACCGATATAGGCTAAGTAAGGCGGAATTAAATGTGCCAGACCGCTGAATTAGTATGTGAGCATTTGTGACCGGTCTGGTTAGACCATGCTAGCTACAACGCTGTCCACGCCCACCGACGCGTTTCCGTCACTGAACGTGACTTCGTCAGGGCATAGGGCCAGCCCAGCATTAGATGCGGTGAAATATACTGATCCGTCGTCATGGCAACGTATGTAAATCAATTACACAGTAGACACGGAGGTGTAAACTCCGCTATGGCCTCATTTGAATACATTAGATGTATTAAGTATATTTTAAACCTTTAAAGTATTGATTAATACCAAGACTATTGGGACAAGAAGGGGGCTTAATAGTTGTAAATTATAGCGCTCATATAACTAGATATATTGTATATTAGATCCGTTGGTAAAAGACACAAGATCCCTCAGTAAATAGAGGTATAGGTGTATTGATAAATTACAGAACATATCTTGAACAGTAATTTCTTAAAGGGATTGCTAGTAATTACTGAATTAATTTAAATTTAAGCAATGAAATGATATACTTATAAGACTACTCGAAGGATCTTGAAAATGTCCCTAGTGATCTACCTGAAAGATCATTCAAAATTAATTCTTTACTCATTGGAAAGGCAAATGCTTATTAGGGAGAAGAAACAATTTCTCCTCAGTGTTATACACAGTGAAGTTTTAGTTTATGCGAACTAATCATAAATTATTTCAAAAATTATTTCAAAAGGTTTCAACTCATTTATATGCCATTTCAAAGATATTATTTTGCAGTGATGCATACATATTTAATTTCAATGGTCAGAAGGGAGCGGTTTTTAAATAATAGTCATGTAAGACAAAATGTGTATCATGATCCGTAGACTATAAGAAACATTTATATGATATTGCTTCATTCAGTCCCTTAGGTGAGGTGGATTGTAATTCATGAATCCATCTACATTCTTTTTGCAATAACATTTTATTAATATCGCCCCTCCTCCCTTTCAATTTTACTTGTTCAATTGCACAGAAATAGATTTCATATTTATGTCCCAGATGTTCATTATTCATGTGTTGTGCTACAGGAACATTTCTATTCCATTTAATATCGCCTATATGTTCTAGCACTCTGGTTCTTAGTTCTCTCGAGGTCTCACCCACATAGATTTTTGGGCATTTGCACATAGCGATATATATAACTTGCTTAGATCTACAGTTTAGAAAATCTTTAATTTCATACTGTTTTTCTGTGTTAGGGTGTACGAAGGTTTTAGTAGGGGCCATGTTCTTACAGGCTTGACATCTTCCACACTTATGGAAGCCTTTGGTTTCTCGCAACCAGGTTCTAGGTAAGTCTTTAGAGTAATGACTCTCCATAAGTATATCTTTAAGGTTTTTTGATCTTCTATAGGTAATGTTAGGTTTTTCAGAAATTACTTCCTTTAGGTCTTCGTCTTCTTGAATAACATGCCAATGTCTTTGGATGATATTCTTTATACAGACATTTTTGTCATCATATGTACCAATAATTCTTATGGGCTGCTGTTCGTTTGTTTCTTGTGCATTAGTTTGCTTACTGGTTTGCAATAGTGTATTTCTATCCAGTAATTTAGCTCTTTGATATGCCTTTTTAAGGCATCTACCTGGGTACCCTCTTTCTTTAAACCTTCTTTGTAATTCCCTCGTTTCTGTTTCAAAATCAAGTTCTGTGCTGCAGTTTCGTCTGGCTCTTAAATACTGACCAAACGGAATGCCCATTTTCAATTTCTTAGGGTGATAACTCTCCCATTTGAGGAGACTGTTGGTAGCTGTCTCTTTTCTATACAGTTTTGTATTTAGTGTGCCATCCGTCTCTTTTCTGATCTCTAGATCTAAGAAAGAAATTTTGTTTGAATCTATAGTTGAAGTATACCTCATACCATCTTTGTTGTTATTCAGCCACAACATGAATTTTTCAAAGTCATTTTTAGTGCCCGTCCATAGAATTAAGACGTCATCTATATATCTAATATATAGATCCATATACTGCATATATGGGTTAACGTCTTCATTGAGAATACTCTTGTTCTCAATCCACCCCAGGAACATATTGGCATATGTTGGAGCACAGCAAGTGCCCATTGCTGTGCCCCTTTTCTGTAAGTAGATCTTTTTGTTGAATAGAAAATAGTTATGTCTTAGTACATAATCTAATAGATCGATGATGAATTCATCTTCATCATTTCTGGTTGGATTAACTGTTCTCAGGAAGAAAGTAACTGCCTCCAAGCCCAGGTTGTGGGATATATTAGAGTATAGACTTTCAATGTCTATGCTAGCCAACATAGTATTATCACTGACTATAACATCAGCCAGGCATTTCAAGACATCTTTAGTATCTTGTACGTAAGATGTAAGGGTGTGTACAAAATGTCTCAGTTTTTTATCTAAAAAGATGCTTGCATTTTCAGTGATACAGCCATTTCCGGAGACTATAGGTCTCCCGGGTGGTTTTGTCATATCCTTATGAACCTTAGGAAGGCTATAGAAAGTAGCTATTCTTGGAAACTTATTAAACATAAACTGATGTTCTGCTTTAGGAATTACCCTTTCTTGTAGACCCCTATCCAGGAGGGATCCTAGTTCTCGTTGGAAGGCATCAGTTGGATCACGAGTAAGGACCTTGTAATTATCAGTATTGCTCAGAATATCGGTACATATTTCTTCATATTGAGAATTGCTCATAAGGACCATATTACCTCCCTTATCCGTATTTTTTATTGTAATCTCCTTATTGTTTTGTAATTTCTGGAGGGCTTTTCGTTCTTTATATTATCAACTCTTTGGGATAATGTATAAACTGCTTGAGCGAGTTCAGCTGGGTCCACTTGCATTTTTTAGGCTTGTTATTATGTAATAATCCAAGTAGATTAGATGCAGACAACTCATCTGCTGAACAAACTCAGGCTGAAGTAAAAAAGGTGTGTGTAACAGTAGCTTTTAACCATAAACCACAACTTAGGTCATAGTATTTAAGCACTGTGTTTATTTTAATAAAGGATTTGCTAAACAAATGAGTAAAAGTCTTAATTCTCAATGCAATTGTTTAAACCCTTTATATAACATAACAAAACTGAGTACCCTGATATAGTAAAAATAAATATGCATAATAGAAAAAGTAAGAGCTCTAATGTGATGCAAAATAATCCTTAATAGAATAAACAAAGTTATGCACAAAAAATACCTTTGAGTAGAATATCACTGAGTTTACAGGTCCGTTATCACAGCAAGTAGAACTTAAGAAAAAATGAGAGAGCAGGGATTACTCTCAAAGTTTGCAGAGCAGGAGTGAGCAGGAAGTGTGTTCACAGAGCTGAAGGAGAGAAGCCACACCCGGCTGCAGCTGATGATGTCAGAAGTGTCTCAGTAGAAGGCCTGTCAGATTTCACAGCACATCAGAGCAATAGAAGACTGAGGAATTCAAAATAACAAGCAATGACAGGAAGACACAGGTCAGTATTTATAGGGTGTCAGAATGAGCAGCCATAAGGGGTGGTAATATGACAACGTCATACTCCGGTCTGACTAATTAGATTTGATTAGCATATTCTCAGTGCTGTTAAAGGCATTAATTTCCGGATTCTTGATGGATGCAGTTCAGTAGATAACTTTCATTTTCCTATTATCTGTATCTGTAGTTTAATGACAACAATATATATTACAAAAAATATTGGTGCACATCCAACCACTTAAGTCCACTCTTTCATGGCATATTTGTATATGCTTCTGTCTGTCAACTATACTTACATAGCTTCTAATAAGATTGGGATAAACATCTCACAATAATATGAGCTTATATTTGTGCTGCAAAAACAAATATACTTCTGTCTGCTAAATATACTTACATGGTTCAAATAAAATTGGGATTAACATCTCGCAATAATATTGACTTATATTTATGCTGCAAAAAAATTTTTTGCTTTAAAAAATGCCTTTAAATGAAATGGGATCTTAGTCACACAATATGATCATATTCTGCTAAGCCAGTCACCACTTACAAGGTGTCCCATAAAGACTGGTCCTAACACTAAACAGTTTCCACACTGCAGCAAGTCATTAGACATGTGCAATTCGTTTCGGATCAATTCGGAAATTCAAAAAATTCAGCAAATTCGGAGATTCGGATTGATCCGAATTTCTGAATTAAAATACTGCCGAATTTACCGAATAAATCCAAATTAGTTCGGATTTATTCGGTAAATTCGGATGGCCATGAATTACACTAGTATTGTACAGTATATTAGGTTATATCACTCTGCTATGGGTTACACCTAATATACAGTACATAATACTAGTCTAATGCACAGCACACATTCCGAATTTCCGATCCAAACCGAATCCAGACAATTTTTTTCAAATCCGAATGAATCCGAAACGAATCCGAAACAAATTCATTCGAAGTTTTCCGAATTCGAATCGATCCGAAACGAAATTCGAAAAACTCTGAATCGATCCGAACCGAAACAAATTTTTCGATCATGCACATATCTACAAGTCATGTCTACACAGTGTGAAGCTTTCTAGCTTATTAAGTATATTTATCTGGAACACACCTGGGCTGGGTGGCTTGCATTAACCAAAGGGGAGGGATTTTGTCAGCTCCCTATTTAAGAGATACAACAAAGGTTTTTTTTTGGTTAAGCACACCACAAAAGGACTGTTTAATCTTAACACACATATTGTGGGAGTGCTACCAAAGTGACCAAAACAATTACAAAACAACAAAAAATATTGGTGCACATCCATCACTTAAGTCCACTCTTTCATGTTGTATCTCTTAAATAGGGAGCTGACCAAATCCCTCCCCTTTGGTTAATGCGTGCCACCCAGCCCAGGTGTGTTCCAGATAAATATACTTAATAAGCTAGAAAGCTTCACACTGTGTAGACATGACTTGCTGCAGAGTTGAAACTGGTTAGTGTTAGGACCAGTCTTTATGGGACACCTTGTAAGTGGTGACTGGCTTAGCAGAATATGATCATATTGTGTGACTAAGATCCCATTTCACTTAAAGGCATTTTTTAAAGCAAAACATTTTTTGCAGCATAAATATAAGTCAATATTATAGATGTTAATCACAATTTTATTTGAACCATGTAAGTATATTTAGCAGATAGAAGTATATTTGTTTTTGCAGCACAAATATAAGCTCATATTATTGCGAGATGTTTATCCCAATCTTATTAGAAGCTATGTAAGTATATTTGACAGACAGAAGCATATACAAATATGCCATGAAAGAGTGGACTTAAGTGGTTGGATGTGCACCAATATTTTTTGTTGTTTTGTAATTGTTTTGGTCACTTTGGTAGCACTCCCACAATATGTGTGTTAAGATTAAATAGTCCTTTTGTGGTGTGCTTAACCAAAAAACCGCTTTGTTGTATCTGTAGTTTAATGCATGGAAGATTCTATTTTATAAACACTTTTGTTCCATTTATAGAAAGGAATCTAGATTTACTATGAAAAAGTCTGGGGTTGATTAAGCAATTTAGCATTGACAATATTAACCGTAATCAACAGAGGGCTCACTCAAAACAAGAGTTTTTACAAGAGACATTTACTCGTACAGTGACATTATTGTATCAAGGACTCTTATGTTTTTATTGTATCAAGGACATATATGTTTTATTAGGAAGTGTGCATGCTTGAGATATAATTAGCAATTGTAATATATATCTAATTTACAGTGATATCATTCAACACCGTTTTTTTTTAATATATAAATTTTAGAATTGTATCTTTTAATAAGCCGTATTGTATACTAAAATTTTTACAGTTCACCTTAACTCACTGCTTATTTCATATTAGGAATAACCAACGAAGTAAACATTCTACAACATTATAACAATCTAATACCTATGTTATTTTGGAACATACATTGATAGGACCTTTTTATTTAAAAGGTGTCATATATTATACATTTTGCCTTATACCTTGATATCTACCCTAGAGGGCATCCAAACTTTTATATACAACACTCTCAGGTTTATTTAAGTGGAAGTCGGCATTAGTTTGCGCCACCTTATATTAGTATTCAATCTACATTTACTGTTGACATTATCTTTACAGTAAGGAAAAAATAGTGAGTAAATAAGTTTCCTTTGATATCTGAGGTGTGTTTGGTAGATGTGGAAAGAGGAAATATAGTAATATAATTATTTCGTTTTTTTTGCACAAATATATATCTACTAAATATATATAGATATATACAGTTATAGATATATACATATATATAGGAATATGTATATACATATATTAAACATACATATATTTAAAAATACATAGAACATTTTTCCCTATGAGTAAAAAAAATTAATGTAAAATATTTACAGTATATACACAGTTAAACACTTGAATGTTTTTTTAATGTTTTGAGGCATTTGACTGCAAAGGGCTCCAATGTGTGTGTGTGTTTGTGGCATGTGTATATGTATATATATATATATATATATATATATATAGTATATATACTATAATTGTGTTTGTAATGTCTGTCTCCATTGGCAGTTACGCCGGAATCCTCAAAGGAATGTTGGATGCACGTGCAACCACCTCACGGCGAGACAGCTTCAGGAGCTCCAATTCTCAGCTGTAACATAATAGTTGAGAGCTGGAGCTCCTGAAGTTTCAGGCATCTTTGAACAGCCAAAAGGATTTTAGCAGCCCTAATTCCTATTGGCTGATTAAAATTTTTCAGCCAATAGGAATGCAATGGTACCCCCAGAATACGTGGACCTCTGCTTTGGCCCTCTGTCTGGACCTCCGCCTCCGTGCATCACCGTTCTGCCTCCACAGGGAAGAAGATGCTGGTCCCACGATGGCTGAAGATGGAGCTGCCTAGATGAAGACCTCTCGTGGCCTGGATGTCCAGACTTCGGGAACTGTAAGTGGATCTTCGGGGGATAGTGTTACGATTTTTTAAACTTTTTTGGTTGTTTTGTTTTTAGTTTAGGGTTTGGGCTTTTCTTAAAAGAGCTAAATGTCCTTTTCAGGGCAATGCAAAAGAGCTAAATGCCCTTTTCAGGGCAATGGGTAGCTTAGGTTTTTGTTAGAGTTAGTTTTTTTATTTTGGGGGGTTGGTTGGGTGGTGGATTTTACTGTTGGGGGGGTCTTTGTGTTTTTTTACAGGTAAAAGAGCTGTTAAACTTAGGGCAATGCCCTACAAAAGGCCCTTTTAAGGGCTGTTGGTAGTTTATTGTAGGCTAGGTTTTTTTTTATTTTGGGTGTGCTTTTTTATTTGTTATAGAGCTATTAGATTAGGTGTAATTCTTTTTTATTTTTGATAATTTCGTTTGTTATTTTTCGTAATTTAGTGTTTGTTATTTTTTTTTATTTAGTATTTTTTATTTTTTGTAATTAGATACTTTGTAATTTTTAGAGTAGTGTTAGGATTTTTTTAATGTGTATTTTAGTTTTCTTTAATTGGTAGGTAGGTTAATTTTAGTTTAATAGTTATATATTAGTTTAATTGTTAGTTTAAACTTACTTTTATTAATTTGACAGGTAAGTTTTAATTTAATTTAAGATAGGGAAATTGTAATTTTAATATAAAGTTAGGGATTACTAGTTTAAATTAGTTTGTTGCAATGTGGGGGGCTTTCGGTTTAGGGGTTAATAGTTTAATTTAGTATATTTCGTTGTTGGGGCTTGTGGTTTAGATATTAATAGGTGTTTATTATAGTGACGACAGTGTTGGGGAGCGGCGGAATAGGGGTTAATAGATTTATTATAGTGTGGGCGATGTTGGCGTGTCGGAGAATAGGGGTTAATAACATTAGTATAGTGGCGGCGATGTCGGGGATCGGCGGAATAGGGGTTTATAAATTGTATTACTTTAGGTGATTTCGGGAGCTGCAGATTAGGGGTTAATAACTTTAATATAGTGTTTGCGATGTGGGAGGGTCTCGGTTTAGGGGTTAATAGGTAGTTTATTGGTGTTTAGTGTACTTTGTGACAGTTTAGTTATGAGTTTTATGTAACAGTTTTGTTGCGTAAAACTTATAACTACTGGTCTTAGATTGCGAAACGGATCTTGACGGTATAGGCTGGAACGCAAGCTTTTTAACCTCACCGCAAAACTTGTAATGGCTGCGCTATGTAGTCTTTACGTGTGAAGACTGAAGTTGCGTTACAGACTAAAAGGCTTGCGGTCCAGCTATCTAGGTGTGAATTATTCTTGTCTACATGACATTTCTCTCACAGTTTTATTAAAAGTTTAAGACCATAACCTCTAACAAGGACTTCCTTAAATTCATTAGCTAATATATAAAAAAAATGTAATCACTATTTGTGTTTCTCCTAATTTAAATAAATTGGTCCTTTGATATTCAACTAAGGAGATGTTTTGTACGTCAGGATTTTGCATGCAAGATTGAGTAGTTATCAGCTGTTGCAAGCATTATACTTTGTTAAAAGGGAAAGGGTGAAGAAGATTTGTTAGACAGAAAAGAGTATTGAGTGCTTGAGTTTTGTACAGTTGGTTTTATTTGGGAATTTTAAAGTTTTGGTCAGTGAAACAAATTGTAGTAGGTTGTGCATCAGGGTAGAACCATACAAGCAATATGAGTAGTAAATTTGATTGGAGAGTGATGCGAGTATAAAATGAACTGTAAGCTAAAAAATGGTCTAGAGTGCATGAATCAAATAGACTATATATATCTCATAAAATAAATAAAATCTTAAATGCTTTGGTCAGTGATTCTAACAAACAGCAATACACTTTCCTGTCCGAGCATGCATCTTCTTAGTGTCAGGTGGAGTGCTGTTGTTTCAGAATGAAACAAGCTGGAATCAATGGCTGAGAGGCCCAGCTCACCACAAGCCCTTACTAAAGAACTGGACATAAACACAGTGTTCCAAAAAACTTCATAGCCAAACTCTCTCAATTTCATTTGAATTATATTGTTAATTGCTGTAATAAGGTCAGATAATTTTTAAGGATCTGAAAAAAAAAAAAACAAGGAACTTTCATCTCTAGCTAAGCCATTGTGGAGGTTGACTGCTATTTCTTAAAAAATGCCTGTTATAATCATTATAAGGTTAAGGTTGGGCTCAGGCTTTGAATGGGTTTGAGTTAATAAATAATAAATTGTGTAGCCAGAGAAGTTTTTTTTTTACAACCTTTATTTATAGACATTTAACAGTTTACAAATCATATGCAGATTCAAATATTGCTTTTCCTGAACATCCATGTTATACATTAAGGTTGTGGCTAGCTTGCCATATTACGAATACTAAAATAAAAACAATCTTGTGTATCATTAAATTGAACAGATTATGCTTTCAATAAAACAGTTTAATTTTTTGTACTTCTGCCCTTCACCTTTCAATATTACTGCTAAAACATATATAGAAAGTAACGGGCAAAGAAAAAAGTAAATTACGTCCTAAGTTATAAGTAAAAAAGAGTGGGGAGTGGTGCCCGGGAGGAGAAAAAAAAGAGAGATATGAGGGGGGAGAATCACATAGTCTATACATAAAAATCAATAAAAAAAAGAGATTACTAAAAATTTTGTAAAAATTAAAAGTCGCCACTTAAAGTGAATGTAAATTTTAGCATAATTATTATTCACTATCAATTCACAATCAAAGGATCAGTTAAAACGCCTTTTTTTTTTTTTTTTAATTCTCAAAATATATCATTATATTTTATATCTCAATTTAGCTCCATTTTCGTTTCAAACTCCTCCCATCCATTTCTTCCTGTATTTCGCCTGCATTACGTATAGCGCGTTCCCTCCCGCTCAATTACGTAGTTGAAAAGCGTGTTCCAAGGATTACTTAATTTGCGCATGCATTTAACACTGATTGGCTAATATGCGCATGCGTTAGAAAATTATTACGTAATCGCTATCGGCACCGCAATTTTCAATGCGCATGCATACTGACAGCGTATCTTGTAAAAGAAACAGAGTATTCAATGAATGTTTCCATTCATTGAATACTTTGCCAGCAAGCGACAGCAAAATTGAATTGACGATCTCCACATCGTTCCTATCAAAATCTTTACTGCAGTAAGTATTATAAAAGTACTTTTAATATCCGTACTATTCGCTTTGTTAATAACCATGCTATTAATGAGATTTATGTTGATTATTATTTGAATGTAAGCGGAAAGTTTGATAACATACTTGGAGAGCAAAATTTATAATATACAAATATGGATGATATATACATACTTCGTATGTAGTATGATCTAAACAATACGATTACATTAAAAATATTCAATTTTACTAATAATACCAAAGCAGTGTATAAATGTTTTAAATATTTTTATTTTTGGACAAAAGATGCTAAATAGAAATGATGACGATTTTAATCGTTCTTTCGTTTTCAATATCTTCAAAATGCATTGTTTTTGTGTTAGCAATACATCAATTAATCTTTCTATTAATCATTTTTCTTAGTTTAATAATTAGTATATATTCTTTTTGTCTAAATCAATTTGATGCACATAAAAAAATTAATTAATTAATTTACACAAAATTTCATAACTATTTTGGATATGATCCTTATTCAAATCTCATTTTATTGTATAAGTCAATTCTCCTAGGCCTAGATTTTGAGTTTTGTCGGTAAGGACCCACGTAGCTAACGCCGGCTTTTTTCTGGCCGCACCATAAAAATAACTCTGGTATTGAGAGTCCACATAAAGGCTGCGTTAGGCTCCAAAAAAGGAGCGTAGAGCATTTTTAACGCAGCTTCAACTCTCGATACCAGAGTTGCTTACGGACGCGGCCAGGCTCAAAAACATGCTCGTGCACGATTCCCCCATAGGAAACAATGGGGCTGTTTGAGCTGAAAAAAAACCTAACACCTGCAAAAAAGCCGCGTTCAGCTCTTAACGCAGCCCCATTGTTTGCTATGCGAAAACACTTCCTACATCTGCACCTAACACCCTAACATGTACCCCGAGTCTAAACACCCCTAACCTTACACTTATTAACCCCTATTCTGTCGCCCCTGCTATCGCTGACCCCTGCATATTTTTTTTAACCCCTAATCTGCCGCTCCGTAAACCGCCGCTACTTACATTATCCCTATGTACCCCTAATCTGCTGCCCCTAACACCGCCGACCCCTATATTATATTTATTAACCCCTAATCTGCTCCCCACAACGTAGCCTCCACCTGCCTACACTTATTAACCCCTAATCTGCCGACCGGACCGCACCGCTACTATAATAAAGTTATTAACCCCTAATCAGCCTCACTAACCCTATAATAAATAGTATTAACCCCTAATCTGCCCTCCCTAACATCGCCGACACCTAACTTCAATGATTAAACCCTAATCTGCCGACCAGAGCTCACCGCTATTCTAATAAATGTATTAACCCCTAAAGCTAAGTCTAACCCTAACACTAACACCCCCCTAAGTTAAATATAATTTTAATCTAACGAAATGAATTAACTCTTATTAAATAAATTATTCCTATTTAAAGCTAAATATTTACCTATAAAATAAATCCTAATATAGCTACAATATAAATTATAATTACATTGTAGCTATTTTAGGATTAATATTTATTTTACAGGTAACTTTGTATTTATTTTAACCAGGTACAATAGCTATTAAATAGTTAAGAACTATTTAATAGTTACCTAGTTAAAATAATTACAACATTACCTGTAAAATAAATCCAAACCTAAGTTACAATTAAACCTAACACTATACTACCATTAAATTAATTAAATAAAATATCTACAATTACCTACAATTAAACCTAACACTACACTATCAATAAATTAATTAAATACAATATCTACAAATAACTACAATGAAATAAACTAACTAAAGTACAAAAAATAAAAAAGAACTAAGTTACAAAAAATAAAAAAATATCTACAAACATAAGAAAAATATTACAACAATTTTAAACTAATTACACCTACTCTAAGCCCCCTAATAAAATAACAAAATAAAAAATGCCCTACCCTATTCTAAATTAATAAAGTTCAAAGCTCTTTTACCTTACCAGCCCTGAACAGGGCCCTTTGCGGGGCATGCCCCAAGAAGTTCAGCTCTTTTGCCTGTAAAAAAAAACCATACAATACCCCCCCAACATTACAACCCACCACCCACATACCCCTAATCTAACCCAAACCCCCCTTAAATAAACCTAACACTAAGCCCATGAAGATCTTCCTACCTTGTCTTCACCATACCAGGTTCACCGATCGGTCCAGAAGAGCTCCTCCGATGTCCTGATCCAAGCCCAAGCGGGGGGCTGAAGATGTCCATGATCTGGTAGAAGTCTTCATCCAAGCGGGGCAGAAGAGGTCTTCCATCCGATTGAAGTCTTCATCCAAGCGGGGCAGAAGAGGTCTTCCATCCGATTGAAGTCTTCATCCAGGCGGCATCTTCTATCGACATCCATCTGGAGCGGAGCGGCAGCATCCTGAAGACCTCCGACGCGGAACATCCATCCTGGCTGACGACTGAACGACGAATGACGGTTCCTTTAAATGACATCATCCAAAATGGCGTCCCTCGAATTCCGATTGGCTGATAGGATTCTATCAGCCAATCGGAATTAAGGTAGGAATATTCTGATTGGCTGATTAGCCAATCAGAATCAAGTTCAATCCGATTGGCTGATCCGATCAGCCAATCAGATTGAGCTCGCATTCTATTGGCTGATCGGAACAGCCAATAGAATGAGAGCTCAATCTGATTGGCTGATTGGATCAGCCAATCGGATTGAACTTGATTCTGATTGGCTGATTCCATCAGCCAATCAGAATATTCCTACCTTAATTCTGATTGGCTGATAGAATCCTATCAGCCAATCGGAATTCGAGGGACGCCATCTTGGATGACGTCCCTTAAAGGAACCGTCATTCTTCAGTTGGACGTCGCCGGAAGAAGATGGGTCCGCGGTGGAGGTCTTCAGGATGGAGCCGGTCATCATCGGATGAAGATAGAAGATGCCGCTTGGATCAAGATGGTTGCCGGTCCAGATCGCCTCTTCTTCCCGGATAGGATGAAGATTCTGGAGCCTCTTCTGGACCTCTTCAGCCACCTCTTCAGCCACCGGATGATGGATCGCCAGCCCCCGCTTGGGTTGGATGAAGATTTTGGAGCCAGGACGGATCGGTGATACCTGGTGAGGTGAAGACAAGGTAGGATGATCTTCAGGGGCTTAGTGTTAGGTTTATTTAAGGGGGGTTTGGGTTAGATTAGGGGTATGTGGGTGGTGGGTTGTAATGTTGGGGGGGGTATTGTATGTTTTTTTTTTACAGGCAAAAGAGCTGAACTTCTTGGGGCATGCCCCGCAAAGGGCCCTGTTTAGGGCTGGTAAGGTAAAAGAGCTTTGAACTTTATTAATTTAGAATAGGGTAGGGCATTTTTTATTTTGGGGGTCTTTGTTATTTTATTAGGGGGCTTAGAGTAGGTGTAATTAGTTTAAAATTGTTGTAATATTTTTCTTATGTTTGTAGATATTTTTTTATTTTTTGTAACTTAGTTCTTTTTTATTTTTTGTACTTTAGTTAGTTTATTTCATTGTAGTTATTTGTAGATATTGTATTTAATTAATTTATTGATAGTGTAGTGTTAGGTTTAATTGTAGGTAATTATAGGTATTTTATTTAATTAATTTAATGATAGTATAGTGTTAGGTTTAATTGTAACTTAGGTTAGGATTTATTTTACAGGTAATTTTGTAATTATTTTAACTAGGTAGCTATTAAATAGTTCTTAACTATTTAATAGCTATTGTACATGGTTAAAATAATTACAAAGTTGCCTGTAAAATAAATATTAATCCTAAAATAGCTACAATGTAATTATAATTTATATTGTAGCTATATTAGGATTTATTTTACAGGTAAGTATTTATCTTTAAATAGGAATAATTTATTTAATAAGAGTTAATTAATTTTGTTAGATTAAAATTATATTTAATTTAGGGGGGTGTTAGTGTTAGGGTTAGACTTAGCTTTAGGGGTTAATACATTTATTAGAATAGCGGTGAGCTCCGGTCGGCAGATTTGGGGTTAATAATTGAAGTTAGGTGTCGGCGATGTTAGGGAGGGCAGATTAGGGGTTAATACTATTTATTATAGGGTTAGTGAGGCGGATTAGGGGTTAATAACTTTATTATAGTAGCGGTGCGGTCCGCTCGGCAGATTAGGGGTTAATAAGTGTAGGCAGGTGGAGGCGACGTTGAGGGGGGCAGATTAGGGGTTAATAAATATAATATAGGGGTCGGTGTTAGGGGCAGCAGATTAGGGGTACATAAGGATAACGTAGGTGGCGGTGCTTTGCGGTCGGCAGATTAGGGGTTAATTATTGTAGGTAGCTGGCGGCGATGTTGTGGGTGGCAGATTAGGGGTTAATAAATATAATACAGGGGTCGGCGGTGTTAGGGGCAGCAGATTAGGGGTACATAAGTATAACGTAGGTGGCGGTCGGCAGATTAGGGGTTAAAAAAATGTAATCGAGTGGCGGCGATGTGGGGGGACCTCGGTTTAGGGGTACATAGGTAGTTAAGAGCTTTATGAACCGGCGTTAGCCCAGAAAGCTCTTAACTACTGACTTTTTTCCTGCGGCTGGAGTTTTGTCGTTAGATTTCTAACGCTCACTTCAGCCACGACTCTAAATACCGGAGTTAGAAAAATCCCATTGAAAAGATAGGATACGCAATTTACGTAAGGGGATCTGCGGTATGGAAAAGTCGTGGCTGAAAAGTGAGCGTTAGACCCTTTTTTGAGTTACTCCAAATACCGGAGTTAGCCTAAAACCAGCGTTAGGAGCCTCTAACGCTGGTTTTCAGGGCTACCGCCAAACTCCAAATCTAGGCCCTAGTTATTCATTAGCTACTATTACAATTGACTTTTTTTAAACTTGAAAAAAAAATTATGGTGTCTTTGTAAGCCAGACATACAGATAAGTTTACCAAGGAACGACACATTCTTTCTGCCATAATTCTTTTATATTGCAAATAGATTAGAAGCTAAAGTTGTTCTTTTCTTTGAACAACTTTTAGAACTTAATACAATTCTTTTTTATAAGAATCTATACATCCATGACCATATTTTTTTAAAAGCAATTATATATATCCCACCTAACACATATATTTTTTTATATAACAGAGATTTCACTATACATTTATTTTCTCTCTCTCTCTTCTCTCTCTCCCTCCTCTCTCTTCTCTCTCTCCTCTTCCTCTCTCTCCTCTCTCTCCCTCTTCCCTCTCTCTCTCTCCTCTTCCTCTCTCTCCTCTCTCTCCCTCTTCCCTCTCTCTCTCTCTCTCTCTCTCTCTCTCCCTCTCCCCTCTCTCTCTCTCTCTCTCTCTCTCTCTCTCTCTCTCTCTCTCATAGATTGTATAACTTTATGACCCTTTCCTTTTTCTTTTATATATTTTATAAATTATTTTTTATTTAATTTAAAAGTTATTTCATTTTTTTATATGACAATGTTTCTTTGTTTTTTAAAGCTATGTCAACTATTTATTTATTTTTTAATATACAAACATCTCAGAAGTGCATTATCAATACCCCTTAATATATTTTTCTGATATACAATAGTTTTAATATAACACTTCTGCCCTCTGTTTTATTCAAAATCAATGTAAATGCTCTCTTTTATGCAATATATCTCTATAATTATCTTTTGAGTTGTATAATTCTCTATGTGCAAACATATCATTTCTGTAAAATACCTGTCTATATAACCCTTCTCTATCTAATGATTTCAATAATCATAATTCATTGTTAAAGGTACATGAAACCAAAAAAATTTGCTTGCATTATTCAGAACTAGAATAATATAATAATAATTTTTCAAATTTAATTCTATTATTTCAGTGGATTCATTCTCTTGTTATCCTTTGCAGAAATGTTTACCTGGATACAGTCATTATCCACAAAGTTTATATAGCTGTTTATTGAATGCTGTATATATATATATATATATATATATATATATATATATATATATATATATATATATATATATATATAAGAATTGTCATTATATCACACAATTCTTGAGTTATAAGACACTAGTGCATTGATTATCCTTCAACAAATCAACAAATGATAATAATAGAATTAAAAAAGGTTATAATATAATTAAATTTGAAAGTATTTAGAAATTTTTATTCAGTATCTGAATATTGTAATATAAATTATTTGATCTTGACACTTTAAGTATGGAAATCTTATTTTTATTTTGCTAGAGCAATTCACACAATATCTATATTTCTGTTTCTACAAACAACAATGTATTGTTATCTATTTCAAACTTTGTTTTTGAAATATAATATAATTATAATGTTTTCATTATCCAACATTCTTTTATTTTATCCCTACATATCATCTCTTTTGTGTCTTTTCTTAACCTTATTTTCTTTTTTATTTTATTTTTGTTTTGTTTTTAAGATATTTTCTTTTTGTTTATTTTTTTTTTTATTTTTTTTTATTTAGTCACGATTCAAATATGCTGTATATCTCTCTATATTGGTCTATCTATCTCTCTATTTATATTATCAAATGAAATATCTGTTTGTCTTTCTTTATTTCAACTGACAGTCTATTTTAAATTTAAATTTAACTAGTCAGACTTTTCATTGACATTTGAATGAACTTTACAATTTTGTCTTATCAGCAAACTGGCTTTATTATATTGTCATTGTTAGGTAAAACTATACATAGGTAGGCTCATATGTTAATTTATAAGCATTTGATGTCTGCCTCTTATCACATTCTTTTGATAATCTCTTTTCAACTCAAAGAGATTGAACGTACAATTTGTACATATAGATAACACTTTGTTGATGCACAGTGATTTATTTTCGTTTTTGATCCCCAAAAAAACCTAAATGCTAGACAATTGATAATAAAGATCCACATTCATGTGATCTGTAATATTACAAATGGTTATTAGACACATGTTAATCTCATGTTTAAAAAATATATCAATATAATTGTGTGGTTTATGAACAACTGTTTAATGTAACTTGGACCAAAAAGAAGGAAAGGCAACTGGTTAAAAACTAAAAAATACTTCTTCATTTCTTCCATTTAAAATCATGGCTTAAAAATTCCAAAAACCATGGCACAGACAGACACGTCTAACATGTTTCGGCCCTGACTGGCCTTATTCATAGACTCTCCTTGTCAGTCTCAGCTGTGTGGTTTTATTCCACTCTCTCTTAGTTGATTGGTAGTCTGTGCTATGCCTCTATTCTATTGTTAACCCTTGATGTTATTAAACACTGTGTATACTCATACTAAATCCGTGTGTCTCTTGATTGAATAGTTAAAGTACTATGCTTATCTACTCTATATATATATATATATATATTAATGTGAATAGTGCACCTATTTGTTTATGTGTGTATATATATAAATAAAGCAATTGGTTTTCATTATCAATTTTGTGTTGTTGTTATTACCTTTATAATAACAAAGGTTGTTGTATCCCTGCAAACTTGTTCGCTTATCCAAATATAAATATATATATATATCTCTATATATATTTTCAATTGACATTGAATCTTATCTTAGTATTTGTGTTACAACTTAAACTCACCTTAGCTTTAGATTTTGCTTTATATATACTATACATACTCTAACTCAAATTTAAAATTATGCTGAGTTAGATATCATTTGTGGATGGTGTTATTTTCACAATAATATTAATATAAGATCTATGTTAGTTATTAACACAATACCACTGCAAAGCGAGCGATTTATGGACTATTTTTTGTTATTAGCTTTCTTGTTAATAAAAGCAAGCCCCAAAGCTCCGCTGTTATTTCCTTCTAATATCTATGTGTTTAACACAATTTCTTTGACCTGGTATCTCTGTGTTTTGCAATACTTTGACATAAGTAGACCTTATCTGGTACCTGATTGGCATTGGATTTACAAGCAATTGATTACCAATGGTTAATCAAATCCGTCTCAATGTTCATGCCATTTGGCATACGTGTGTATAGCTTGAAAATCCAAAATGCCTCTTTCTTGTAGAGCTCCTTGATTTTACTACCTCCCCTAGGTTTGTTTTTTATGATGTCTATGATCATCCAGGTGAATGTTTTGGCACTACCTCCATGTTCATATATGAAATGCTTTGATGCCCCTGTTGCTGTCCTTCCTCTCTCAATATCATTGAGATGCTCACGTATACGCTCTCGTGTTTCTCGCGTTGTACACCCTACATACTGTTTCTGGCAAGAGGAACAGGTTATCAAATATATTGCAAACTCTGAACGACAATTCATGCAGAAATTGCAATCAAAAACACGTTGCGAGTAGATTGACTGAAATACTTTACCAGTCATAGTATAACCACAAGCTGTACAGCCATGCGAGCCACATCTGTAATGGCCTTTACAGCTGAGCCAGCTGATTTTTTTCTGTGGTTTCCTGAGAGCGCTAGGTGAGACAATGTTGCCTATCGTTAGGTTCCTTTTGGAAACAAATTGGCAACCTTTGTCTATCACAGTCTTCAGCGCTTCATCAGCCCTCAGAATCTGCAAATTTCTCTTGACAATGTCACAAACTTGTCTGTATTGGTTGGTATAGTTAGTCACAAAGGTTATTTCACTCATCTCTCTGTCTGTTCTCTGTGATTTGGGTCTCAGCAGGTCAGCCCTAGGGATTCTCTTGACCTCAAAATACGCTTTACGTAAGGGCCCCTCTGGATATCCCCTTGCTTTAAGCTTTTTCCAAAGTATCTTACTTTTTGCTTGATAGTCAGCTTCTCTTGAACAGTTTCGTTTTAACCCAATGAACTGGCCCTTTGCCACGCCATAGTTCATATGGCGTGGATGATAACTCTTAGCGTGTAAGAGGGAATTAGCAGCTATAGGTTTTACATATAGAGTTGATATTACTGTTCCATTTTCTATGTTCCCTTCCAGTTCCACATCTAAGTATGACACCTTTTTGCTTTCAAAGACATGTGTAAACTGTAGACCTTCCTTATTATGATTCAGATGTTCTACAAAGGATATGCTTTCTTCCTCTGTGCCTGACCAAACCATTATAAGATCATCAATATAGCACTTATATGCTATAATTGAGCCTCTAAATGGATTGCTATCTACATAGACGTGGGACATCTCCCACCAACCCATGTATATGTTGGCAAAAGCTGGAGCAAATTTTGCCCCCATGGCTGTCCCACGTCTCTGCAGATAAAACAATCCATTGAACTCGAAAAAATTGTGTCAGTAAGAAGAGAAGAGTGCGCAATATGAAACTTTTGAGATTAGCATCATATTCGCTAAAGCAATCTAACATGTATTTCACAGCCTCTAGACCTTCCTTGTGGGGTATCGCCAAATAGAGGCCCACCACGTCTATGGTGAGCCAACTGTAATTTTGCTCCCAAACATAGCTATCTGTAAAATTTAACAGGTGCTTTGTATCCCTGAGAAATGATGGCAATCTCCAGACGACGGGCTGGACTAGAGATTCCATCCAATTGGACAGGTTTTCAAATAGTGAACCTATGCCGGACACTATCGGGCATCCCTTAACATTGTCCAAGGATTTATGCACCTTTGGTAGATGGTGGAAGATCGGAGTAACCGGTTCCACCACCATCAAATAATCAAAAGTGACAGAATCTTTTACACCACACTCCAGTCCGTCATCCAGCAAGTCCCTCATCTCTCTTTGGTAAGTCTGGACTGGGTTCCCTCTTAACACGAGGTATACCTCCTTGTCCTCAAGTTGCCTTAACGCCTCTTGAACATAGGAGCTCCTATCCATAACGACAATGGAGCCTCCCTTGTCCGAATTCTTTATTATCAGATTTTCCCTTTGCTTCAAAAGTTTTAGGCCTCTCTTTTGTTTCAATGTTTCAATTTGTGGCTTGTTTCTTGCGATTTTAATCTCACTAAATCTTCCTCCACTCTTTTGTGAAATTGTTCAAGTATATTGCCCCTTTTCTGAGTAGGATAAAAGTCTGACTTTGGTCTATAACCTGTATGTGAGCCTTTAGTTATCTCTGATGTACTGCTGTCTCTTTCTAATTGATATAGTGTTATGAAGTCCACAGCATCATTCACCTGAAAATGATCATTCTCTACCATTTTCTCAATAGTGTTCTGTGCTTGCACACCCACTTGTTCAATATTTTCTTCATTGAAAAACTTTTTTAATGTAAGCTTGCGTACCAACTTATTCACATCTAACAATGTTTCGAACACATCAAAGTCCACTGAAGGCACAAAGTTAAGTCCTAGTCTTAGAACTTCTAATTCTGATTCTTCTAGAATAACAGAAGACAGATTTATTACTTTTACACCTTGTATCTGTTCTGCTTCCCCCTCCTTAGTGTGTATCTTTCTCTCTGTGCTAATGGTTGTTCTCCCCCCTGTGATGTTTGGGGTCTGTGTATTCCTCCTCTTCCCCTTCCTCCTCCTCCCTGTCCGGCCACGGCCTCTTGAAAAACCTGCGGCTGCTCATTGTTGGCCCCTTGTCTGTTCTGTTCCTCATTATCTAAGGCTCTAACATATCTATTTTTATTACTGATCTGTCTAGATTTATGTTTGAGCATGCCCCCATTGATATTGGCCTGTAAGGGTTGAGTAAGGTGTGGGTCTAGTGAGTGCATTATAACAACTTCATTATTCAATTCTGCCTCATCAGATGAGGGACCACTTGTCATAAAGTCCACAAAATCTTGTACTTCTATTTCATCATTAGACTCTGGGTCAGTGTCAGAAAAGGTGACTTGTTTTTTATTTGATATAGACTGTTGTTATTGTCTATTTGTCTCTTTGGGCTCTTGATCTCCCCCTTTGCGCTGTCTGCGTTGTCGTCTGTGTCTCCTATTTTGTTGGGAATTCTTAAGATAGACCCTGTTATAGACATAATCCTCAGAGTCCCTTGTAAATTTCCGAAATTTTTGTTTGTCAATGTCTTTTTTCATATTGTCCACTGTCTGTTTAAGTAGATTGTCAAGTTTCTCATACTGATTGTGTCCCACAAACTCATTAAGGCCTTTTTGTATGTCTTGTATATGTTGTCTTGCCTCTATCAGCTTAATTTCCTTGTGTTTAATAATTAAATTAATGAGTCTTATAGAGCACTCTGTGAGTATATCATTCCATTCTGCCAGGAAAGCATCATCAACCACTAGGAAAGTAGGCCTTTTCTTTAACCTCAGGCCCCTAGGTATCATATTCAAATCAACATATTTTTCCAGGGACTTTATATCCCACCATGTTTGATATTCTCTGATTAATGCCTTTTCCATCAGTAAAAAAACCTCTGAGATTTCTTTGATTTCATTTTCAGGGTTAAATATATCCTTCAGTGTTGGTCTGCTTTTCTCAAGAGTTAACAATGAATAATAGTTGCTAGTAGCCATGTTTATATGATATACCTTATTACACTTCTATCAATTTGTCTTTAAATAGTGTTAAGGTGCAAAGCAATATAAATATTTCTGACAGTGACTTGTACTTGTATTGTCAGTAATTCTATATGTTTGTTTGACCCACAATCGTAGCAATTACATTTGCTTATCTTCAGACTATGTCCGTAGTTAATATCTGCTTACTGTCCTTTCTTATCCTTTCTTAAATGCTCTATTTCTGCCAGAGATACAAAATGTGCCAACATAAATGTAGCCAAAAAGGAGCTTAGAAAGTACTGAAAAGTTTTTACCGCTCACGGTGACACCCTCCGGTCCTCAACGGTCCTCTGTTATTATTCCTCTCAGAGTAGTGAGCCCTCTTCCTCCAGATTGTTAGGTGGCTCTGCTGCAAGCTTTTAGCCGCTCCGCTCCAACTCCTCTCATCAGTCTCGGCATCTGACGTCACTCGGCCCTCCGGTCATGTGACTTTCACTTGCCTCTGGTATCGGGTAGCAGCCGTTGCCTCCACTCACTGTAAAACTTGATGTGGTATTGAATCTTGGCAGGTTTGGGTGTCACTGGTCCTGGCGGTCCTTAGCAGGTATTGTGGGATACCCCTCCATCCATGGGGACTGATAGAAATTAGTTTTCAAATAACCAGGCCAAAACGGCACTATCTCCTATGCCGTATAAGAAAGTCACATGACCGAAGGGCCGAGTGACGTCAGACACCGAGACTGGTGAGAGGAGTTGGAGCGGAGCGGCAACAGTCAGTCGAGAGCCGAGTAGCCGGAGCAAGTGAGCCGCTAAAAGCTTGCAGCAGAGCCACCTAACAATCTGGAGGAAGAGGGGTCACTACTCTGAGAGGAATAATAACAGAGGACTGTTGAGGACCGGAGGGTGTCACCGTGAGCGGTAAGAACTTTTCAGTACTTTCTAAGCTCCTTTTTTGCAACATTTATGTTGGCACAACTGTTTAATGTTTAATAATGATAATATCAATTTAATTTTTTTTTATTCTATTCAACAATAAATGTCCCTTTAAACACTCTTCTTTTATTGATAGACATCATGTTTTGTTAAAGGGACAGTCTAACATAGAATTGTTATTGTTTTAAAAGATAATCACTTTAGTACCCATTACCCAGTTTTTCATAACCAAAAGAGTTATATTAATATACATTTTACCTCTGTGATTACCTTGTATCTAAGAACTTGCTTGCAGCCCCATGATCACATGACTGGTACTGTTAATTATCTATTTTCTTGATTTTGCCATTGTGTTGTGCTACTTTCTGTGCCTGAAGACACTGTGTTATCTATATGTCCCACGTGTACTTTGTGTCTTTATGTTGAAAATATAATAAAACATCATGTTGTAAGAGGCAGCCCTCAAAGGCTTATAAATTAGCATATGAGCCTACTCAGGTTTAGTTTATAATGAGTACCAAGAAAAAAAAAAGAAAATTTGATGATAAGAGTAAATTGGAATGTTGATTAAAATTACATGTCCTATCTGAATATTTAAAGTTTAGTTGTGACTAGACTCTCCATTTAACACAGTAATTTAACATTTCTCTATCATTTATAGAGAAAATAATATATATTTTCAGATCTATATCTCTTTTTACAATCTTAGGCCTAGATTTAGAGTTTGGCGGTAGCCGTGAAAACCAGCGTTAGAGGCTCCTAACGCTGGTTTTAGGCTACCGCCGGTATTTGGAGTCACTGAAAAAAGGGTCTAACGCTCACTTTTCAGCCGCGACTTTTCCATACCGCAGATCCCCTTACGTCAATTGCGTATCCTATCTTTTCAATGGGATCTTCCTAACTCCGGTATTTAGAGTGGTTTCTGAAGTGAGCGTTAGAAATCTAACGACAAAACTCCAGCCGCAGAAAAAAAGCAGGAGTTAAGAGCTTTCTGGGCTAACGCCGGTTCATAAAGCTCTTAACTACTGTACCCTAAAGTACACTAACACCCATAAACTACCTATGTACCCCTAAACTGAGGTCCCCCCACATCGCCGCAACTCGATTAAATTTTTTTAACCCCTAATCTGCCGACCGCCACCTACGTTATACTTATGTACCCCTAATCTGGTGCCCCTAACACCGCCGACCCCTGTATTATATTTATTAACCCCTAACCTGCCCCCCTCAACGTCGCCGCCAGCTACTTACAATAATTAACCCCTAATCTGCCGACCGCAAAGCGCCGCCACCTACGTTATCCTTATGTACCCCTAATCTGCTGCCCCTAACACCGCCGACCCCTATATTATATTTATTAACCCCTAATCTGCCCCCCTCAACGTCGCCGACACCTGCCTACACTTATTAACCCCTAATCTGCCGAGCGGACCTGAGCGCTACTATAATAAAGTTATTAACCCCTAATCCTCATCACTAACCCTATCATAAATAGTATTAACCCCTAATCTGCCCTCCCTAACATCGCCAACACCTAACTTCAATTATTAACCCCTAATCTGCCGACCGGAGCTCACCGCTATTCTAATAAATGGATTAACCCCTAAAGCTAAGTCTAACCCTAACACTAACACCCCCCTAACTTAAATATAATTTACATCTAACGAAATTAATTAACTCTTATTAAATAAATTATTCCTATTTAAAGCTAAATACTTACCTGTAAAATAAACCCTAATATAGCTACAATATAAATTATAATTATATTGTAGCTATTTTAGGATTAATATTTATTTTACAGGCAACTTTGTAATTATTTTAACCAGGTACAATAGCTATTAAATAGTTAAGAACTATTTAATAGTTACCTAGTTAAAATAATAACAAAATTACCTGTAAAATAAATCCTAACCTAAGTTATAATTAAACCTAACACTACCCTATCAATAAATTAATTAAATAAAATACCTACAATTACCTACAATAAAACCTAACACTATACTATCAATAAATTAATTAAATACAATTCCTACAAATAACTACAATTACATAAACTAACTAAAGTACAAAAAATAAAAAAGAACTAAGTTACAAAAAATAAAAAAATATTTACAAACATAAGAAAAATATTACAACAATTTTAAACTAATTACACCTACTCTAAGCCCCCTAATAAAATAACAAAGACCCCCAAAATAAAAAAATGCCCTACCCTATTCTAAATTAATAGAGTTAAAAGCTCTTTTACCTTACCAGCCCTGAACAGGGCCCTTTGCGGGGCATGCCCCAAGAAAATCAGCTCTTTTGCCTGTAAAAAAAAACATACAATACCCCCCCCAACATTACAACCCACCACCCACATACCCCTAATCTAACCCAAACCCCCCTTAAATAAACCTAACACTAAGCCCCTGAAGATCTTCCTACCTTGTCTTCACCTCAACAGGTGTTCCGATCAGCCAATAGAATGCGAGCTCAATCTGATTGGCTGATTGGATCAGCCAATCGGATTGAACTTGATTCTGATTGGCTGATTCCATCAGCCAATCAGAATATTCCTACCTTAATTCCGATTGGCTGATAGAATCCTATCAGCCAATCGGAATTCGAGGGACGCCATCTTGGATGACGTCCCTTAAAGGAACCGTCATTCGTCGGGAGACGCAGAAAGAAGAGGATGGATCCGCGTCGGCTGCTTCAACATGGACCCGCTCCGCACCGGATGGAAGAAGATCGAAGATGCCGCTTGGATGAAGATGTTTGCCGGTCCGGATGTCCTCTTCTTGTCGGATAGGAGGAAGACTTTGGAGCCTCTTCTGGACCTCTTCAGCACCGGATGCCAGGACGGATTGGTGATACCTGTTGAGGTGAAGACAAGGTAGGAAGATCTTCAGGGGCTTAGTGTTATTTTTATTTAAGGGGGGTTTGGGTTAGATTAGGGGTATGTGGGTGGTGGGTTGTAATGTTGGGGGGGGGTATTGTATGTTTTTTTTTACAGGCAAAAGAGCTGATTTTCTTGGGGCATGCCCCGCAAAGGGCCCTGTTCAGGGCTGGTAAGGTAAAAGAGCTTTTAACTCTATTAATTTAGAATAGGGTAGGGCATTTTTTTATTTTGGGGGTCTTTGTTATTTTATTAGGGGGCTTAGAGTAGGTGTAATTAGTTTAAAATTGTTGTAATATTTTTCTTATGTTTGTAAATATTTTTTTATTTTTTTGTAACTTAGTTCTTTTTTATTTTTTGTACTTTAGTTAGTTTATTTCATTGTAGTTATTTGTAGGAATTGTATTTAATTTATTTATTGATAGTGTAGTGTTAGGTTTAATTGTAGGTAATTGTAGGTATTTTATTTAATTAATTTAATGATAGTATAGTGTTAGGTTTAATTGTAACTTAGGTTAGGATTTATTTTACAGGTAATTTTGTTATTATTTTAACTAGGTAACTATTAAATAGTTCTTAACTATTTAATAGCTATTGTACCTGGTTAAAATAATTACAAAGTTGCCTGTAAAATAAATATTAATCCTAAAATAGCTACAATATAATTATAATTTATATTGTAGCTATATTAGGGTTTATTTTACAGGTAAGTATTTAGCTTTAAATAGGAATAATTTATTTAATAAGAGTTAATTAATTTCATTAGATGTAAATTATATTTAACTTAGGGGGGTGTTAGTGTTAGGGTTAGACTTAGCTTTAGGGGTTAATCCATTTATTATAGTAGCGGTGAGCTCCGGTCGTCAGATTAGGGGTTAATAATTGAAGTTAGGTGTCGGCGATGTTAGGGAGGGCAGATTAGGGGTTAATACTATTTATGATAGGGTTAGTGAGGCGGATTAGGGGTTAATAACTTTATTATAGTAGCGCTCAGGTCCGCTCGGCAGATTAGGGGTTAATAAGTGTAGACAGGTGTCGGCGACGTTGTGGGGGGCAGGTTAGGGGTTAATAAATATAATATAGGGGTCGGCGGTGTTAGGGGCAGCAGATTAGGGGTACATAGGGATAATGTAAGTTGCGAGTGGAAGATTAGGGGTTAATAATATAATGCAGGGGTCAGCGATAGCGGGGGCGGAAGATTAGGGGTTAATAAGTGTAAGGGTAGGGGTGTTTAGACTCGGGGTACATGTTAGAGTGTTAGGTGCAGACGTAGGAAGTGTTTCCCCATAGGAAACAATGGGGCTGCGTTAGGAGCTGAACGCTGTTTTTTTGCAGGTGTTAGGTTTTTTTTCAGCTCAAACAGCCCCATTGTTTCCTATGGGAGAATCGTGCACGAGCACGTTTTTGAGGCTGGCCGCGTCCGTAAGCAACTCTGGTATCGAGAGTTGCATTTGCGGTAAAAATGCTCTACGCTCCTTTTTTGGAGCCTAACGCAGCATTTTTTTGGACTCTCGATACCAGAGTTAAATTTATGGTGCGGCCAGAAAAAAGCCTGCGTAGCGTTAACAACCCATCTACCGCCAAACTCCAAATCTAGGCCTTAATTTTTTTAATTAGCTATTTATAAATGAAGATTTTAAAAACTTTATTTAAAGGGAAAGTCAGCAACACTTTTTTATATAATAATATATAATTCCTTTGTTACACATTTAACATTTTTGCATAAACACCTGTATTATATAAATACTCTTTATACCATTCTTATGACCTTGTATGTAAGCCTATTGTAAAATTCCCCTAATCACATTCAATTTAATTTTTTTTATATGGATTTTAAGTGTAGAGAATTATTGCAGTGTCTGCCACAATACACTGTATTGATCACAATGTTATCTATACGGTTAACATGAACTAGAGCTCCCCTTTTGTGAATAGTAAATACAAATGTATTGTATAAGATATGGCCTTAAAGGAATTTTAAATTAACAGATGACACTCTCTGTGTGTATATTTGAAATAGGAATACAAAGTGAATGAATAAAAAAAAAATTATATATTTTTTTATTTTTTTTTTACGTGAAATTAAAGGGACACTATAGTCAAAATTAAACTGTCATGATTCAGATAGGACCTACAATTTTAAACCTATTTTATATTGACTTTTAACATTAAATGTGCTGAGTTGGCTTTGTGTTATTTCTTAAAAGTTCAGCATAGTTAGTTTCAAACTGATTTTTAAAATTAAAAAAACACCTCTTAGCTCAGAGCATTTGTAAATATTTACACAGTTAGAGAGTACTATTTCATGTGTGTCATATATATCACATTGTGCTCATTACCTTGGAGTTAGTTTGGAGTCTGCCATGATTGGCTGGACTGCATGTCTTTAAAAATCCTTGATATAAGGAGGCTGTCTGCAGTGGCTTAGATGCACGGTCATCACAGAGGTTAAACATATATTAATATAATTCTGTTGGTTATGCAAAACAGGGGAATGGGTAATAAAGGGATTATCAATCTTTTAAAAGAAAAAAAAAGTTGTTGACTGTCCCTTTCAACAGCATAATTTTTTTTAAAAGATATATATTCATTTATTACCCATTCCACAGTTTTTGCATAACCAACACATTTAAATTTATGTACTTTTTAATTCTGTGATTAACTTCTATTTAAGCATCTTCTTACATCCCCATGATCAGATTAAATTTAATTTATTATCTATTGACATTCATTTATGCTAATTATTGCAGTGTCTGCCATGAGCTACGTGCATGATCACAATGTCCTTTTTTTGGACGACATCAACTAGCACTCACCTTTTTTGAAAATTATATATGTGCTTTTTCATTTTTTAGAAATATATTATAAGAGAACGAATCACATTGGAAAATAGAAGTGAATAAAAAGTGTCTTAAAATAACATGCTCTATCTGAATCATGCAAGTTTAATTTTTACTTTCATATCCATTAAATTATTATGTATTTACTTTATTTTTCCTCAAATTAGTCCTTTTTCTGCCGCTCGACATGTGCCTACTCACATGGTTAAAAATGTGGTTTAACTGGCATACCTCTACCATGTTTTATTCAACAACAAAAAATTACACTATACCATTGAGGGTTTCAATAATATTTTTTTATATTGTTGAAGTAGTCTGTCCATCTTGCAAATTAAATCTCTCTCTATATATAGTTGAAATAAATTTTATATTTTGTTACATTGGATTACAATGTTTGCTATTTATCTATATAACTCTATATTTCAATTTTTTATTACTATATCTATCAATATATAACAACATATCTTTTGTGTTTTATATCTCTTTATTCCACCCTCTAAAAAAAATAATTTAGTTTCAATTATATTTAGTTTTTTATTTATATTAGGGACAATGAATCAACTATCTAAAAAATTAATATATATTTTTTTTATATATATTTTCACAGATTACTTTGAAACATCATGCCTGTATTGTTATAGGTTGTAGCAGTTCAACACGTAGAGGAAGGGCACAACCGAATGTCACTTTCCATGTATTCTCAAAGACACAAGATAAAATTCGGATATGGCTTCAACAAACCAATCAATACTCACCTGATCATCTCGAACAAATGGTTCAAAGGGTATATGATACCAACAAAACAATAAAATACAGAATGTGCTCTATACACTTTCATAATGATTGCTATTATACGCACAGAGTTAACAAGAAATTGAAACCCGATGCTGCACCCACAATTTTCCCTTCCAGAATAACTCATTCTGAACATCAACCAGATACTTCAAGACCAGATCCGCGAATAGCACCTTTAACAATATCTGATACACTACCATATACTTCTAGTGCTTTCATTATTGACAACCAAGTTCGTGTCAATGTATGTCATGCTTGTGGCCATAAGCTGAATATTACAAAATCAGATGCTTTCACCAATATTGAGATTATGCAAAAAGAAAATAAAGAAACAACTTTCAATTCCTTCTACGGGACTTTAAGTTCGAGTGTGCAAACAGGCAATCTAATAAAAACAAAATGTAAAGGAACATCTACTACTGATTACTTCAAGAATGTTGACAAATACACAAATACACCTGGACAATGGGAGACGTCTGCAGAGAATAGTCTTCAAGCAAGTTTAGCCTCATAAATGAAACTACGACGGTCGATCCTGTATCCAATCCAACATTTATAGGAGCAATGGAAAATATTACTGATATAAATACAAATATTGATCCTCAAATTTGTGATCCATTACCAACAAAATTAACACTTGAAGAAGTTCAAGACATGTCTCTAATTGAACCGATTGTTGAAAATCAGGATTTGTTGCGGAAATAAAGGTTGTTTCTAATGATCCAACTTACTACCCCAAAACTATCGAGCAAACTCAGGACGAATACTCTATAGTTGAAGAAGTTACCAACTTTAATTTAGTTATGGAAAAAAATAGATTGTTTTTGATAAATGTCTAGACGAACTTATTAAACATATCCCTTGTAGATTTGGAATAAAATGCCAGTCCCCAATGATGTCCATCCAAAAAAGAGAGATTGGTACAATGTTAATTGTTACTGGGGAATGCGAAGATGGACACAATTCAACATTGTGGTGTAGCCAACCGATGATAGGTCATAAACCTTTAGGAAATATCTTTGCTTGTTCTTCGGTTTTGTTTACAGGAAATCAATTTGAAAAGATTTTTGATTTTTTCAAATATTTTGGGATCATTTTGTTATCTCGACAAACTTATTACAATTATCAGAAACATTTCCTCTTTCCAACGGTAGATCATTTTTAGAAAGAAGAATGTCGTAAAAACATTAACAGTTTACAAGGTTAAACTATCAGTGTTTCAGGCGATAGATAGGCAGTGTGATAGCCCAGGATTCTCTGCCAAATACTGCGTATACACGATAATGGAGAACCAAACCAAAAAAATTGTGGATATCCAAATTGTACAGGTGACAGAGACCACTTCATCAGTGGCTATGGAGGCAAAAGGTTTTAGACGTGCCATAAACAGCCTTCTCAATCAAGGATTACTAACAGTGGTGGTAGCAATGGATCGCCATGTTAGAATTCGAAAAATAATCAGAGAAGAATATAAGAACATTAATCATCAATACGACATATGGCATTATACTAAAAGCCTAAAAAAGAAAATCCATTCTGTCAGTAAAAAAATCCTGTGCAGAACTTTCAAAATGGGTACCATCGATAGCAAACCACCTATGGTCGTGCAGCATTTCCTGCCAGGGTGATACAGAAAAAATGGTCAAGAAATGGAAATCCTGGCTTTATCATGTATTGAATATATGGATGGATGGATGATGGTATTGAAACAGGATGTCATCATGATGAATTGGATGCATATCAAGTGCGAGCAAGGAAGTGGCTTACAAAACAATCTGAATCATTTCATGAATTAGAAACAATTATTTGTAACGACCAAACAATCAAGGATTTAAAAAAAAAAATGTATTCCAAAAACCGTAAAGAAAATGGCACTGACACATTTATTAATTTTTTATTTTTTTTATTTTATAGAACTTATCAATAACAATTATAGTTTTCAATATATCAATATATTCTAATTAAATTTTGCCTAAAAAAATAGATACTGTAAATAAAAAAGGGCCAATAACAAAAAACAAAATAAATAAATTGAAATAAAAAATATATTAAAAACTAAAAAGGAAATGCTAGATAAACAATTAGTCTAATATCATATCAAATGCAGGACCATCATCCTCAGGGTAGTGAAATCCAACATAGATGTTATCAGGAGCAGGAAATGAATGCCTTATGCTGTTGACTACACATGATGGAATTGGTCTTCTGTGTTTTGGACCCAATCTACCATATATCCATGTGCAGAATCCACTGTATGCCAATTTTCTATAAGCTATATAAAAAATAAGAGATAATATAAATAAACAAAAAAAATATATATATAAAAATATAAAGTTTGCTCACATTTGTTTGAAACATTAAATTGCTTTAAAATAAAATTTTATATTATTATTAACTACCTAAAAAAAGAAATTTTTCGATTGCATTAAATTTATTAATTCACAAAAATTAAAACACATTAAACATATACTGTATTTGAAATACATTGGGACAAATGAAAATTATAAAAAAATCAACCTCATATTTATATATTTTTTATTATTAAATCTATTTATTCGATAATTTAAAACACATTAGTGAATTCAATACTGTTTTTGAATTATAAATCAGTGACATTTGTGATTATCTTTCATCTTAGAATATGCAGAAGGAACCCTTAAATCTATATAAATAATGTTTTATTATTATATTTTAGTACTATGTAAGTAGTGTTTTAATAATATTCACTTAACTTATTCCTCCTCTTCATTATGAATTTTAATTTTGAATATTATGTAATTATTAATCAATATTCAAAAAATTAACGTGTATGAGCACAGTGTTATCTAACTGTAAAATATAAAAAAAACATTCTTTATTCCGGAACTAAGAAAAATAGTTTCAAATTACAGACAGCCTGCAGGGTCTTCATAATTAGCATATAATAAAAAATAGTCTTAGCATTCAAATAATAATATCAATAAAATATCTTTAAATTGAATATATAATTAAAGGTACACTGAAAAATAAAATTTTAATTTCATGGTTCCGATTGAGCATGAAATTTAAATCAACTTTTATGTAATACTATTATCAAATTATATTCATTATCTTTGTATTTTTATTTTTGAATGCATGAAGTTGTTATTCTGCAATTTTTTTGTTGAACAACCTGTGTAGTTCTTGCTGATTAGTGGATAAATTTAAACACCAATAAATAAATGTTGTTCTTGGCTCCAAACTAAAAATAAAAGATTATATGCCTTGTTAAACAAAATATAGCAAGACAACCAAAAAGAAATTTTGATAATAAGAGTAACTTAGAAAGTACCTTAAAATTGCATGTTCTATCTGAACCACAAAGTATAAATAATTTTGTTCAGTGCCTCTTTAATTATTTACTATAAATTGAAATCTAACAAGTCAATGAAGATAAGTATGTTTTACAATTTTAAGTATATTCAGTTTTTCGATTACATGCAAGACTGTAACATTTTAAAATGTACTCAAATACAATTTTTTTTAATATTTAATAAGCATTTAAGATATTGTACATTATATATAAATTGCTATATATTAATATATTTACCTGTTGATCTCATTGGAACATAACTACCAGTAATATCTGATACACTTTGCAGAAATTGTTCATCTGTCTCCTGTATATGATTTGTATGCTCACAAATGCATGCTTTACCTTCTGGTATATGATATGATATAACATAATTTATGTAAGAACTTACCTGATAAATTCATTTCTTTCATATTAGCAAGAGTCCATGAAATAGTGACATATGGGATATACATTCCTACCAGGAGGGGCAAAGTTTCCCAAACCTCAAAATGCCTATAAATACACCCCTCACCACACCCAGAAATCAGTTTAACGCATAGCCAAGAAGTGGGGTGATAAGACAAAAGTGCGAAAGCATAAAAAATAAGGAATTGGAATAATTGTGCTTTATACAAAAAAATCATAACCACCACAAAAAGGGTGGGCCTCATGGACTCTTGCTAATATGAAAGAAATGAATTTATCAGGTAAGTTCTTACATAAATTATGTTTTCTTTCATGTAATTAGCAAGAGTCCATGAGCTAGTGACGTATGGGATAATGACTACCCAAGATGTGGATCTTCCACGCAAGAGTCACTATAGAGGGAGGGATAAAATAAAGACAGCCAATTCCGCTGAAAATAATCCACACCCAAAATAAAGTTTAAATCTTATAATGAAAAAAACTGAAATTATAAGAAGAATCAAACTGTAACAGCTGCCTGAAGTACTTTTCTACCAAAAACTGCTTCAGAAGAAGAAAACACATCAAAATGGTAGAATTTAGTAAAAGTATGCAAAGAAGACCAAGTTGCTGCTTTGCAAATCTGATCAACCGAAGCTTCATTCCTAAATGCCCAGGAAGTAGAAACTGACCTAGTAGAATGAGCTGTAATCCTTTGAGGCGGAGTCTTACCCGACTCGACATAAGCATGATGAATTAAAGATTTTAACCAAGATGCCAAAGAAATGACAGAGGCCTTCTGACCTTTCCTAGAACCGGAAAAAATAACGAATAGACTAGAAGTCTTTCGGAAATTCTTAGTAGCTTCAACATAATATTTCAAAGCTCTAACTACATCCAAAGAATGCAATTATCTCTCCTTAGAATTCTTAGGATTAGGACATAATGAAGGAACCACAATTTCTCTACTAATGTTGTTAGAATTCACAACCTTAGGTAAAAATTTAAAAGAAGTTCGCAACACCGCCTTATCCTGATGAAAAATCAGAAAAGGAGACTCACAAGAAAGAGCAGATAATTCAGAAACTCTTCTAGCAGAAGAGATGGCCAAAAGAAACAAAACTTTCCAAGAAATTAATTTAATGTCCAATGAATGCATAGGTTCAAACGGAGGAGCTTGAAGAGCCCCCAGAACCAAATTCAAACTCCAAGGAGGAGAAATTGACTTAATGACAGGTTTTATACGAACCAAAGCTTGTACAAAATAACGAATATCAGGAAGATTAGCAATCTTTCTGTGAAAAAGAACAGAAAGAGCAGAGATTTGTCCTTTCAAGGAACTTGCAGACAAACCTTTATCCAAACCATATTGAAGAAACTTTAAAATTCTCGGAATTCTAAAAGAATGCCAAGAAAAATGATGAGAAAGACACCAAGAAATGTAAGTCTTCAGACTCGATAATATATCTTCCTAGATACAGATTTACGAGCCTGTAACATAGTATTAATCACAGAGTCAGAGAAACCTCTTTGACTAAGAATCAAGCGTTCAATCTCCATACCTTTAAATTTAAGGATTTGAGATCCTGATGGAAAAAAGGACCTTGCGATAGAAGGTCTGGTCTTAACGGAAGAGTCCACGGTTGGCAAGAGGCCATCCGGACAAGATCTGCATACCAAAACCTGTGAGGCCATGCTGGAGCCACCAGCAGAACAAACGAGCATTCCTTCAGAATCTTGGAGATTACTCTTGGAAGAAGAACTAGAGGCGGAAAGATATAGGCAGGATGATACTTCCAAGGAAGTGACAATGCATCCACTGCTTCCGCCTGAGGATTCCTGGATCTGGACAGATACCTGGGAAGTTTCTTGTTTAGATGAGAAGCCATCAGATCTATTTCTGGAAGTCCCCACATTTGAACAATCTGAAGAAATACCTCTGGGTGAAGAGACCATTCGCCCGGATGTAACGTTTGGCGACTGAGATAATCCGCTTCCCAATTGTCTATACCTGGGATATGAACCGCAGAAACTAGACAGGAGCTGGATTCCGCCCATACCAGTATTCGAGATACTTCTTTCATAGCCAGAGGACTGTGAGTCCCTCCTTGATGATTGATGTATGCCACAGTTGTGACATTGTCAGTCTGAAAACATAAATGAACGATTCTCTCTTTAGAAGAGGCCATGACTGAAGAGCTCTGAAAATTGCACAGAGTTCCAAAATATTGATTGGTAATCTCACCTCCTGAGATTCCCAAACCCCTTGTGCTGTCAGAGACCTCCAAACAGCTCCCCAACCTGTCAGACTTGCATCTGTTGAAATTACAGTCCAGGTCAGAAGAACAAAAGAAGCCCCCTGAACTAAACGATGGTGATCTGTCCACCACGTCAGAGAGTGTCGTACAATCGGTTTTAAAAGATATTAATTGAGATATCTTTGTGTAATCCCTGCACCACTGGTTCAGCATACAGAGCTGAAGAGGTCGCATGTGAAAACAAGCAAAGGGGATCGCGTCCGATGCAGCAGTCATAAGGACCTAGAATTTCCATGCATAAGGGCTACCCGAAGGGAATGATTGTGATTGAAGATTTCGACAAGCTGAGATCAATTTTAGACGTCTCTTGATCTGTCAAGAGACAGAGTCATGGACACAGAATCTATCTGGAAACCTAAAAAGGTTACACCCTGTCTGTGGAATCAATGAACTTTTCGGTAATTGATCCTCCAACCATGATCTTGAAGAAACAACACAAGTCGATTCGTATGAGATTCTGCTAAATGTGAAGACTGAGCAAGTACCAAGATATCGTCCAAATAAGGAAATACCACAATACCCTGTTCTCTAATTACAGACAGAAGGGCACCGAGAACCTTTGTAAACATTCTTGGAGCTGGTTTCTAGGCCAAACGGCAGAGCCACTAACTGGTAATGCTTGTCTAGGAAAGAGAATCTCAGAAACTGATAGTGATCTGGATGAATCGGAATATGCAGATATGGCATCCTGTAAATCTATTGTGGACATATAATGCCCTTGCTGAACAAAAGGGCAGGATAGTCCTTATAGTTACCATTTTGAATGTTGGTATCCTTACATAAGCGATTCAATATTTTTAGATCCAGAATGCTGACGGAATTAATTCTCCTTCTTTGGTACAATGAAGAGATTGAATAAAAAATCAGCCCCTGGTTCCAGAACTGGAACTGCATAATTACTCCAGCCAACTCTAGATCTGAAACACATTTCAGAAATGCTAGAGCCTTTGCTGGATTTGCTGGGGACACGGGAAAGAAAAAATCTCTTTGCAGGAGGGCCTTATCTTGAAGCAATTCTGTACCCTTCTGAAATAATGTTCTGAATCCAAAGATTGTGGATTGAATTGATCCACATTTTCTTTGAAAAATCGTAATCTGCCCCTACCAGCTGAACTGGAAAGAGGGCCCGCACCTTCATGTGGACTTGGGAGCTGGCTTTGGTTTTCTAAAAGGCTTGGATTTATTCCAAACTGGAGATGGTTTACCAAACTGATACCGCTCCTAGTGGGTGAAGGGATCAGAATTTGTTGCTTATTGTAACGAAAGGAACGAAAACGATTATTAGACCTAAATTTACCCTTTAGATTTTTTATCCTGTGGGTAAAAAAGTTCCTTCCCTCCAGTAACAGTTGAGATAATAGAATCCACCTGAGAACCCAAATAATTTAATACCCTGGAAAAGAAGGGAAAGCCATAGTTGACTTAGAAGACATATCAGCATTCCAAGTTTTAAGCCATAAAGCTCTTCTAGCTAAAATAGCTAGAGACATGTACCTGACATCAACTCTAATGATATCAAAGATGGCATCACAAATAAAGTTATTAGGCATGTATGAAGAAGATTAACAATGCTATGAGAATTATGATCATTTACTTGTTGCACTACAGCTTCTAACCAAAAAGTTGAAGCTGCAGCAACATCCGCTAAAGATATAGCAGGTCTAAGAAGATACCTGAACATAAGTAAGCTTTTCTTAGAAATGATTCAATCTTCCTATCTAAAGGATCCTTAAAGGAAGTACTATCTGCCGTAGGAATAGTAGTACGCTTTAGCAAGAGTATAGACAGCCCATCAACCCTTAGGGATTTTGTTCCCAAAACTCTAATCTGTCAGATGGCACAGGGAGATATAATTGCTTAAAACGTTTAGAAGGAGTAAATGAATTACCCAATTATTCCATTCCCTGGAGATTACTTCAGAAATAGCATCAGGGACAGGAAAAACTTCTGGAATAACTACAGGAGATTTAAAAACCTTATTTAAACGTTTAGATTTAGTATCAAGAGGACCAGAATCCTCTATTTCTAATGCAATTAAGACTTCTTTAAGCAAAGAACGAATAAATTCCATTTTGAATAAATATGAAGATTTATCAGCATCAACCTCTGAGACAGAATCCTCTGAATCAGAAGAACCAATATCAGTATCAGAATGATGATGTTCATTTAAAAATTCATCTGAAAAATGAGAAGTTTTAAAAGACCTTTTACGTTTACTAGAAGGAGGAATAACAGACATAGCCTTCTTAATGGATTTAGAAACAAAATCTCTTATGTTAACAGGAACACTCTGAGTATTAGATGTTGACGGAACAGCAACAGGTAATGTAACATTACTAAAGGAAATATTATCTGCATTAACAAGTTTGTCATGACATTCATTACAAACAACAGCTGGAGGAACAGATACCACAAGTTTACAGCAGATACACTTAACTTTGGTAGATCCAGCACCAGGCAGCGTTTTTCCAGAAGTATCTTCTGACTCAGTGTCAATCTGGGACATCTTGCAATATGTAATAGAAAAAACAACATATAAAGCAAAATTGATCAAATTCCTTAAATGACAGTTTCAGGAATGGGAAAAAATGCCAGTGAACAAGCTTCTAGCAACCAGAAGCAATAAATAATGAGACTTAAATAATGTGGAGACAATAGTGATGCCCATATTTTTTAGCGCCAAAAAAGACGCCCACATTATTTGGCGCCTAAATGCTTTTGGCGCCAAAAATGACGCCACACCCGGACCGCCGACACTTTTGGCGCAAAAAAACATAAAAAATGACGCAACTTCTGGCGACACGTATGACGCCGGAAACAGAAAAAAAAATTTTTGCGCCAAAAAAGTCTGCGCCAAGAATGACGCAATAAAATGAAGCATTTTCAGCCCCGCGGGCCTAACAGCCCACAGAAAAAAAAGTCAAATTTTAAGGTAAGAAAAAAATTGATTTATTCATATGCATTATACCAAATATGAAACTGACTGTCTGAAATAAGGAACGTTGAACATCCTGAGTCAAGGCAAATAAATGTTTGAATACATATATTTAGAACTTTATATAAAAGTGCCTAACCATAGCTTAGAGTGTCACAGAAAATAAGACTTACTTACCCCAGGACACTCATCTACATGTAGTAGAAAGCCAAACCAGTACTGAAACGAGAATCAGTAGAGGTAATGGTATATATATATAAGAGTATATCGTCGATCTGAAAAGGGAGGTAAGAGATGAATCTCTACGACCGATAACAGAGAACCTATGAAATAGACCCCGTAGAAGGAGATCATTGAATTCAAATAGGCAATACTCTCCTCACATCCCTCTGACATTCACTGCACGCTGAGAGGAAAACCGGGCTCCAACCTGCTGCGGAGCGCATATCAACGTAGAATCTAGCACAAACTTACTTCACCACCTCCATCGGAGGCAAAGTTTGTAAAACTGATTTGTGGGTGTGGTGAGGGGTGTATTTATAGGCATTTTGAGGTTTGGGAAACTTTGCCCCTCCTGGTAGGAATGTATATCCCATACGTCACTAGCTCATGGACTCTTGCTAATTACATGAAAGAAATACTCATGTTCACGACAACAAAATGATTCTATCACAGCTGGCATGACTTTACAATTCCCACATATACATTGTCATCATCAGTATTTTCTGGGTATTGATCTACTAATCCTGATTCGCTTAAATTTTCATTATCAGCACTTGTAATATCCGTACGTGGATCAAATTGATGTGATTGTGTGATACGTTGATTTCGCTTGCCTCCCTTTTGGTTCCAAAAAATCACACATCTATCATAAATATATATATAAATATATATATATATATATATATATATATATATGTATATATATATATTAAAATGTCATTACCAAATAAACTATATGCTTGACAATAAGTATATGTTTTTATCATCAATGCTATTATTGAAAAAAATGTTTTTTCATAATATAATTTATGAAATAATATATTACCAGTTCTGCAACCTCTTGATCGCACAATTGCATTAAAGTCCTTCGTCTTGTACTACTTCCTGATGCAGCCATTTTGATCTGTCAAACTTAATCAAATTAATACAATTAATAATTAAAAATAAAAGATATTAATTTCAAAAATATTAATTTTGAATACAAATATTAACATCCTTTTTATTTTTTATTAAGAAATAAAAATATAAATATTATTGTCTATCCAAAGAATTGCATAAAGGTTTTTTTGTCTTACATTTGTATAATGCAAATTATAAAAAATTAAGATGTAGAGAAAGGAAGAGGGGAGGATAGAAATTTGAGGTAAAGTGAAGAAGTCATAGAGGGAGATAGAGAAAATAATACTTTGGATAGAGAGGAGAAAAAGTTGGAGGGAAATAAAGTATTAAAAGACGTGAGCAAGGTATATAATTTAAAGAAAGAAGGGAGTGAGTTAAAGAGGTGAGGGGTTAAAGAAGGGAGGAAGGGAGTGAGTGAAAGGAGTGAGTGAAATAAAAAAGGGAGACATTTGAGGAAGGTAATGACAAAGCGAAAAAAGGGAGAGAGGAAGGTAGGGTAATTAAGAATCAGCGATATATGGCAAAAATTACTTGCATTCAAATGCATCAACTTACATTAATTTGCATCATTCAAATTATTTAATTTTTTGATTGTAAGTATCATATTCATTCATTGGTTTCATGAATACATATAAAAATAGCTATTTGTAGATAATCTACATTATCGTTGAGTGTTTATGATTATACATCACAAGCTAATCAAAGCACTGCACTGATGCAACCAGTATATTTGTTACTGAGACCTGCAATAAGCACTGCACTTGCAGAAACAACACAGCTGAAAAGTGGAGACTGCATATCTTCATAATGTATTTTCAAACAAGCTCACATTTTAAGCATATCAACATTAGATTTTCTCACCAAGAACGCTTATAACGAACAAATGACGTTGGATATAAATGAAACAACATTTTAAATGAGCACTGCCTCTGAAGATTGACTGTAATCATAATGTGTGTTGGCTTATAAAGAGTAGATAGGGTAGATGTGTAGACCCTCCAAAATCGAAAGCACTGAGGCACCGGCCTTGTTTGCCTAGTCCATTAAAAACACACACTTTCATGTCTCTGTATATATTAATTGCAGTGTTGTTGGATGTCTGTGTCCATTAATGTGTGTGCACGTTTTAGTCTATATTTTACAGTTTGCATGTGTGTTAATATTGTTGAATGTGTGTCTTTATATGTGTCTCTGAATTAATTTTAATGCTTGTCTGTCTCTCTTAATGATTGTGTGTGCTTGTCTCTGTTTTTTCTTTAAAAAGTGTGCCCGTATGTGTCTATTCCAGAGTGTGTGTTTTTTTTTTGGTCTGTGTCAGTTTTAGATAAGGTGTACTATTTTATGTTTAATAGTCACTGTCATTTCATGATTCTGTCTATTAAAGACTGTGTATGCATGTTGCTGTCTAGTAATGACTATGTGTGTGCATGTCAATGTCTATTCTTTACTATGTTTTCTTCATTTCATTGTTGATTTACTTTTTTTCATTGTTGATGACTGTATGAGCATGTGTGTGTCTATTACTGACTGTGTGCACTAATATTAGTCTATGAATTACTTTTAACGGTATGTGTCTCTATATAACTGAATATCTGTAATTATCTTGTTTTAGTAATGAATGTGTGTGCATGTCTATGTCTATTAATGATTGTGTGTGCTTGTCTGTTTGTATTAATGATTGTGTGTGCTTGTCTGTGTGTATTAATGATTGTGTGTGCGTGACAAATTTTAATATCTATCTATCTATCTATCTATCTATCTATCTATCTATATATATATATATATATATATATATATATATATATATATATATATATATATACAGGGAGTGCAGAATTATTAGGCAAGTTGTATTTTTGAGGATTAATTTTATTATTGAACAACAATCATGTTCTCAATGAACCCAAAAAAACTCAATATCAAAGCTGAATATTTTTGGAAGTAGTTTTTAGTTTGTTTTTAGTTTTAGCTATTTTAGGGGGATATCTGTGTGTGCAGGTGACTATTACTGTGCATAATTATTAGGCAACTTAACAAAAAACAAATATATACCCATTTCAATTATTTATTTTTACCAGTGAAACCAATATAACATCTCAAAATTCACAAATATACATTTATGACATTCAAAAACAAAACAAAAACAAATCAGTGACCAATATAGCCACCTTTCTTTGCAAGGACACTCAAAAGCCTGCCATCCATGGATTCTGTCAGTGTTTTGATCTGTTCACCATCAACATTGCGTGCAGCAGCAACCACAGCCTCCCAGACACTGTTCAGAGAGGTGTACTGTTTTCCCTCCTTGTAAATCTCACATTTGATGATGGACCACAGGTTCTCAATGGGGTTCAGATCAGGTGAACAAGGAGGCCATGTCATTAGATTTTCTTCTTTTATACCCTTTCTTGCCAGCCACGCTGTGGAGTACTTGGACGCGTGTGATGGAGCATTGTCCTGCATGAAAATCATGTTTTTCTTGAAGGATGCATACTTCTTCCTGTACCACTGCTTGAAGAAGGTGTCTTCCAGAAACTGGCAGTAGGACTGGGAGTTGAGCTTGACTCCATCCTCAACCCGAAAAGGCCCCACAAGCTCATCTTTGATGATACCAGCCCAAACCAGTACTCCACCTCCACCTTGCTGGCGTCTGAGTCGGACTGGAGCTCTCTGCCCTTTACCAATCCAGCCACGGGCCCATCCATCTGGCCCATCAAGACTCACTCTCATTTCATCAGTCCATAAAACCTTAGAAAAATCAGTCTTGAGATATTTCTTGGCCCAGTCTTGACGTTTCAGCTTGTGTGTCTTGTTCAGTGGTGGTCGTCTTTCAGCCTTTCTTACCTTGGCCATGTCTCTGAGTATTGCTATGTATATATTAATGAAGGTGTGTCATTATCTGACTGCGTGTGGTTGTCTGTCTATTCATGATTGTTTGTGTTGAATGTGTCATGTACTGATTATGTGTGCATGTCTCTGTTTAATAGTGACTGTAATTGCATGTCTTTGTATATTTAGGCATGTTTTAGTCTAGTAATGACTATGTATGTGCATGTTTATGTCTATTAATGAGTCTGTCTCTGCTTCTATCTTTTTATTAATGAGTGTGTGTGCATGTGAGTGTCTCTTAATGACTGAGTTTGCTTATATGTGTATGAACATTAATTTAAAACAATGTCTATTAATTTATGAATGTGATTATATCTGTTTTTGTAATAAATGATTGTGCTTGTCTGTGACTATTCATGAATGTGTGTGTTGTCTGTGTCATTATAAGTGCAGGTCAAATTTTCAAAGAATGTGTGTGACTATTACTGAATTAGTGAGATTATATGAGTCTATTAATTAATTTAAAATATAGTATAACTCTATTATTTAATGTTTGCGCTTGTCTTTGATTATTAATTAGTGCTTGTGTGTATCTCTATCTTTTCATGACTATGTGGGTTGTCAGTGTCATTTAATAATTATGTGTGCATGTAATTGCATGTCTGTGTCTATCGATCAATGTGTGTGCATTTCGATGTATATAAATTAAAAAGATGTGTGCCTATTGGGCTCTAATACTGAGTATGAGTGCATTTGTGTGTATATGAATGACTGCTGTTATGTTTTTATAAGTGAATTTGTGTGATTTTCTTTCTGTAAAAGTAATTGTCATTTTTTGTATGTGTATATTAGTACATGAGAGTGGATGTTTATGTATATCAATATCTGTGTGTGCATATGTATGTATAAAAATGAATGTCAGCGCATGTCTCTGTCCATTAATGGGTGAATGTTTGTGTGAAAGTATGATAATGTCTGTTTGTGCAAGTTTCTGTATGATAATGACAGTGTTCGCATGTCTATGTCTATTAATGCCTGTCTGTTCTTGTTTTTCAGTTAGTGGGTGTATATTTCTCTTTAATTTAATATTTTATATTTTTTTATCACTATTACTGTCTTTTGGTGCGTGTATCTGTATATTCCATTTTTTTTAGTCTATGTCTATTAATGACTGTATGACTGTCTCTGTGGGGTCATGACTATGTATTACTAAGTTTGATTTCCTAACTATTGCCTTTTATTGAATGTCCATGTCTATTATCAATCATGATTGAATCATTATCTTTATTATTGATATTATAATTATAATATCTAACAACTATATGAGGTTAAAACATTTTTTAAATTAAATTATTATATTACATTTAAGTTCAATTGAATTGAAACTACAATTGTAAATAATTGTGTTAATAATAATGTAATATACAGTAAATTAAATTTGAATAGGAATACATAATTAGCCACTTTTGAATAATTTTGATTTCTAATTAATTTTGATTTCAAAATTTCAAAATGAAATAATATGCAAAAATATACATACAAATGCATATATCTTTAAATAGTTAAAATATTTTGTAAATTATTGGATTAGGATGTGCTATCTTTAAAGGGACACTCAATCAAAATTTAATTTTCAGTATTCAGATAGAGCATGCCATTTTAAATAAATGTGCATTTACTTCCATTAACAAAATGTGCACAGCCTTTTTATATTTAAACTTAGTGAGTCACCAGCTCCTACTGAGCATGTGCAATAATAAGTGTGCATGCATTTGTTATTAGCTGATGGCTGTCACATGGTACGCATATGCATTTGTGAATGGATGATGGCTGTCACATAAAATAAAAATTTAACAGTCCTTTGAAGTTAAGACTAAGTGTTATTGCATTGTCTTGTGAGCTTGCATTTGTGGATTATGCAACTCTACTGTGTTGACTGGTCCTTTAAATGGTCATGAAATATAAAAAAATATAAATAAAAATGTATAAAATAATTTTAAAATTTAGAGAAATTTATAATGTACTTCTATTATCTCATTTGGTTAAATGTTTTGTTATATTTTTGTTGATAAGCATATCTAGATAGTCAAACTTAGATGCTTATAGGTGGATGAAAATTGTTGACTCGTGTTTTTGGTTCACACGTGTATTGCTATTGTATAAACAAAGGAAAATAAATAATGAAGCAATTTACATTATAGATGGAAATTGCAATCTTTTTTTATTAGTGCATGCTCTAAATGATTCTTGAATTATATATTTTGTGTTTAATGTCCCTTTAAATTAAGAGGATGCATTTGAAAATAATATTTAAAAATAATATAATAATTATAAATTGAAATGCTAGCATAATACTGATTTATATTACTTAGACATATATGTATCAACACCTAATATCTAACATTAACATTATTACACTATCATAATATTTTTTAAGATTAGAAAAATTGATGTATAGAACATAATTTGCAGCATTGAACTACTAGAAGCAAGATGTTTTTTGGCAGCAAGATACATCGGACTATTATCATTTTTTCTTATCATGTGTTCAGCTAGCTCCCAGTAGTGAAATGCTGATTTTCATTATAAAACAAATATATTTTAAATATTAACGTTAAATCTTTACTATAGTAATTTGTAAGCAGTGATGGATTATAACATGTATTTAAACCTAGCACTGGTGTTTAGAAAATATTTATAGAAAGTAACAGGATAATGGACAGTCATATATATAATGTAGGGTGTCGTTATAGCATGCCAAATATATTGATGTTCTAAGACACAATATGAACAATTTGAAATGTATAATATATAATTAATAATATATAATTATAATTACAATAAATTTAATATGGTCTGTATAATTAAAATATGTAAATATGAAGCTTTTTGAACAATAACATCAACTTTTACACTGGATTTCTTGAAATTTCATTACTACATCGCATATACATACATAAATACCGTTTCGTTAGAAAATATAATACCAATTTTCTGATACTTTGATTATAATTTATATAAAACTAGATTATATTTTTTTAAGACATCAACTACATACCGTAATCTATAAAGTGTTGAATAATATGGTAAATATAAATATCCATTTTGATAAAAAGTTTAATATTAGTATGCCAAAAATTTTAAGTCTAAGAAATATATATTTTGAAATATAAAAATGTATAACATTATTTTAAAACTTATACGAATTCAGGGTCTGCAGAGCGCTATTACTTCGAAAAGTATCAGAAAAATTGTTGTCGTTTTGAGGAGGATCGATACTTACTTTCTATTCTCCGTGAATCCAGGAAGAAACTGAGTGCTGAAATTTTCTGCGCATGCTTGAGTCGTGGACAGCACTTCAGAATCAGTCATCAGTTTGGGTACGCATGCACATAAACAAATTGTGACGTCTCCGAAAAGGGGCTGAACGCCACGGGGTGGGAAAGAAGATTAGTCTAATAGAGTGTCAATCAACGTAGAAATGCGGGGCAAAAAGGCGGGTGGAGGAAGCAAGTAACAGAATTCACCGTAAATAAGTATATATATCGATTACATTTCAGATTAAAAAAAAAAAGATGAATTAAAGTGCAGTTAATTTTTATTGATAAACAAGATGAGATTGAGCGATAGCATTGACTTTACATCCACTTTAACACTGCTTCCTGTATATATATATTGTGTCCTTAAAAGGATATACCAACTGCTTTTGAGTATTTATTGGTTCTGATTTAATAAAGGGATACCATTTCTCTAAATATTTTCCTATATCTAACTGCGGATTAGATAGAAGATCAAACTGTTCTATTATCATCTAGAGTCTTAGTTTAGAGATAAATTTGTTAAAGCTAGGTTCTTTCTTATCTTTACAGCTTGCAAATATAATCGCCCGGCCAAATTAGATCGCATTGTTAATTTACTTAATATTTAAGAGTCTAGGATTTGATTCTTGGGTAAGTAAGACATCAAAGAAAGTGGCACCAAGGCTCACAATACCTGAAAGAGCTCCTGACACCCTACATCCCATCCCGTTCACTTAGGTCAGCTAACACATCCCTCCTCTCAGTGCCAAGAATAAGGACAAACTCAGGCTCCAGAGCATTCTGCCACGCTGCGCCTACTTTCTGGAACTCTTTACCATGCGCAATCAGAGAGGCACCGTCCTTACAGACTTTTAAAAATAAGCTAAAGACCCACCTCTTCCATCAGGCATTCAGTCCGCTTATCTGACCTTCAGAAACTCCTAACTTTTATGTCTTATGTTGGTACAGTATATTTGTAAAGTGCTTTGAGTCTTACAGGGAGAAAAGCGCTATATAAATCGCAAATTATTATTATAAAGTAAGCCTTGTTTTTTTTATTTGTTATTTTAGATAACCGATAGGAAATTTTATTCCAGGACCTATTGACTTTAGGACAATACCAGATACAGTGAGCAATGTCTGCTTTTGGTCGATAACATCTCATGCAGTGATATATATTACTCTGAGACCATCTGGACATCTCTTGTGGAGTTATGTAGGCAGCATTCATCAATTTGATGTGGGTTTTGCATCATGAGATATAGAGCGTTTACTCTGGTAAAGCTTTTTGTGACTTGTATCTTAATAATATCTATACTTTTAGTTTGCCAAATATGAATTAAGTGATCTAGGTTTTTGTCACCCACCCTATTCAATATCATATTGTACCAATAGGATATGGATGTATGACCATTCTTATATAACTTAAAGCCTGTGTTTATATCTTTCCAGTCTTGCTCAATATTATATTTACTTTTAATTGACTCTAATAGATGTCTTACCTGCAAATATGCATAAAAATCTTTATTCTGCTTATTAAATTGATTTTTCAGAATTTCCAACAATTTGATATGTGCATATTCTTTATCCCATATCTGTTCTACAAATTCTAAACCTTGTTCTTTCCATTTATATAACAGGATTGAATTTACCCCTGGCATAAACTCTGGATTACCAGTAATGGGCAGGTAGCTTGAGAAATAAGGGTCTATATTACATAATGTGCATAATTTATGCCAGGCTAATATTGGATTTTTCATAGACCTCATGTTTTGTATTTCATTAGGTAAATGTTTTGTTTCTAGATGTAGCAATGCACATAATGAGAATGGTTTGACAAAATTTGTTTCGAATTCCCATAAAGAATAATAACCGTATGTCGTCATCCAGTCTATGGCTATTTTCGCAATACATACCCAATTGTACCACTTAATAGATGGTAAACCAAAACCACCCCATAATTTACTTTGAGATAACCTATATGATGATAATCTTGATTTCTTGCGCATGCCCCAAAGAAATTCTCTAAACATTTTATTAAGACTTAATAAATCTATTTTTTATAAATATAGGTAGATTTTGCATAACATAGAGTAATTTAGGGAAAATTATCATTTTTATAAATTTGATTTTACCTGAAAGAGAGATTGGGAGGTGAATCCATCTTGTTAATTCCTCTTTGAAATAGTTCCATAAAGGCTTATAATTTAAATTGAATCAACCATTAGGTGATAAACTAAATTTAAGTCCCAAATATTTTATATATTCTTTAACCTCCATAAAGGGGACTTCTGCTGAAGAGTGGTCTTTATTAATCCATAAGATTTCTGATTTGGAGAAATTTATTCTATAGCCTGAAAAGGATCCAAAATTTTTAAGGATCCTTAACAGGTTGGGTATATTTTTTTGCGTATTCCTAACAAATAAAAGTAGATCGTCTACATAGAGTGCAATTTGTAATTCTGTGGTGGCTAGTAAGATAACTTGTATCTTTTTTTATAAAAGGATAGCTAGAGGTTCAATTGATAAATTAAATAGCGCGGGTGATAAGGGATAGCCCTGTCTTGTCTTAATAAGATATCTTAAGAGATCTCCCTATTAATTAATAATGCAGATATTGGCTTGGCATATAGTCTTTGTATGAAATTGGTGAATCCCTCTCTAAACCCAAATTTAGTTAACGTAGTAAAAAGATGATCTCATTGTATCTAGTCAAACGCTTTTCGATAGATATAACCGCGTTATCGAAATTCTTTATGGGATCTCGTCTTTTTGTTCAATAGTAATCCAGAGTCAAAAGCACCTTTCTAATATTAATCGCTGATTTTCTATCTTTCATGAAACCCGTCTGATCTGCATGTATCAATGCGGGCAAGATTAATTTTAATCGGTTTGCTAAGATACTTGAAAGTATTTTGTAGTCTGTATTTAGAAGGGATATAGGACTATATGAATCTACACTCTCTGGGTCCCTGTCCTTTTTCTGTATAAGAGTCACTAGAGATTTGATAAAACAGGGTGGTATTTCTATACCTAAAGTATATTATTCTTTAAATAATTTATGTAAAATGGGTGTAATATTTTCTGCTAACATTTTATAATATTCATTTGGGAGAGCATCTGGGCCAGGAGCCTTATCAAGTGGCATACTTTTTATAACATTTTCAATTTCTTCCTCTAGTATTGGAGAATTTAATTCCTTTAATTTAACCTCCTCTAATATAGGTATTTTTAAACTTTCCCAGAAGTTTACCTTATTTGTGTGGTGGATCGTATCTGCTGTATATATGTCTTGAAAATGTTCAGTGAAGATTTTCTTTATCTCATCTGTTTGTGTGGTCTTTTTTTTATTGCCTCAAGTACAATTGATCTCTTTTTTTGTTGTATCATGTTAGCTAGGTATTTTCCAGATTTTCCCCCGAATCTATAATAAAACGTGTTGCTTCTGCAAGAATCATTTATAACCCTTTGCGTTATAAATACGACCCTTTCTTTTTTAGCTTCAGTATACCTACGTCATGCAGCTGACTGTGAGGTTGCTAAATAAGCATTATATGCATTAGTCACTTGATTGGTAAGTTGTATATCTCTTGCATTTGTTTTCTTTTTTAAGGCAATTAAATATGATTTAATCTCACCTCTCAATACCGCCTTAGAGGCTTCCCAAAATATACCAGTTTTATAATAATTGATAATAGCTCGTATTGTCTTGAGCATAGAGTTTCCATTTACAGTTCAGCCAAGTATTACATTTAAGGTTTGAATATAGATATTTAAGGAAATAAAATGAAGCAGGCCGAGGTAAGCTTTTTGTAATCGGAATATTTAGACAAATTGAAGCATGATCAGAGATAGTGAATGTCTTAATATCTGCTTTAATGCCTATTCCTAGCAGCCTCAGATCCGCTAAAAATAGATCTATTCTGGAAAAAGACTTGTAGGCTTTGGATTCACAAGTGTAATCTTTAGTGTCCGGACCCTCCAAACATAGTGTGTTGGACCCTCCAAACATCACTTAAACCTAAATTATTCTTAAATGAACACATTATTAAGGCTTCTTTTTTATACATTCTGTTTCTGGATAATTGTTAAGTTTTATCTGATCTATCCATTGCAGTGTGTGAAACTAGATTAAAATCACGAGCCACAATCAATCGATTTTTTGAGTACACCAATAATTTTTTTTGTAATAAGTTCCAAAATTCCTTATCTAGCTTATTTGGTCCGTATACGTTACATATCACAAATATTTGTTTGAAAATTTCTATTTTTAATATAATAAATCTTTCATTCTTATCTATCTCCTTGGATAGAATTTTAAAATCTAGATGTTTATGCATTAAAATAGCAACGCCCTTTTTTCTTTTGTGGCAGTGTGTAGCAATTACTTCTCCAACCCAACCTTGTTTTAACTTTATAATTTCTGATTGTTTAAGGTGTGTTTCTTGTAAAAATGCTATACTAGTTTTTAACCTACGTAGCTGAAGAATTATCTTTTTTCTTTTAATCAGGGAAGCAATTCCTCCCACATTCCAAGAAATCATATTACATGACATTTAAATTGTATATATAGAGGCAGCAGAGGCAGCAACAACAACAAAAAAAACTCTGTCCCTCCTCAATCCTCCCTTCCCCGTCCCACCACCCAACTCCCTAGTACCGCTTACATACCAGATTTTTTTAGAGGCAAAAACTAAACATCTAAAAAAAATATACATTTAATGTTTTGCGATCCCTGAGAGACAAAAAAAAAAAAAGGAAATTACTGCATATTAGCAACATATTTAAGACCAGGGTACCACTTCAACTTAAATGACCATATATAGAGGAAACAGATGATACATAAATTACCTAACTGTTTCTATACGATTAATGTTTACAGTAGAGAATCTGGGTCTTGTCTTGAAAATCAATATGGGTCTATTTATTTTGAAACCATGTGGTCTAGTACTTGCTCTGCCTATCCTGTGTGCTCTTTCTATCTTTAACTTTGCATATTGTTCTGGCATTTTTAAAATCCTGGGGAGCTCTTCAGATACAAACTTACGGCTCGATTGTTGTTGGTATTGTTGGTATGACGAGTCTCAAAACAACCTCATAATGCGTCGCGGTAACACAACTACCGCGTTTATTTTGTACGCGTAATCACGGCAGCGTTAAACATTCTCCCATAGAGATCAATAATAAATTAAAGAAGCACGGATTTTTCAGCTAACACTCGATCTCGCGAGAAACACGCACTGCTCTGTCATATTACGTATACCACATAATGCACAACAAAAACACACATCAAATGTACAAACAACAATCACGCAACATAGCACATACGCATTACACATTCACAATCGGAAAAGAAAAAGAATAAACGACATTTACATTAAAAGAGGAATACATAAATACCTTACGATCTTGCAACATGGAACAGAACAACATGAAAAAAGAATTGCACACTCATACACAAACAAAACATTCACATTCAAGATTACGGAACATTAGTACAAATAAACATTTACAACACTTCACAAATACGACACCATCACAAATCACCATTTACATTTACAGATAATATTTTTGGACAATGTTATGCAAAACGATCACTATGACATCATCACATTACACACATTCCACAAATACTCAATATGAGCATGCACAAATTCAAACAACTAATACACATTGCACACATACTAATTACTAACAAAGCACACCTGAACATACTTTACTTTGCAAACCGGTACATTATTAAACATTTACATAGGGTATATAAGCACACTACAAGCATGGCTTCTTTGACTGTGTTACTGGAGGATTTTGTGAGATTAGAGAGATTTAGCGAGTTACTGGTATTGTGAGATTTAGTGGTAGTGAGTGAGTTAGTTAGTGGTAGTGTGAGAGAGTGAGTTAGTTAGTGGTAGTGTGAGATAGTGAGTTAGTGGTAGTGTGAGATAGTGAGTTAGTGGTAGTGTGAGATAGTGAGTTAGTGGTAATGTGAGGAAGCACTTTATTTAATTTTTGTTATTCATTTTGACCCCCTTTCATTTGGGCACATTCACTATGTCGGGAGGGGGGGATAGGGGGCAGATTAGCCCGCAGCTATTAGATCTCATCAGACAGGAGGTTAGAGAAGAGCTTGTAGAGGAGGTTAGGCAAGAGGTTAGGCAGGAGAGGGGGAGGGGTCGAGGTAGAGGGAGAGGAAGAGGAACAGGACAGGAAGGGGGACAGGAAGGGGGGAGGAAGCGGTCAGTGGACCCGGCCACTTTGTTCAAGATGAACAAGTGGCTGGGCCCAGTGACGTGCAGTGTAGAGCTTCACAGTCTTGGAAACAGAGGCTCACATCACAGGGGAAAGTCAAGCTGACTAGGGAGATGAGATATACTATGGATGAGAAGAAGGCCCTCATAGAGGCTTATATGGAGAGGGCTAGGAGGCTGCAGGCTCAGAAGACCACATCTAAGGAGAAGAGGAAGCTATGGCTGGAGATCAGGGATGCGTTAATGCAGTGGGGGTCCATAACAGGGATGTCAAGTCCATACAGCATCGCTACCGGGACTGCAAAATGGAACCCAAAAAAGCTCTCAAGGGAAAACCAATATCTAACAGGGACCGGTGGCGGTCCTGAAATGATCGTGGAATATTCCAGATGGGAGGAAATGTTGCTTCCCAGCATCTCCGAGGTGGCCATAGTCGGTATCGGAGGAGTCGATACCAGGAACCTGCCACTCTCATCTTCCGGTAAGCTCATTTAAAAAATCTCTTAACATCAAAAATAAAGAATGTATTTAAGAATATGATTAACGCAATTACACTTTTTTAGACATTATTATGTAAACGCATTCACAATTACCTTGCAAAGTCGCATTTCACGAAAAGCCATCACATTAGTATCTAGTCTACAGATTAGGTGTGCATTTAAACATACTGAAAACAAACGCAAAAACACATTCAGATTGACCATAAAATATATCAGAAACACGGTTTTGAAAATGCGGAAATCGTATTGATTGTTGTATATGAAAGTGTATTAATGAGGCTGCCTTTGTAATTCTATTGTAAGCAAAAGCATTTACATCTTTATTTGGAACTGTGCTAATATCTCGATTTCTTTCTTTTCACAATATACAGAGTCTGAGCCCGGGGAGGAGGGAGCACAGCACCCACAGGCTCCTCCTTCACCTAGGTATGAGAGTGGTACAGATGACTCGCCACCTCAGGGGAAACATGGAAGACATCCCTCTATCTTCATCCTCTGAAGAAGCCCCCACTGCAGAAGAGATCCCTGTAGCAGCCCCTCCTGCACCAGCAGCTACTCAGGAGGAGATAGCAGAGCTGCCGATATTAAGAGATTTTCTTGAAGAGATGCGTGCCTCCCAGAGGGAACAGGCGGAAAGCAGAATCCAGCTGATGGAAGCAATTAATGAGATTCGACAAGACCAAAAAGATCTTTGCCAAGACCAAAGAGAGATCCTGCATACTCTGAAAGGTATAGTGCAAATCCTCCAGGAGGCACATAACGCACCATCTGCTGCTGGGCCATCTGCTGCTGGACCATCTGCTGCTGAGCCATCTGATCCTGGGCCATCTGCTGCTGCACCCTCCTCCATCTCATCCTCAATCTCCTCCTCAGCTGGGTGATCACAGTACTCCTCCTTCCCCTCTTCCCCAAACATCTCCGATGAGAACTCGTTGGAGGGGGCAGTTGCCCCCCAGAGCCTCAGTCTCGTGGGAAGAGGGGAAGGAAGAGGAAGTAATTTTTTTTAATATATATTTAGTTATTTAATGTGTAATGGATAGGTATGTGATGATGTGGTCTTCTTACACTTGTGGAGCACACTCTGTATATAATCTGCTTCTATGGGACCGGGCCCATGGAGGCAGATTGTTTGCAGAGTGTGTTTTATAAGTGTGTGGAGACCACATCATCACATACCTATCCTTGTTGATTAAATTGATTGGTTTCTGTAATGTGATGTCCAAACTGTTTCCCTAATCTCAAACAAAATGACCATTACAATTATACATGATGGCATATCACTGTTTTGATGCCAACAACACAGCTTAAAGGGACAGTCATAACATTAATTATTGTTGGTTACAAAGAAAACACTTTATTACGCATTATCAAGTTTGGAAAAACAAGACTTAGAGAAATACACGTTTTACTTCTGTGATTAACCTTGTGTCTATGCCTCTGAAAAATGACACTTATTTCTGTTCTTTGATAGACCGGCATTTCAGCCAATCACTGATCAATCCAGGGTAGCTATACTGCATGAGCTCAATGTTTTCTACATGAAACACGAAAAATAATGCCCTCTAGTGGTCAAAATGCATTCAGATTAGATGCACTCTTCAAGCTCGAAGAAATGAGCAGATGTACCTCCTAGGTTTAGATATCAACTAAAAACATCAAGAGAACTAAGATAAATTGGTGATAAAAGTTTGCTATATATTTTTAAAAAAATTTCATTTTTTGAGATTTAAATCATTACTGTTTTGCTTGACTTGACTGTCCCTTTAAACAAGAACATATGCTAACATATACTAATCCTTAGGGATTGTTGGTATATCTACACGTACTTGTTCAAACAAGAAAATATTTGAATAGGATACAAAGCCTGTATGCCATATTTCTCTTGACGTGTTTGAATTATTTAAGAAAGACATTTCATTTAGAAGGAATATGGTTTCATATCCTTTTAAGAGTTACATTAGAAATATATGCTCACAGTAATATATTTGGAGATTAACAATGTGGGAGTCATACATGACACAATACTGAGCATTTATATTAAAGGGACAGTATACACTCATTTTCATAGAACTGCATGTAATAGACACTACTATAAAGAACAAGATGCCCAGATACTGATATAAAAATCCATGAGAAAACAGTTTAAAGACTTACTTAGAAACTCTCAGTTTAGCTCTGTTGAAAAGTTAGCTGGAAAGCCACATTGCAAGTGGGAAATAAAACACTACCCACTCCCCCTTCTTTTGCATATGAAAAGAGCCTTTAAAACACATACAGGAGCAAGCTGGAGAAGGTAGCTGACGGTATTCACATCAAACTTTGGGGCTTGGTTAGGAGTCTGAAAATCACAGCAATGGTATTTAAAAATATGCAAAACTATACATTTAAAAAAAAAAAAAAAAGTAAAATATATGGGCTATATAAATGGATCTACAAAACATATATGCTAAGAAAAAATGAGTGCATAATGTCCCTTTAAGGAAAAAGATCAGGACATAACATCTAGAATAAATAGGCATCACATATATTTATCATATGATAAAGGTCAATGCATATTGATTACTTGATTCAAATACAAAAGCGCATCTTTAGGAATTAGATATGTAGAAAATTCAACACAACACAGTAATTGTTTATAAAACGGAAAATATTGTTGACAAACATATTAAACAAGATGGAGTATATTCATGGATTTGCACTTGCCTCAAAATATATTATGCAGGAAAAACATATTGCCTTCATTCGTTTCTTCAACGAGACAGCCATCAAAAGACATTTTTGTTTTCTTTATCAGCTATGGTTCAACAATGTACATGATTGACACAATCCATAATCGTCATGGTTTTAAATATGTCTTCTCATTCACAAACGTGGGTTACGTGCAAAATCAAATATTGCGGGACAACGTAATCCAATCAGACGGATTTATCACCTTGGCATGTGATGTCTTAAGCAACATGGCGCATCCAAGATCGCGTAAAAACGGCATCCAATCCAAGAACTCATTTTACAGCTTGTCATGTGACGTCTTAAGCAACATGGTGCATCCGAGATTGCGTAAAAACGTCATCCAATCAAAGGTGCATCTGAGATCACGTAAAAACGTCATCCAATCCAAGAACTCATTTTACAGCTTGGCATGTGACGTCTTAACAACATGGCACATCCGAGATCGTGTAAAAACGTCATCCAATCAAAGGCGCATCCGAGATCGCGTAAAAACAGCATCCAATCTAAGAACTCATTTTACAGCTTGGCATGTCAATAAGAAACGTATTTATATTTTAATAACTAGTTTGTGCTATATTGTTATCTATGAATGTCACGCTAGATAACGTAATATGAAATAGAATCCATTGTTGGTAATAAGGATATATTTCATTAGAATCGGAGGATTATTAACTATTTAGCAAGCATTTTATGTTACACGATTATGTACGACATTGCAATTTGAACTTCATTTTCAAAATGAAGTTTAATCTTTTGATGAAATGTGTTTAGAGGTAATCTCAAGAGCAGAAAAATATGATGTTCTAACTGCTGATTGGTGGCTACATATATATACCGATTGTCATTGGTTCACCTATGTGTTCATTTAGAAACCAGTAGTGCCCTGCTACTCCTTAAACAAATGATACAAAAAGACTGAAGCAAAATTGAGAATTTATGGAAAGAAAATTATTTAAAAATCATATGTTATACATAAATGAGAAAATAGATTATTGTGTTTCATGTCCCTTTAAATGAGAAATAATGCTACGAGATACATTATGAAAATCGGGATTGGTTATACATTATATGTTACCTATAGCTATGGTGTCCATCTTTACGCTTTAAAAAAGGGACACATGAGAAATACATATGTCAGGGATGTTTTCAGATATGTTTAAAGATTTATTTGGAATAAGAATAATGACACATTTATCATATGTGTCACTTATTCAACTTGAAATATGGTCAGCCTACCTATAGCAATATATTGTTGTATCATTAAACAGAAACAATAATAAGAGAAAGATATTAATCAGCTAAAATATACACATTACACGCAGTGATTGCTTTTGTTAGACTACTACAATAAGATATAAGTGAAATTGAAATACATGTGCTGTCAACATTCAAATAATAGTCTGTTTTAAACATATTATATGTCTATGTTGATGTAAAAAGGACAAAAATACATTAGAAATGAATATCCATTCATTAAGAATTGTGGTCAGCATCACTTAAAGGGACATGAATTACAAACAATTAAGTTCAGGATTCACAAAGAGGATACTATTTCCATCAAATTCATAATTTACATTGATTATCTCAGTTTAATAATCTTGGGATCATTTGTTAAAGATGCATCAATTCACGAATCGTTCAGAAATGAACACATGGATGAGCCAACAACAACCAATATATATATAGAGGGGTGGGGGGAGGGATGGGGCGAGGGATGGGGTGGGGGGAGGGATGGGGTGAGGTGGGGTATTGGTTTGCCGCTCCGGGGGAGATTGAGGGGTGGGAAAATGGGGAGAGCAGCGAGGGGGGTCAAGGGCACTTTTTTTGGAGGTACAGGACAGGGGTTGGAAGGGCCGGGAGTGTGTTCTGGCTGGGGAGGGGCAGGAGTTTGATGCCCATAAGTGGAAGGTCCATCTGAAATATAGAAAACACATATATATATATGTATATATATATATATATATATATATATATATATATATATATACATATTTGATATGAAAATATATTATTATCTTGCAAAAAATCACTAATTAACATTATTTAAAGTCAGGATTCTTGTTCTCCTAAAATATTTATACAAAGTCACAATAATGACTATTTTTTCAGTTATTGATTGATTTGACTCAAATATAATTAAGAATAAGATTCAATTGAATGTTCACTGTTATTTTTCATTTAACATTTCATAAATACATTACTAATCAGATTTTTCAAAGTCAACATTATGTGCTAATATTTATGATTTGATAATATATTTATCTTTTGGACAATATTTTTGGATGCCTGTATGCATTTGAGATTGAAATGCAATAGAGTTCTTTTCGACACATGCCCATGTTTTTTTTTTAATGAAAATACAACAATTGAATAATATAGGAGTGTGTAATATGATCAAAGTTAAATGGCCACTACACATAGCCTTGGAAACCAGGTAAAGCCTGATTTACATATCTATTTCAGTGATTGCCTTTGTAAACTTAAATTGACTAATTTGAAGCTTGATGCAACCAAAAATTACTATTCTGAATATATACACAGTAGATACTACCGTTCATAGTAAATATTAGGAATATAATCTTCTATATCTGATCTAAAATTTAATGTTTGATTTTAATATATATTTAATATTAGGATTAAATGTATGTTATCCCAATATTAATAGACACATTCTGAAATGCATGCTTTATTTCTCAGGAACATTGATGTTTGTTTGATTGAAATGGGACGGTCTACACATAACTTTTTAATAATTTTTTTTACATATCATACATCATGAAATTAAATGAATTCATTTCAATATGATTATGTTTGATGTATACTTAGAAGTTCAAAACAATGATGACATAATGATATGGCCTGCATCTAGGCACTCAGATGAAGAAAAATGACTGTCTGTACAATCAGAAGATGCTTATTGTGGGTTTGCATGGAATATGCATGTGACATCATGATGTCTGTCATTATTTACAAATCATACATAAATTTAAGTCAATATTAAAAACATATGTTCATGTTGCATGATATATAAAGGGGAGCAGGAGAGTATTAAAAAAATAATTGAATAATATATTTTAAATGGACAAAGCTGTAGACTTTCTTTTTTGTCAAGAGTATGATTTGTAAACAATAATACATGTTAAATACATGTTATATATATTTGACGTACCATCAGACTCCGAGGGAGCCACTTCCTCCTCCATCTCACATGTTGTTCCAGCAATAACTGTAAAACAGAATATGTTGTGTACATGTTAAAATAAAATATTATAACATATGTTACTGGTGCTCAAGGACACACATCAATGTTGCATTAAAGAGATACAGAACCAAAGTTTGGAATCACATCATTTTGATGGAGCATGCAAATGAAATAAGATTTTTAATTTTCGATAATTAATCATTTGATTTTAGTGTCTGTATTTTTAAAATATTCCCAAAAGCTGAGTACATGGAATATTTAAGAGTTCTCATGTGTGTATTACTTGATGTTTGTTGTCTAAATATTTACTAAATATAAACATGTGCTAGCCATGTTCTGAAGCACAAAGGTGTAGACTAAGAAGCTTTGAGATCTTAATCTTAAAAGAATAACAAGAATATATATATCATCAGAGGAGTATATGATCCTTTTAATTCAAATGGAATGCTTCATCAGAATCATGATCAGAATATTTATGAAAAATACACCTTTAATGACATATGAATGAGTCAATGGACTTACCACAAACCTGCAAAAGCAGGTCACTATTGCTGCTGGATCCCTCTGGGCTTGTCACAACAACTATATCTATTAATGATATTCAAATATATTAGGGAACACAGTTTGGACATCACTAAATCACAGTAGTCACAAATATTCAAAATAATATACTTCTAAATTTGAAGATTAGAGCACTAATATGAACAATAAATGTATTAGTTCATCAAGGTGATTGTAAAGAAAATTATATTTTTCACATATGTTGGATTTGTTACTATATTACACAGCCAATTCTTCTCATATGAATCAATGGCATATATAAATATAACTATTGATCCCTGTTTTAAAAATAAGACACACACAACACTTTGAATAACAACTGGTTAAAAATAGAACCTAATCCATGTGGCACATAGATCCATTTGTGCAATGTACAGTAATCTGTTTTAGGACACAACACATATTGATCACAATGCAAAACATAAGATATTTCTCAAACTATGTCATCATGGTGCTGTTAGAATATGCTTATATAAATAAAGGTAGTCCAAGAGTGAAAGATGTGATTTAGATATTAATATAGTTTCATCAAAACAGGGTAAGGATTAATGAAGATATTATTTTTTATGTTTAGATCTTTTTTATTGTCACAGGGTTTCACATATCATATACATGTCATTACTTATTATGTAACATTCATTCTATATCTAGTTGATCCTATAAAAGAGGTGAGGTAAACAAGTGATATTACAGTATATAGTTTAGGTATCAGGTTCTCCTCATAAAAGTGTCCAATGTCTTGTTTTATCTTTGCTCAAGAGTCCTTTGTTTATTGTTTCTTGGAGATTCTTTAAGCGTAATATTATCTATATCCTCTTTTCCTAATAAAAATGCTCTGAAATATAATAACCTGTGATTAGTCACATTCTTATACCTCGGGTAAAGACTAACATTATAATTTTTCAACAATTAAATTCAACTATTAACTAAACTTAAGCTGTATTCTTTGAGGATTCTGTAGGTTTCTTAATAACAGCTTAAAGAAAAAACAGTAACACAATTGAACATACAATCAGAAATGGAAATAAAAAATAATAATAACTAAAAATAAATAGAAATAAAATTAAAATTAGGTTACCGAATGATTCCTTATTGTCTCTCTCTCCCAGGTCCTGTTGTCTATTCCTACAACCTCAGTGTGGGAGAAGTCTATCTTGCTCTATCTTATGCTATGTCTGTTCAGTGTCCAGTAAAACCAGGTCTTTTCGTATTGTGTTCGTGTGTCTAATATTTGTGAGGCGGATTCATACATTCGGTGTGTTAGAGAGATTTTATTGAGAATTTCATCCCAAGGGGGTGCTGAGATCTTCCAGTGTTTTGCTATACAAGATCTTACCACCGTACAAATGATTCTGATGAATGTGTTTATCTGTTTATTGAACTGGGGTAAAGGAGTGTGTAGGAGGGCTTGTGATGGTGTTAGCTGAATATCCTCATTTAAAATTATGCTTAGCAGGTTGGATGTTTTAGTCCAAATGTCTCTCACCCTTCCACATTCCCACCACATGTGGCAGTATGAGCCTACCTCCCCGCATCCTCTATAGCAGGACCTATTATGATTGGGTGTCATGTGAGCTGTTTTCACTGGGGTGAGGTACCACCTAAACATTGTCTTGATAGTGTTTTCTCTCAGGTCAGCACTTAGAAGTCCTTTACAAGCTGAATTAAACGTATCATCCCACCATTGCTTATCTTCATTTATATCTAAATCTCTTTCCCAGTTGAGAATCAAGTTAGATTTTGATAAGTTGTGAGATGCTTGTATCTGTAGATAGAGTTTAGAGATGGCTCCTTTCTGTCTATGTGTAGACTGAAGTAGGCTTTCTAGGGGTGTGGTTATATGAGCTTGTCTGTCTTTAATATATTTGTGGATTGCGGAGTTTACTTGAAGATATTGGAACCAATGTAGTTTTATTGAATCTAATTGGGTTTGGATCTGGATGAAAGTCTTGGGTTTACCTCCATTTAGCCAATCCGCCACCCTATAGAGACCTTTATTGGCCCATTTGTCTACTATTTGTTGTGTCTCTTTGGTGAGTAGATATCTAATCGGGTGTACTAATGTTTGTGTAGATAATAGATTCTGTCTTTTTGTTAAAAAGGTCCATGTATCTATAGTGTGTTGTGTGATCCTCAATCCTGGTTTGTCTATGAGACCTCTTCTAGTTTGTTTTTGCCAAAGTAAGTCGTCCGAATAAGGGGTGTCTCTGATCTCTGCCTCTAGGTTGGTCCAAATGACCCCTTCAACATTACTTCCCAATAGTGTGGTTTGTGCTAATCTCGCTGCTCTATAGTATTCTACTATGTTAGGTGCTCCGATTCCACCCAGGCTTCTATGTTTAGTTATCAAAGCAGTTGCTATACGGGCTCCTTTATTACCTCTAATGAAAATTACTAAGTCTCTTTGTAGTTTTTCTAAATCTTGTAATGGGACTTTCAAGGGTAAAGTTCTAAATAAGTATAGTATCTGGGGAAGGATTGACATTTTGACTGTAGCTAGTCTGCCTAGCCATGATAAGGTGTGTGACTTCCATTTGTTCAAGTTTTTCTTTATCTCCTTAAATAGAGATTCATAATTGTATTTATATAATTGGTGTATTTGAGGTGTGAGGTGTATTCCTAAGTATTTGAGCGAGTGGGTGGCCCATCTTATCTCAAAGTTAATATCTATGATTTTTTAGTTTGTTGTGGGAGTCCTAGGGGTAGTGCTTCACATTTATCTATGTTGATTTTATACCCTGATATTTGGGAAAAATGGTCCAATAATTTGTATAAATTGGGTAAGGATGTGAGGGGCCTTGTTAGTGTCAGGAGGATATCGTCCGCGAAAAGTGTCAGTTTATATTCCCGGTCTTTGATCTTTATCCCTGTGATGTCTGGGTCCAATCTAATTTTAGCCGCTAGGGGTTCTATGCAAATCGCGAAGAGCAGGGGTGATAATGGGCATCCCTGCCTTGTACCATTTAGTATGGGAAAGCTCTTAGATTTATATCCTGATATAGATACCTGGGCTGTGGGGTTAGAATAGATTGCGTTTAAGGTTTTAATGAAGGTCCCTTCAAATCCCATTTGTTGTAACACTGAAAACATGTATCCCCAGTCTATTCTGTCGAATGCCTTCTCTGCATCCAACGAGAGGAGCAGAGAAGGCACTCGGTCGTCACTTACGTAGTCTATAATGTTCAGCAATCGTCGTACATTGTCTGGTGCTTCCCTGTCTTTTACAAAACCCACTTGGTCTGGATGTATTAGCTTTGGGAGGATGTGTTTTAGTCTATTGGCCAGAATCTTTGTCAGTATTTTTAGGTCCTGATTGATAAGCGATATTGGTCTGAAGTTTGCACAAAATTTATGATTTTTACCGGGTTTAGGAATCACTACTATTTTAGCCTGTAACATGTCAGTTGGGATGGTGTGCCCCTCCATGATGAAATTACAAAGGTCTGTAATGTGGGGGATAAGAGTTTCTTTGAAAGCTTTATAATATTCCCCTGCAAACCCGTTAGGTCCCACTGCCTTCCCTGTTTTGAGTTCTTTTATGACTTTTCCGACTTCTTCCCTCGTGATTGGGGCATTTAATGTATTGTTGTCATCTTTGGTGAGTAGATATAAATCTGCTTCTCTCAGAAATTTCTCTGTTTGGTATTTTAAGGAGTCTGAATGTATTACTTTTTTACCATCATATAGTTTTCCGTAGAAGTCTGCAAATGTGTCCGTTATATGCTGTGGGTGAGATGTTGAGGTGCCGTTCGCTAGTGTAATGGAGGGGATGATAGATGCTCTACATCTCTCTTTAAGTTTGTTTGCTAAGTATCTGTCGGGTTTATTTGCATAGATGTAATAATGTGTGTTTAGTCTCTGAATTGCTCTGATTGATTGGTTATTCAGTATACTAGCCACTTTTTCCCTTTTGGTTGTGATAGTAGAGAGGATTGCCTTGTTTTGTGTTCTTTTGTGTTGTGTTTCTAAATCTGCGATTTCTTTATATAATTGTTCAAGCTGAGCTTTGTGTTGTTTATTGCTTTTGGATTTATCCTGGATAAGTAAGCCTCTCATGTACCCTTTGTGTGCTGCCCAGGGGGATATAGGGTTAGTCGTGGATTCTTTGTTCAATTCCCAATATTCGGATAATGATTTGATGTATTTGTCTTTGCGTTTAGGGTTTTTTAAATATGATGGGTCATATGTCCAAGTCCTGTGTCTGTGTGTGTCTATAAATCCCTCCATCTGTAAAGAGAGTATTGAGTGGTCTGACCACACACAAATCTGAATCGATGATGACTGTAAAAGTGGTTGTAAGATTTGACTAGTATAGATATAATCTATTCTCGTGTATTGTTTGTGGGCTGCTGAATAGAAAGTGGTGTCTTGGGTCTTGCCGTATAGTGTGTACCACGAGTCATATAACGCATGTGGTGCTAGATTCTCTAGAATAGTGTTCACTAATCTATTGTGTCTAGATTGTTTAGCAGTGAGCTTAGTTTTATTCCCTATAAATTTGGTCATGGTTATGTTGAAGTCCCCTGCTAGAATGATTTTGTGTTGGGACCATTCAGTAAGTAGGTGAGATATATGGATGAAAAAGGAATGTTGGTTATCATTAGGGGCATATATATTACATAGGATGACCTTAGTTTCCCCAAATTGGCCTTTAATAATAAGGTATCGACCTTCTTTATCTGTTATCGTGGATTCATGTTTGAAGGCTAGACTATTGTGGATCAATATCGAGACTCCCCTTTTCTTAGAAGTGGTGGTTGCATGATAGTGTTGTGTGAAATCTCTTGCCCAGTATTTGGGGATTATGTCCTTAGTAAAGTGGGTCTCCTGAAGAAATAAAATATTGGCTCCCATACGATGGTATTGGGTCATTGCTGTGCGTCTTTTAATGTTGGTGTTTAACCCCCTCACATTATGGGAAATAAGATGTATTTTTGGAGTCATGGGAATGTTGTTTTGTTGTGTGTGTCTTTTGTCAACTTAGATACGTGAGATGTTAATACATACAACCCCAGAGAGTCGCGCTTTTCCATCAGAAGGACCTTACTATGGCAGTCTGACCTGGGAGGTAGAGTAGACTCGGCAACCTTAAAAAACATAAAAAGTGAAGATAAAATAAAACTTTTAAAAAACATACAAAAATAATAACATGAACAATAATAAATTTTCAATCTATTCATTAATTAACACTGGTATCACCCTAGAATAGGTGATTAGAGCTGAGTAAAGGCGAAGTTTATGTTATCATCTAAATTGTCAGCAACATTAAAACAGGATGTAATTGAACATACATAGAATTTAAACCGGAGATTACTGTCTTTAAGGCATCTCCATCAAACCAGGGGAGATATATTCCGGGCTCTGTATCTTTACAAGGGTTATATCTTCATATTGGACCCTTAGGATTTCCATCCAGGAAGGGAATCAGACTGTCAACCCCCATTTGTCGGTTAAAGGGATGAACTTTGGTCCCCCCTATTTCATTGTCAGTATTTCAAAGTGTAAACCTTTTGAGGAGTCTTCCTGTATCAATTTTTGACTCTTTTCCGATTTATTTTCGTCCATCCTGGACGTCTAGAAGTGCTCGGTGGGAGGTGAGGCTGTTCTTCAGTTGGTATATTTGGGGTCTCCATACCCAGGAGCTTACATGTGGGGGAAATGTCTTCAATTTCATGGACTGTGATGGTTTTGTTGTCTTTAAGAATGTGTAAAGCGAAAGGGAATCCCCATCTGTATTTGATTTGATTTTTACGTAATATAGAGGTCAGGGGGCGTAGAGTGCTTCTTCTCTGTAGCGTGCGGAGGCTTAGGTCCTGGAAGAATTGAATAACACTACCTTTATATTTGTACGTTGGTTTATCTCTGGATGCTTTGAGGATTTTTTCTTTTTCTTGGAAGAATGACATTTTGATGATGACGTCTCTAGGGGGAGCATCTTCCTTAGGTCTAGCTCGTAATGCCCTATGGGCTCTTTCAATTGCAAATACCGATTCTTCAGATTCCCCTGTGATATTTCTGAACAGATGTTGTAGATATGTATTGAGTTCAGGGGTAGTTATCGTTTCTGGGACCCCTTTCAGCCTAATGTTGTTGCGTCGCGACCTATTTTCTAGGTCATCGACCTTGTCTTGTAGCTCATTAATTGCTTGTTGTTGTATCTGTAGGGTCTGAGCTGAGGCTTCTATTTCGGTTGTCACTGTGTCTCTGTGCTCCTCTAGAGCTTCCATCCTGCTTCCTAGATCTGTTATATCAGCTCGTATGTCATTTAAGCTAGATGTGACAGCTGTATGCATGGTGTCAATCTTCCCCCAGAGTTTCTCAAAATTTGCAGCTATGTCTAGCTTTGAAACTAAATCTTTAAAGTCTGCTTTTGTAAGCGGTGTAGTGTCCTTAAGGGAGGATGACTCTGTTTCTATATCTGAATCCCTTTCTGAATCCATGTTGTCTGGTTCAGCGATCTTATTGAGTCTTGAAGATTTGAAAAAAGTGCTCATATTCGACGTTTTATTTGTTTTATCCCCCTTGACCAGCTTTCTTTGTGACATATTAATTTACCAGACCTGAAGTAGAGTAATGCAGAAGAGTGAATTATGGGTAATCTTTCCTTTGGCGATAATCTCTCACTGATATATGTGGAGCTGGTCACGCAGTAAAAGAGAGAAAAAAGAATGCTTTTGGTGGTACAAAGAAAGTTAGTTTATTGGTCAGCTTCCTGCCTTGCTAATAAATTCTTTTGTAATGTTCTTTGCTTTCCCCTTCTCTTCTCCACTGTGTCTGTATAGCTTGTCAAGTCTGTATTCCAGTCGTTTGTTCACCCCTTATTGTTAGGAGTATTTTGGAGTGTACTTCTTTCTCCTTGTTTCTTTGTTTAAAGACTGTTTTAGCCTAATTTACTGTCTCACATTAGTTAGCTTGCCATATCATTTCTAATTTAACATGAGATGCCCCATGTGAGATTGTGTCGTTATGAGCTATCTGTTTATACTCCTTATAAGCTAAATAGATTTGACAGAAAACAAAAAGATTGCTTTTCTTTCTACATATCTCAGATCATTTTATGTCCTTGAGGGTTGGAGTAGAGCTACAGACCCTTAATCTTCTCTCTATGATCTTACTTCCTGCCTCTGTGAGTAATGCATTGGGCTATGTATTTGTCCCCCGGTCTGTTTATGTGGCGTTTACACGTGGCCTATCTGCGTGATTTAGGATAATTGAACCGGCCTTGTTAGTCGGGTCGCTTGTAGCTGGGGTACTTTTGTACTCACTGTGTGTTGTTCGGACGACCGCTTTCTAGTTATGCCGACATGTCACAGCTTGGTGTTCAGCGTTAGCTCCGGCGCCATTACTGCAAGGCAGGGTAGTCTGTTTTCGGCGCGAACGCCCGGCATCTTTTAGAAGCATTTCTGCTCAGATTATCATATACCACTGAATTTTTATCTAACGCCTCGGCATCCAAGTGTCTCTTGTGATCTTTCAGGCAGCTTGGGCTGTAAGTTAGGTTGTTTTGCTGACTTTTTTAATGTTTGCAGCTCAGAGCTCACGGATCACACTTCCATCCTTGAGCTCAGTTAGGCTCCGCCCCCCAAGATATTATTTTTTAAAGGGACACTAAACCCAAGTTTTTGATTTCATGATTCAGATAGAGCATGCAATTTTAAGCAACTTTCAAAATTACTAATATTATCAATTTGTCCTCTTTCTCTTGCTTTCTTTCTTTGAAAACTAAGGCAGCTAAGCTATTTTGGGGTTCAGAACCATGGAAAGCACTTGTTTATTGGTGGGTGAATGTATCCACCAATCAGCAAGAACAACACAGGTTGTTCACCAAAAATGTGCCGGCATATAAAGTTACATTCTGGCATTTCAAATAAAGATACCAATCAAATGAAGACAATTTGATTATAGGGTAAAGGTTAAAGTTTATTAATATTGCTTACTCTACCTGAATCACAAAAGACACATTTTGTGTTCAGTGTCCCTTTAATATTAAATATCTTTATTTGACAATGTCACTGTTAATGAATTGTCTAGTCCATACTTTGATGTATTGAATGGGATGGTTTATGCAATTACAATCCAATATATAATTTCAGGATATAATCAAGAATCTTTAATTATCCTTCTCTCTTAAAGGGACATGAAAATCCAAGATGTGTAATTGTATTAATTTCCATGATTCAAGTCCAGCCTGG